>NC_136622.1:22920629-23130629 GCF_933228915.1 Telmatherina bonti
TTTTTTTTTTTAAAAAAGGGCAATTTAGAGATGAGCCTAAAGTCAGCCAGTACAGTGCAGTCCAGACCAGATTTTTTGAGCAGGGGTTGTACAAATGCATGTTTAAGAGATGACGGGATGAGTAATGGCAAGGACCACCTGACCTATAGTGGGAAAAATCTTTTTGAAAAGATGGGGATGAACAACATCAAGAGGGGAACCAGATGGCTTAATCTGCTGGACAGACTCAACTTTATTTATAAAGCCCTTCAAAACAACCAGAGTTGAAACACAGTGCTGTACAAAATCAGCCAAGAGTTAAAAATGCTAATAAATAACACACACATCCTCCTCTAAGGATGACAAAACCACAGGTTCAAACTTTCCAAAGACAGCTGAGCTAGGAGTAAATGTTGTGGGATCAGAAGAGGGAGGGATGATAGTGGCCAATTTATTCCATTTCAATCCAGGCACTAAATAAGATGAATAACTTGCAAAAAACACCAGTTACAGTTCATCCCTGCTGATTACAGTCAACAAGTCTGTTTCACATCCACAATATGTTGCCAAGAGACTGCAAACATTAATGTTGATCTGTTTTTGTTTTCAGGTTAGTGTTGATGCACTGAAATACAAGTCAGAGGATAAGAACAGAATCGGACTACAGTCAAGTCCCCTCGTCTGCCATTATGATTTCACATTTTTTTTCACTTGGGCAAGAGTACAATAGTGGAAAAAATCTACATATGAGCTTTATGTAAGATATTCATGTAAATAATCATGAAATATAGAAGTCACAGGATGCACACCTAACTGTATTTTAGGTCTAATATTCTTTATCCTGTATCATTTGTCAAATGCTTTTTACTGGCAGAAGTCATTTTAATGACTTCATGTACTACTTGAAAAGTTTGCAGTCAACAGTTTGAGGTATATAGGTACCATAATGATTATCCAGAGACCTTCACTTTTAGAGGGATTCAAGATTCTTTAATCCTTTGAACTTATATGACAGATCCTGATATTTTCCAGCAGATGTTTCCAGTGACAGTTCTGAGGCAAAGGTCCTGTTAAAAAGGTCAGACAAACACAGGGCTTACACCTCAGGAATCCATCTTTTCAGCCTCTGACCCAGATTTTAACATTTCTCTTCTTCTTATAGCTGTAGTAATTGATACTTCTGACTATATGGATCTATTTAACCTCAACCTCCACATTTAACAGTGAACTATTTAGCCATATGAAATGTGGTGTGTTTTGCCTGTAAATAAATAAGCCTAAGCCATGTCTAAAAACAAAACTACTGCAATAATTTTTCCATATACTGTAAGTTTAACAATAACTGAAAAGATCAGTCAACTGTTTAATCAGTTACTGACAAGCCACACACGACGTGCTTTGCTCAGGGAAGGTTGCAACTAGCAGCTATTTTCAGCAGTTAAACATACATATATCTGTAATCACCTTTATGTGTCAATAAATTTAGCAAATTTTCATTCATGACATCTTGTCAGATGGTATGGCCTTCTAAACTAGGAGTATGGCAATATAGAACTAATTAATGTTACATAAAATGAATAGAAAAGTATAACGCCAACAATAAGTTTATGAGAATACTATTATTTTTGTTTAATTTTGTATATACATTTCAAAATACTTCAAATAATATGGACAAATAACATTTGATTAATTTTCAAAATCCATTATAGGAAACAGAAAAAGAATTTTAGTGCTTTTCATCCTCATCTATCAAAGAAATTACTAGACAAACCAATTAGACTTTTCAACCACATAGGTTTGGTTTTAAGTATGAACTATGAAAATATGTACTGAATCAAAACAAGCTAGTACTTAATGAGCAAGTGTGTTATCTGGTCATATGAAGAGATATTTTACTGTCAAAGCAGTAATTTTTTGAAAATTGAAAGCTCCCCACAGAAAGTCTGAATATAAACTGGATCAGAGATTGATATAGCTGTTACAAACGAGTCACCTTGCAGATTCTAAACTAATATGACTAAATAAAAATATTAAATCCTCACAATAAAGAAGCAGCTAATTTGTTACATCTGTGTATTTTTTTAATTTGAATAAATATTAAAACTTTAAAAAAAAAACAACTGCTCCCACTGTTTTGATGGCAGTATAGTTCGATCTTCCATCTCAATTCACTGTTTTTAAATCCAAAAACTATCAAATAATTTAAGATATTTGCTACTCTTACTTATTACACTGAGCATCCAAAGGTTTTGAGGCAACAAATAGATAAAAAAAAAAACAACAATATGAATGTCTTTTGTGAGTTCTTTAAAAGGATGTTGGCCACATTTTATTTTTTTCCTCATTCACTGGTAAAATACGTTCTTGATACCTCCACAAATGTTCCTGCCCATGTCGATCTGTCTTGTCTGTCTGTTTTTAAACAACTTCAAAACTACTAAAAAAAAAAAACTAAAAAAAAAAACCATAAAAAACTAGTGGTGGTCACTTTTTTTTTTTTTTTTTTTTTTAGAATGAGTCTTGGTCTAACTTAAGACTCCATTAAATTTTGGGAGTGACTTGGAAAGAATTGTGGACACAGGAATTTTTAAAAGGATTCTTAACAATATAGGTAGAAATTAGTTGTTTGGCAGAGGTCTATGCTCTCAGAGTGCTTATTGTTTCTTCAAATTTTCATGGAAGATTGAAGATTCACCACAACAAGTACTTTACTGGATTAGTCACTGTTACATAACATAACAAATGGCAAAAAGTCATCAACAACAAAAGATCTTTAACGAAGGGATTTATGAAGTTAAGAGCTGGCAATTCTTAACTTTCCTCTCACCAATTCAGAGAGGATTAAAAAGTTGGATTTTAAGTTGTAAGTATTAACTTGTACCCTTTTAAGTCCATACAACTCTATTAGGAAACAGCTAAATCTGGTCAAATGCTCAAAATGACATAGTATATATATGCAATGTGTCAGGACTACACAACGGCCAATGTCCTGCAAGTTTTCAAGGCGTTTCTTCTCCAAAACACCTGATTCAAATTAAATAGATCCAACGATCCTCAGAGTTTTGCACAATGACTCTTTAATTTGAGTCAGGTGTGTTGGAGCAGGGTTACCATGAAAACCCGTGGGACTGTGGCCCTCGTAGGACCAAACAACCCTTTTGCATGGCCTGCACCCTCAATTCTCCATGATGTAACTATATGTCAACTTCAGGAGACTGATTTTTTGCTTTAACCCCCCCCCCCCCCTTATCTGTTGCTTCCCAGCCATCCCTGTTTCAATCACATCTAAGTTGGATTAATAGTCTCCCTGTGTCCAGATGTTGCATACTGATGGAGGAGGAGGGAGGAGCTTGCATACTCCTGTAACCACAGCTATAGCTTTCTCTCTAAACAGCTAAACTTATGTAAGATCTCCTCAAATGTAGGAGGCCTGTAAGCTTTAGTAGAGGCAAGCTGCATACTGGTTTGTCTCACTGACTAAATTATGGCCTATGTTGCTTTACTCTTTGGTACTAAAGCATTGCAAATATGTCTCCATGCAGAATGCAGTCACGTTATGATGTAGCACAGAACAACTCATGATTACAAACGGAATGTTATTCAGTGTGGGGAAAGGCACAGAGAAATGCTCATTTGTACATGTTAAAAAGGAAAAGACAATCTGTTGGCTCTACAGGTCTGTTATGCTTTGTCACAAGAGCAATGGTGCATTTGATACCTCATAATTACCATCCGGGATTCGGGAGTATTAAGGAGCTCCCGGGACGTTAAGAGGGTGAATGCATGACTATTCATTTCACTCTCAGACATTACCTGATTGTCAGTAATCAGATGTAATTCCCATGCAGCCACTAAACTTTACACGTCGGGGCAAGCCGCGCTATTAAGTGCAACCAGACATCAGTTGTTTTTTATATGCGCCAAGTAACTTGAAAACAAACATGAAAGCTGATCTGGACGAGGTCTCCTGCAGGTTTTCTCCCAGTGTGAATAAATAAGCAGCAGGTTGACTTGAATTGTTGCGATCAGCTGCGGTCATACAGAAAATATATTTCCCCCCCTTTTTATTCGTTATTGTAGATATGGGTACAGAGGTATTTCGCTTCAGAAATTCCTTCGTTAGGTGGAAATGGGTCGTTTACGCAAGGGCAGCGGTTGCTTGCTACCTGCTGAATGTGCCAACAGAGAACAACCTCAGTGTCTGTCGTCCTTCCAGGGAGGCCCTTTCTGTCTGCCCAGACAGAAGCAGCTACAAACGCAGACTGGTTATAGGCCACAACAAATCAGCACAGTTCTTAAATGCACATTACTTTCTCTGAGTAAAAGCTTTCGGTCTCTCTCTGAGGCGCCTAATGTGGCACACTGTGTTATCATAAAGACACCGTATTGTCGTTGTTGGCTCCTACTCTGGTGATCACAGGCCTGTGTGCACAGATGCTTCGCAATGAAAAGTGCTCATGCTCTCTCGAATATCACAACCAAGATAACACAAGAGGTTTCTTACCTATGGTTGCACCGTTAGGAGAAATGATCTCCAAGCTGAGTATAATTCCCAAGAAGAACAACCTCATTGCCATTTCTCGAGCAATGTCCCAAATGGCAATGCTGTTAGAAAGGAATAGACGTGAAGTTGGCTGGCTTTCGTAAACCAAACAGCCCGATCAGCCACCTCATCCGAACCTTCTCAATGTCCGCGGTGCGTTTGTCCGCTCAGTTGCACCGTCGATCCCGCACGGTGGCCGCTTCTTCTGGAACAAAAGGAGACTTGCTACAGCCAACGAGGCTATGAGCAGTGCAGCAGCACAAGCATGTATATTTCTAACTGATTATCGGCATTCAAACATGATGCACAATGTAACCTCTGTATCTGTACTTGTTGGGGTCTCCCTGTTACCACACCATGCCACCAGAATGGTTTAAATGCACACAAGAAGCGCTGCAGCAGTCGCCTCCTCTCAGCTCATCCCGTGCCAAACTAAAAGAAGAAATTAAAAGGTAAAAAAAAAAAAGTGTTTATTTCGTCGGTGCGCCAATATCTCCCTGCGCTTGTGGCAGCATGAGTGGACGGTCAGCCTCTCGAGCCCCAGCACCACGGACGAGCCCGTGACGTAATGTTCATCCCCCTCAAAAAAAAAAAAGAAAAAAAAGGCATTGCTCTGTCTGCGCATGCTCCAACACACCTTTTTTTTTTTTTTTTTTTTTTTTTTCCTGCTCTCTCCCTTCTTTCATACGAGCTGGCAGGGGGAGAAAAGTTGAGCTGCGACTGGTTCTCAGGGATCAACCATGTTGGTTTAGTTTTCCTATGAAATGCGGATTTTTGACAGACAATATGCCTGTTACGTCATTTTTCAAACATCATTCTTCCTAGTTAAACAACATATTTGATTTTCATTTGCTTTTTTTGTTGTTGTTTTCCACTTAGTTACTTTCAACACCTCATAGTTAGAAAGTATTATTATTCAGGAAATCCTCGTGTCATGTAATTGTGAAATGAAATCATCCAACTTCAGAACTGCATTTGGGTTTGCAGGTCAAAGTGGAAAAGCATCGAACCATGAATATAAGATGTGGCACAATCTCTGCATGCTGCATTAGTGTGCCCTCCAGTGGTGTATAAAAAAAGAAACGGATATTACTTTTGCTACACAATTATGGGTAAACATAGGTTATTTTACAAAAGAAGTTTAATAAAAAAATTTTACCTGGGCATAAATGATGTGATCACCCCCATCTATTTGTCTGTCCTTCAGCAAAATATCTAAAACATTTAAGGCAGAATTTTGTGGGTGGGTCTATGTCTTTCAACTTCACCATATAGAAGCCACATCCTGTCTTTTTTTTTTAACCTAAACTGCAACCAAGATAAGCACATGATGCATTGGCAGGATTAAGGTGATTGCATTGTGAATGAAATTGTTTTGTGTGTTTCTCGTTTATTTCCAACTTTTGGCTTTCTTACTGTACCATATAGCTGTTTTGTAATAATTTTTATTTCATGCACGGAACCAATTTTATGCCAATTATTCTTCAGCTATTACTTTTATCTCTGTATTGGGGGAGAATGGGGTTTAACTGTTGTATTACAATCATGATGTGTTTCTGTGATAATATTGTTGGTTTTGCAAAAAAAAAAAAATCAATGATCAACGAATGTATCGTTTGGAAACAGCTTCAGGACAGATCATGATGTAGGAGAGCTGTGTGTGTAAACTTACATATCATCCATAACCATTCTTCAAAATGAATATGAAGAAAAAGATATTTGGCAAAGCACGTTTATTTATATAACACAGTTCAATGACAGGTTGATTCAATGTGCTTTACAAAGACACTGAAACATCAGAAAACAAGAAACACAATTTAAAATCAAATACAAAAGAGAAAGGAAAAAGAAAGAATGTTATATAAAGACAGTATAAAAAAAATCATGATCAAGTTATTTATTTATTTATTTATTTATCAGTCAATCAAAACAGTGCAGATTTTAACTTTTAAATAAAACAATTCAAATGCAGCTGAGAACAGGTGGAGCTTTTGAGCTGGATTTATATGAACTAAGCATGTCAACTGAGGTATTCTAAGAGTTTGCTCCACTGTGGTGTTAGAAGATGAATGCAGTTTCTCCATGTCTGGTTCTGACAATGGGAAATGATAAAAGACAAGAGCCAAATGACCTTAGGGTTCTGGTTCATATTGGGTCAAGATGTCCCTGATGTATTTTGGTCCTCAACCATTCAAAGCTTTATAGACCAGCAACAGAAGTCTTTCCTCTGACAGACAGTCAGTCAGTGTAAGACCTCAGAGCAGGACTGATGTGGTTCACTTTTTTGGTCAAAGTGAGGACTTGAGCAGCAGAGTTCTAAATAAGCTTTGGTTGTTTATTTAATCAGCTATTAGATGATGGGTTACAATAATTATAAAGCCAATCCGTGCCATTTTAGTAGATGAATGCTCCTTCAGTTGAAATATAAGATCTGATATAAGATATAAGATCAATTACTTGATGACCACATCGCCAAAAAATACAAATTAACAATTAAACAGTTCAGTGTAAACATCAAAATATTTGGGAAAAAAGGAAACAAAAACTTTATATCAGGGTTCTGAAAAAATGTTGTGGTTTTGAGTGGCCTGGTTAGCAATCACTGCCTGCAGGGAGCGCTAAATACCAACAATACAGAGAGGAATGCAGATTTAAGTCTAGTGTCTAACATTATGAGAGGAATTCCGCACAGTTGTTTTTGTTGTTGTTGTTGTTGTTTGTTTGTTTTGATTATGTTTTATGTTTGTTTATCTTTTAAATTCTTTTCATCAGAAATTCTAACAGAAATGCTGACAAGATTTTTGTTCTTCCCGAAGTCATATGGTATCAGAAATGTTCATATATTTTCCCTTATTCCAGTGTATGCAACATACTTAATATTTAAATTTAGGTAGTAAGATGAAAAAGTGTTTATTTGATGCATCAAACAGAATCAGATAATGAATATACATTCTTTTCATGGGTTTTCAGCTTACAGATGTTATCAAGGGAGCAGGAATTGTGACACAGAATTTAAGCATGTGAACAATCTGTGAAAAAATGCCCACATCTTGTTTTAATTCATGCATTTTCAAATCAAGCAGACAAAAATTCCTTTTGATGTAATTGTTTTTCTTTTAATTTTTTCAAACCTTTTCAATAATGCTTCTTTTCAAGTTATTCAGGTTTTTATTTGACATCTTTGTTTAGTTGCCATCATGTTTGTTTGTCATCACCAACATGATTGCTGGTGTCACCTAAACCTAAGAATGCCCCCTTCCTGGGAAGAGGGTTGAGTACTGTCATCTAAAAAGAGACAAACTCCAGCATGCTGTGTGGGAGACAACTTGAAAGAGTGCCAGCGTAAACACTCCCAGAGCACATGTTCTCCCAGGGCAGAAGGGCTGGCCTCTCTCCAAGCACATCTGCACACAATCCCCTAGCTCACAGCAAACCAGCCAAGGAAACAGAGTACAGCAAAGGAGGGAGAGACGAGGGGGAAAGAAGTGTTCCCAGACAGAGAGAACGTGCTTTCTCTTTGATCATCTGGTGTCAATGATGAAAGTGGAACATCTAACTTGGAAATACAAGGAAAACAGAGTACAAAACATGCAGAGGGAGGTAGAGAAGAACCTACTTCCTGTGTATAAAATTGGTAAAAAAAAAAAAAAAAAGTGCATTTGAGAGTATTTAAACTGATATTTGCTGCTATCACAACACTGAACTTACATGCTGAGGTCTGCTTATAAATTGTCACGAAACTTGTCTTTAAATTTAAGAAAAAATGGATTCTAAAAAATCTCACTTCTGTTGCATAACACTGTCTAGTGCTGTGTATCATTTCCAACCATTGCTCCTCTGGTGAAGTCATTTAAAAAGAAAAAAATTCAGCTCATGTATGTCTGAGTGTAACAGAAAATGCCCCCCCCCCCCCCCCCCCCCCCCCCAAAATCCATCCATATTCTCTCGTTCATCAGACTTTAATTTCCCAGTGAAGTGTAGCTTTGCAAATATTTTCACAAAGACTTAATTACTGAGCATGCTATGCTGACAACACCTGAGGAATGCGGAGCATGCAACAACAGCATGTGTTCTTCTCACCACCACCCCAACATTAACCCCACCTTCATTTGCCCTCATCTGCAACCCTCCCCCATACAGCTCCCACAGCAAAGCATACATCCAGCACAAAGTTCAGCCAGCATTTTCACAGGAGAGACTTAATCAGTGTTATTACATGTTTATGCTCCTCTACCAGGACTGTTACTTCAGGACCAGTTTGTTGAAGATCCAAATGCTTCAGAATATTCAGTTTTTGTTTTGGTTTTCTTATCAAATTATTGTTTTCTGTAAGCAGAGGAAACTCTATCCCAGTTCCCAACAGGCCTCGCTATTCCTCCTACCGGTGAATTCAGTGTGCTGGCTGACTCAGATACTCTGACTGAGTCACTCCTCAAACTGGCCTTGAGCTCTGTGGAACTCACAGCCCATCTGGCTGAACACTTGCCCACCATCAAAACACTGCATACATTTAAACAGAGGGGACTGAACAATTTTGGGTGACCTAATTGTGGTCTGAATATGGTTCAGTCAAATATCTGGCTGGGAAAATGAAAGCAACACAGAATATTGTTACCTTTAGGCAAATCCAACCAATGCATTGCTCATGGTCTAACATTGTATGCACTTATGTGTTTGGGAAGTAAAGAGGATGATTATGAATTCAGAAGAGCCTCTTTGTTCTGCTTTATGACTACACTATCATGATGAAATCTGAATGAAATCCCATGTGCATGTGTGTAGAAAATACCATTACGCCATTTGCAGGCTGAAGCCAGGTCTCTGTACACATTTGATAATATCATAAAAAATAAACATTTTACATAATATTTTAAAACGATATGTACCGGTGCAGTCCAAAGCATTTGTGTATTCACCATAGAAATGCTGTTTTCTGTCCTCTATCTCCATCATCAGACCAGTGCAAATCACAACTATGTCCTGAGGTGTACAAATTTTAGTCTGAAATATTTTAAGAAATGACCCAAAATCTTGTTTACAGGAATGTACACAGGGAGCACAAAGAACTCACTGCAATCGTGTTGCAGTACAGAGTATATACAGTATGAAGTGCATATCCTTGTTTTCAGAATTTCACTGTCAACTTTTTTAAATCACTACATCAAGAATTTTTATAGGCATACAAAATTTGTTTAAGAAAGTGTGTGAAAAATAAGGCACAACTTTCCACTCATTATAATTGATGCAACATCAATCAGTGGTCTCAACTAAAGAAAATATTTTGGGGGGGTAAAAAGTGCTATTGCATTTTACTATCATCTGGATTCTTGTTGAAAAGAAGATGAACATTTCAAGCCTCAGTGTTGTTGGTCTTAACTGTAACTCTATTGTATTTATGTACTTATGATTGCCATAATGTAAAATGCCTCAACTCAATACAGTCAGAGGAATCTTCACGTTCAAACTTTATGTCCCAGGTGCATAGATTTACACAAACGATGTGAAAAAACCACAAAACAAACAAACAAAAAAAACCACAAAGTAATGACTGAAAATATAAATGATTATTTAAGGAATAAGCAATAAAACATTGATTTGTCCCATGCTGTTTGTATGTTTACTGAAATTTTCATTTGAATGTCTGATTATTAACACTGTCAATCTTTCTTATGTTAACTGGTTTTAAAGCAAAAATTGTTTCAGATATTTTGAACTATTTTAAAAAAAGTGCCCTTTCTTCTGAACAAATATAAAAATTTTAAGAGTTTTAGAAAATTTCTAGATATTAATGCGAAAGTACATGAGTGTAAATCACACTTTCTTCATACTTGGGGAACAAATAAGTGATCGATTTCTCATCACTTCCGAAGCGTTTCAGTTTCTTCCTCATTTAGCTTGATACTAAAACTGGCTGCTCAAAGTTCCGCTGAAAGTGTACAGGATGTGACTAATGGAACCACAAGTTTGCTAGGAAACAAAGGGTCTTAATCATTGTTTTCCCCCAGGGCTTTAGTGGGAATACTGGAATATATTTTTCTAAGTCTACTGGAGTCAAATACTACAGCACACACAGTTGTACCTTACGTTTCCAAACAGTAAATCATACTGGGTTAACTAAAGGACTAGGATTAGTACTTGTCCTCATCCTGATCAGCTGCTTTAAAAACTAGTGATGCAATAGATTAGAAACAACAACCTACTTTACTTGGAACCTCACAAGTTATAATATATGCGAGCTCACTGATTCACAGAGGATGCAGTCTTCACTATATTTCACTCTGTTCTCATACATCTGGCAAAGAAATACTACTTTTGCATTTAAGCTCATTAAATTAAGTAGAATAGGCCTGAGTGCTGTATGTTACAGCTGGATATAGAATTTTCTTACAATAAGACTTCACATAGCTCAACGTCCAACACAGTTAGCTGTGTCATAGTGGACATAGTTGTGTCCTCAGCTCCCTTTACTTTACATGGTATTTAACAGTATTGTATATTTATTATCTCAAGAGTGCTTAAATCTATTCCCAACTAGCCTGACTCACTTGCCTACCTGGTGTCTACAAATTCATTGGTCACTGAGCATGGCAACTGGCAGACAGTGTACACAGAGAGGCGTCTACCCAGAGCCCAGCTACATGGCAAGTTCCACCTCACCAAACTAAAACAGAGCTAGCCTATCACTTAAAACACTAAGGCAGTTTATAATCCTTTTTAATTTATAGCTTTAGTTTTTATTAGAAATAAGAAACTACATGTCATTTTGACAGAATCTTGCGTTGTAAAATGATTAAACAGAACCTCAAAACGGGAGAAGTTAACGCAAAATATCTCTCAAGGTGCATGTGTTGTGATGTTTTCAGCATAGCACACTAAAAACAAATAAATCACACAGGCAGCGAATAGACTCCATCAGAGTGCCGTGGAGAGGCTTGCCATAAACCACTACCGCTGTTCCTGGCTGAATTTCCCGGACTGACGTCAGCTGACTCCGCTCCTCCGGACACAGCGCCGCGTAAAAATGCTGCTCTCTGTGCCGCCAAGGACAGGAATCAACCATTATAACGACTACCCCGGCAAAAACAACAAGAAGGTAAATAACTACGGCGCAGCCACTTCTATCATGTGTTTGTGGAAGTAACTAATTTTTCGATGCGGGGTTGTTTCGAGCTCTGCCTCTTCCAGTTAAAAAGCTGCTCGGCTGTTTAAGCTGCAGTGTCCTTGAAAGTGGATCTCTGGCGACGTTTAAACTCGCTTGATGGCTGTTGCTGTCATTGTTTTGGGCTTTTCCCGCGTCGTTTTCACACTGTTAGAAACTTTAACTGGGCCTGTTACATTGTTTTCCGTGGATTACTAGTTCAGTTTGCTTTCGTTTGTTCCAACACGGTCGCGGCTCCCTTCCTACATCCAGCCTGCGCACAGTACAGTTTACGAATTTGCTATAGATGCGATCAGTATTACTAATAAGCTAATAAGTAATATTATAGTGAACTTCATGATGAATGGGAGTAATTACGCTTTTACTTAAATGTATTTCTTCAAATTGGACCCAAATTAGTAAAGTTTTCTTTCTCTTTTACGCGTAGCAATACGCCCCACCCCTTTAAAATGATTAGAGGGGGTTCATTAAAAAGAAGAGGAAAGTCGTAGATCCTGTGCAGTAAATCTGTTTAGATGTGTTTTGCATCCATACTGGATATGATCTAGATGTAAGGCACGATGACTTTAAGCCGGAAATATTATAAAAGGCTATCATATTGATTGGTCTGTTTACTGCTATGAATAATTAACGGTATGAAATTGTCTAATTTCGGTCCCTTTTACTGAGCAGATCAAATGGATTTTACATTGAGATGATGGAATATCGTTTACAGAATAGTAGAAATTATAATTTATGTCGAGGATGTAAATTTATTAAATAATATTTAATTCAGAAAAGTAATTCTTAATACAAATTTAAAATGATGATGAAAGGCTGTTAGCCTTCATCCAACATCCAAAACAGCTGAACCCAAACACATCCCTCTTTGCTTGTGTCATTCCATCCACTGCCTCACAGCTGGAAGGAATTCAGATTTCTCAGATTAAGGACCTGGAATTCCTGGAATCCTGAATTCAGACTGTGTTCTCTTCACCAGGGGCTATTCAAACACCAACTTTATTTTGTAATGAAGACGTGCATACACTACTTGTTACAGACATTGTCACAGAGCCAAAGTCACACAGAGGGAAATCTTGTAAATCCATCTTCAAGTGGTAACCTCTGTTCTGTGTCATTTACTACGAGAAAAAGGGCGGAGAGAAGAAAAGGATTAAGAGACACCCCTCCTTTTTCCTCTGCTTTCCATTAACTCCTGGTCTTTTTTCCTTCTTCCCGCGTGTTTCACATACCTTGATTTCAGTTGAAAACAGACTTTTCTGCTTTGGGTTGAAAGTGGATTGAGTCAGAAAAATAGGGAAAGGAAGGTCTCGCCTCTGAGCCACAAGACATCAAGTGTTTTCAACACTTTTCCTTTTTTAATTTTCCTGTCCTGCACCCCCCCACCCCCCCCCCACACACACACACACACACACACACACAAAACAGCTGCAGAGATTTAATATAAATAAACTGGATCTGTTCCTATGATCTTCCCCACTGTCTCTGTAGTCAAACAGGTAGGACCTCACATTTAAGATGTTCTTTTTAATTGTATGTAAGCCGCACACTTATGTTTTGCTTTGGTTGTTGCATGATATAGAGCAAACTGTTTTGTTTATGACTAACTTTTACATTTACTTTTGAATTATTGAAATGCTTCTTTATGATAATGTTATGTTTATGATAGTGATCACATTTTTTTTACTTTGCAGTACATTAAAACAATGAAGTATTATGCTTCATCAGAATCATGCAATTTGTTTTCTTTGGCTGATTTGGGCACCAAATGTTTATAGTCTTAGAACTAGTGGAATAATTTAATGTTATGGACAAAAGCTGAACAAAAGGTTGCTATTATTACAGAGAGAGTTTTCATTTAAAAGTGAGATGGCTATGGTATCACTTCACAGCTGGGGCCACATCCTGTTTTCTTTTACCCTCATTGTTCTGTTCATCTTAAAAAGTCCTTGAGTCACCTGCACTACTGGCATCACCTCTCTTCCCTCCCACTGTAATCACCTCATCAGTCTTCAACTGGTGCCTGGAACACACTCCTGTTCTTTTCACAGTGCTGTAGGCCACTTATTGTAATTATTCCTCTTGTACAGCCAAAGGAATAACATAAAGAACTGTCTTATCATTCTACTATTACTGTTGCAAAATGCAACAGTGATATAAGAACTGTTTGCATTTGAAGCTTCAAACAAAAACTTTGATAGCAAGCAGGGATGTGGTGCAGAGTAATAGGTATTTTGAAAAAATCTGTCTTTTTTTTCTTTTTTTTCTATTATTGTAGAGTATACCCACTTCTAGATCCTCTCATGTGGCCATCAGATTCAGTTAAGTACTGGAAGTTAATTTTTTTTATTAAATTAGTTCTGGCATTAGCTTCAGTTTTCATACTAATGCCTATGCTTATACACCAGCAAAACATAGCTGACAATGTGTAAACCATACTTGTCATTTTTGGATCTATAAATAATGCAAAGTAGAAGTTAATGCAGGGGTGCCCAAGTTCAGTCCTTGAGATCTACTCTCTTGCTACTTTTAAATGCAAACCTTCTCCAACACAATTGAACCAAATGAATGACTTATTACCAGGCCTATGCAGAGCTGAGTAACATGCAGATGAGGGAATTAGGATTTTTGATGAAGGTTTGTTGGAGAAGGGATGCATCTAAAAGTTGCAGGATCGTCGATCTTGAAAACCACACTTTAGTATCCCTGTGTTTGTTATTGCTTATAACAGAAACTCTTTATTGTTTACTGGTCAAGAAAAATAACATGCGGCAGAAATTAAGAGTATACCCATTTATCTAGCCACTACTATGGTATCTCCTCCTGACAGAGGCAATTAGATATGTTATAATGATGAGAATTAACACTCCCTATTTTTCATCCAATGTTCATGTGTATCACATCAGTGAAACCAATGGTGTAGTCCAGGGTATACGCAGGTATACAGAGTATACCCACTTCTTTTTCAGTCAGAGGATGTTATATATATATATATATATATATATATATATATATATATATATATATATATATATATATATATATATATATGTGTGTGTTAAATATAAACAGGTATAAGAACTGAAAAGTAGTAAATATGAGGAATATCAATTTCCTAACTCTCTCTTTGTTGGCCCTGTGATGGACTGGCGCCCAGGCATCACCTCTATTCCCTCCAGGGTATACCTTGCCTCTCGTCTACTAATTGCCAAGATAGGCTCCATCTTTCCTGCAGCCCTGAATTGGAGTAAACGGTATAGAAAATGAATGAATGAATGCACCAATCAAACAATCAATCAATCAGTCAATGACATGGCAAGAGGTTTTGAGCATAGACTATACAGACGGGTTGTCTTGCAGGTTGCAAGTCTATTAGATCTGTTTACCAGTGGTTCATACTCAATACTTTTGTTATAATTCCTGACCCTCCCTTCTTTACTATTTGTGTTCATCTGCATGCATATTTGCATGTGACTGCATCATTATTTTGGACTTTGCCGTACATGGATGGCAAACCCCTTGAGTTGACGCTGGTGCAGATACAGTCCTGACTCCATGCCATCCTCTTCTCAAATGAAGCCTAGCGGAGCAGTCTTAATGAGACACTACCTTCTGACTAGAGAGCACATGAGAGGGATTAGCACTTTCCACTAACAAGCTCAAATCCCAATTAGACAGGCCTCACTAGCAAGACTCAGCCTGGACTTGGTCTCCTGTCAGATTCTATCTCTCCAAGCCTCTGAAAGTATATCACACCTGATAGTTTTTGTGGTGGGCATGCTGTGAAGTCAGCAGAAGATGAGCGTGTGATTGTGGACAAATAGTGTATTGCTGCTACTAAATAAGAGAGGAAGATTAGAAAAGCAGACTCAGATGAATGGACTCTGTGAGTTATGGTGATTTTCCCAGCTTGGTTAAAAAGACAGCCATCAGATTCTAAAGACTGATCGCACTATAGTTTGAAAAATATGAGATAGCTAGAGAGCAAAGGTACAAGAATCACTACGGCTTCCACTTATTTTAATTAAACTTGAATGTATTCTGCTGTTACACCATACACGAGTATACATCAGGTTATAATGATATTTAGAATTTGGATTTATTATTGACATTATAATACATATTATACACCTGCGATGGACTGGCAAGCTGTCCAGGGTGTATCCTGCCTGTCGCCCAAGCCAGCTGGGATAGGCTCCAGCTTCCCCGCGACCCTGAATTGGATTAAACGGTTTAGAAAATGAATGAATGAATGAATTATTATACATTATACTAGAGAATACTGTCATTATTCTTTAAAATTTAGACAGCAAAATTCAGACGTACAATTGCCATTATTGTAATAAATTCAACATTTGTTAAAAAAAACAAACAAAACACAATACATGTAATCTTTAAATTTGCATCTGCTTTGCTTTATAAACTTAATTTCTTTAAACTTGACACAATGTGTAAAATTTACTGTTATAAACTTTTGACTCATCCAGTCCTTTAATATGCATGTGCCCACAGTGTGATAACCTTGTGTTCTTTGTCAGTATGAATGACTTTTGCATAAACATGCACATGGCTAACATGGTGAACAAATGTCCCAGGTTTAGCTCATAAATTTGGGTTAATTTAAATATTTTCACAAATAGACATAAAATGGTGCATGTGTGTAAAGATTTATTTAATTGTAATTATAACAAAGTGAGCTTGTTTTGTCTTTGTCAGTTCACCATCTGTTGTTTTCTTTTCATTATAATTCATATGAGTGTATCTCATTGTATGGTGGCAATAAGAGACACTCATTCTATCTCATTGCAATGAGAAAAGTCTGTTGACAGACAACTTAGATGAAGTACATCATTTCTGGATAGATTAGTTTGTCAATGTTTAAGTGAGTGGGATTTACTCATGCGCTTATTTAGAGGTGTATCTTTCATTAAATGGAATTTATTATTCCCGTGTAATTCCATGCTCTCATGTAATGTGGTTTACTTTTTTTCCTCCCAAAATACTGATTTCAAAACAGGTATACAAATTAAAAACTAGATTAGAATTTCTATTGATAATTTGTGGTATAGCATTATAATATTTGATCATATACAAGCAATGTGTATTTTTTGTTCATACCTTCAATGATAAACAGTGTGTTTTGTGTATGACATATCCAGACACAGAGGTCCTGAAATATGTATTCTTTACTTTATTAGTAAAGATTTCTCTTGTTGTCCTAAAGGCAGAGCGATGTGCCATTCAGTTGAACTTTCAGTCTTGGGGCCACTGTTCTCCAGTCTGTGTAGTAATGGAACCGCTTGCAAGCAGTTTGATAAATTTAGCAATAAATAATCAAACTATCGTTGTTTTTTATGATTTTCACTCTATCTTTGACCAATAGAATATTTTTCTTAGATTCGTTCTTTTTTTATTGTCTATCTCATCCCACCTAACCTTGTGTGATTAAGCAATAAATTTCTATTTATATCCTTGTTCTCTTCCCGGCTTGCTCCAACTCCACGGCCCCATCTGGCTGGATTGCCGTTTCATATCCAGTTAACTAACCCATTAGTTTATACGTGTGGGTTTATGCCAGTGTGTTCTCTGTGTGTAAGTGTACCATTTCAAATCTGATTATACTTCCTGTTGGCTCTGCAGCAGACATATGTGTCCCCCTCCAACCATCAAATGGCTCCTCCGAGCCCCAACACCAACAACAATAGCAACAACCACATCAGCAATGGCAGCAACAGCGCTGGGGGAGAGCAGCTCAGCAAAACCAACCTTTACATCCGTGGCCTCCACCCAGGAACCACAGACCAAGATCTGGTCAAACTCTGTCAGCCGTAAGTCACACAAAAACCAATTGCTCCACCGTCTTCTTAAACACCCAGTAAATCTCCCTGACTGTCTGTTGTGAATGTGAACCTGGTTAGAGGAGCGGAGCAGATTACGATTTTTTTGAGTGATGCCTGAAAGGCTGAATGGTTTGCACATTAGTTTGGCCGAATACTGTTGATGGATAGCTTTCTTACAGTTATGAGAAAGCTATCCATCTAATGTAAAAGAGGGTCACATTTTCATCTAAACCATTTTCAGATTCATCATGGGATGGCTTCATGGAAAAAACAACATTTGCTAAGCTCCAAACAAAGACTTCTCAGTTTGGCAAAGCTAAGCGCAGACTTTATTACAACTAGATACGAAATGTTTAGTCTAACCCTCTTAAATGAAATCGTTCACTGTTTCACTTCTCCCTTTTTAAAATGCTACACTACATGATTTATTATTTATCTATGCTTCTGTTGTTTTCATAACACAGTGTGATGAGAGTCAGACCTTGTCATCCAAATTAGAGTCATATTCCACTCTGTAAATATCACACTGTTGCACATCAGCATGATTGTAACCATTCTAAAACTCTATTGTGGTCAGCATGCAATCGAACATTAAACAGCACCATCATCAAATCCATCTGATATGTTTGTTAGGCCTTCAGTGGAAGACATCAAAACACCGAGGGCTGAAATGAATGATCTGCTTTTACATAATTGAATTGTGGAGCCTGGTGATGAGAACCAGAGGAGAGAGGAGGAGTAAAGAGAAAAGGAGGGAAAGGAGGCTGGAGAGATCGAATAAGGGAGGGTGGGAGGGTGAGGCCTGCTATTTTACAGCTGTCTGGAAGATATGGCTCACATAAGGTTGCCCAACCCTACAGGAAATGGCGAGCCCAGGGGAAAGGGAAAGACAAACAAGGGCAATGGCATAGGGGGTAGAGGGTAAGGATGTAGCGAACCAGAGGGGGAGGAGTGAATGGAGTTCAGGGTTTGTGTGTCAGGTGGTGTTCTGTGGGGGTAGTTCTCATATTTCTGCTTTTACAGAGCAGATAAAATCACTGCATGAAATTTGCCTTTCAGCAGGGTGCATTACCACCAGCAGTAATTTTCAGGTAAACAAGAGTGAAGGAAGATATTGTATCCAGTAGTTGTAAATAAGGGATTACTTCTACATGAGGATTTACAGCAGAAGAAAGATAACTCGTGGAAGGAATTGGACTTTCCAAACTTCAGTTTGTACAGTAAATCTCCTCACATTACCAGAATGGGACTCCCAAAGCTCCCCTCCCCCACACAGAATTGTTCTATACGACCAGTGAGATGTACTATGTACAGAGTGAGGGATAAGAGGAAGAGATGGGGGTTGGTTCTCCATCTCTGGCTCTGGCTGCTTCAGTTTTCTTTCTAGGTGCTTTGCTGTTGCGCTGGGCCTTGGCCTTATCTCTGGTATTGGCAATGGATGGACAGTAGGTTTGACCCTGTAAGATGTGACACATGGCTGAGTCTCTGGCCCCTCTTTTTGTCCTGCATTTCAAAGACCAAGACCTCTGAGCACAATTCAGCAACTCCACTATATGAGTAACAAGTTAACAGCAAGAACTCATAACATGAATATAATGTCAAGTGGTCGGCTGGTTGAATCACTGTCTATTCACTAAAAAGTGAACACAGATATCAAAAGATAATTGCTATATTATCAACTAAGAAAACTGGCTGTTATTTTAAGACTTGACATCAGAATGTTCCATGACAGAATAATTTTCTATAAGAGGTCAAATGCATATTACAACTAACCTTAAGTTGATCTATTCTAGATGATGATTTACAAAAAAATTCAAT
The DNA here is from genome assembly GCF_933228915.1 of Telmatherina bonti. Lineage (NCBI taxonomy): Eukaryota > Metazoa > Chordata > Actinopteri > Atheriniformes > Telmatherinidae > Telmatherina > Telmatherina bonti. Next base: position 22,939,969 of record NC_136622.1, read on the forward strand.
TTAATAAGATAACATAATGTTCACATAATGTTTAGTTATGTTCAGACATTAGTCTGCTTTTAACCAAAGCAGTTGTGGAGAAAAATATTTTTCACATTAGTTATTTTTTATGATTTAATTTCCATCTCGCCATAATCCAAGAGATAAACGGAAATATTAAAATTTTAGGTCATAACCTCATCTATATCAATTAAATTTTCTTTAAAAGTAACTTCTCTTGCTCAGACTTCTCATGAACCAGTGTTGCCGTGCTACACTGCAACTGAGACCCAGTAGAGGATAGAATGCAGCCTAGAGAGAAACTGGTTTGCAGAATGAGAGTGTGGCTTGGAGCCAGCATTGGACAGGACAGCCAAAGAAAGGCGTATCAGATTACACTGCATGAACATGCCTAGAGAGATGGGTGCTGATAGATACTGCTGCACAGATGCTTTTGCCAAAGTCAGGTACTATTTGTCCTATTCAGCTACTCTATCTACATCCCCTAAACTGAGTAGAAAATTCAGGACTCATATTTTCACAATGTATTGTAATGAAATCTTAAAAAGATAACAGAGAAATTCACCTTTATCAAATTGTCACATCATGTTGATTCCATTTGAGGTAGAGTCCCCGTCAATATTATGCATGAGCTAGAATGAATAAAAAATGGGAAATCTATAGGTCTTTGTAGCATGCAGAGACCCACAGGACATTACTCTCATTTAATTTAACCATTTCCCCTGAAAGATTTCCTTAAGCGTATGATTTATGATCGGATGGGATAATTATATCCAGTGCCACTGCACAGAATGTGTTGGGTGAAATATAATTAAATTGTGACCAACAGTGTGTGTATTAAGTTAAGAGAGAAACCACATTGTCTCAGTAAGGTTGCCATGCAGAAATGTAATGTGTGCTTGTGCTTAAATATTCTCCATACATAGTGCAATAGTGATCCACATGTGTAAATCTTACTGTTTTTCAGGTATGGGAAAATTGTATCCACCAAAGCTATCTTGGACAAGACAACCAACAAATGCAAAGGTGAGGTGTAAAAGCATAAGAAAATGGAAAATTGTTGACCAAGGCTGTAAGAACATTTTATTCTAGTCTCCAGTTCCAGAAAATTTGTGAAGTTTTATGAAATGCAGCAAGTAATACATTTTAAATGAGAACTTTTATTCATCAGACATGAGTAAGAGGCAACCAGTGTCTTCTTATATCTCTTCTTGTAAAACCTTTGATTAATTCAATAATTTGATACCAGCAACACTATTAAAGAAAATGAAGTTTATACACTATATGATCAGTAGATTAACGGTTCTACCTAATGCAGAGGCATTACGAATGGGCAGCAGAGCTTTTGGCCTGGCACCCTATTCCACCTTGAGCATTTCAGATTGGAAATTTTCTATTGTGGTTGGGTTCTCAGTACACTTGATCACATCCATCAGAATCCACAGCATGGGTGACTTGCATATGTGTGGAGGTACCATTGATGCAGATGTTTATATTGAAATTCTGGAAAGGCACATGCTATCATCAAGGTGATATCTTCTCTGCACAATTTGTGGTTATTTCAGGAAAATACCAGACCTCTTTTGGCACAATATACAGCAATGTGGTTTCATAAAAGCAGAGTGCGTGTGTTTGGCGGGCCAGCCTGAAATCCAGATCGGTCTCAAACAGAGAATGTACAGTACATAGGAATAATAACAACCACAGTGTGTTAAGGTGTTTGCTTATATTTATGGAAATTGCCTTTTTTTTTTTTTTTTTAACCCAACTTTATATTGGGGCTTTTTTTCTACTGTTGTGCTTCACTTTTTATCTGCCGAACAGGTATGATGTATCATGGGAAGTGTTGTATAACTCTTGATTTGCCTTTTGTGGACAAGTTAAGTTCACATCTATGGTCACAGATTCAAACACCACTAATCTTATTGTCATAACTTGTATGTCTTGTATGTTTTGATTCCTGAAGGCTATGGTTTTGTGGACTTTGACTGTCCAGCTTCAGCTCAGAAAGCAGTGACAGCACTAAAGGCAGGCGGTGTGCAGGCTCAGATGGCCAAGGTAAGAACCCCACTTAAGATGTCAGTATTTAGAAGGTTTATTTCTTACAATTTGCTTTGAGGTTAAATCATGTTCAATAGTCAATTTAAAAAAAATTAATCTAAAATAATATGAGACATTTTTAAATGTGTTGCAGTCTTCAATGGAACAGAGTTCACTCCTGTGTAATATCACATACATTTTAAACTGAAAGTTTAAAAGTAAGATAAAGAAATAAACTTTTAAACTGAAAAGTTGATTACTTTATTTGTATGTGTGCAGGTGGGGTATTTTTCTTTTGAACAAACAAAACAAATACTTGACTTGTAACTTTACTTGTAACATCTAAGTAGCACCAAAGTAAAAAATTTATGCAACAATAAAGAATCCACCATTGATCGCAAATGCATAGGCGCACAATTTCTTTGATTAGATATATGTCATGGGTTAGACGCAACACTGTCTAAACCCATGTGTGACTTGACAAACAAACAAAGAAAAAAGATATCTGAAAACAGTGAGGTACAAAGAACCTATCCAGTAGCTGAAAAAAAAACTTCAGTAAATCTTCAGTAAATCTGAAAAACCTTTGCTCAAGACCACTTGAAAGATTGCAATTGATATTTTTTGCATAATATTTATATTTATGAGAGAGAAAGTACAATTATGAACTTTCTTAGTTTTAAATCCATAGACTGTGTCCAAATTTACATTTTAGAATCTGGCAAAAGATGGGAAAGAATACTAGGGAGAATAGGTTACTTCCATAATCTTGCTTTGAAAACAGATGGGCACATGCTCAAGACTTACACAGGAGTTATTAATGGATTTACACATTTCTGTGACGGCTTCGGCAGTTTTAATGAAGCAGCATAGATCATATAACTATGGATTACATGAGAAAATTAAAGTCATGCTCTTGCACATAAAGCTGAAAGGTTAAACATTTCAAGAGGACAAGAAAACATTTATTAAGACCAAGATTAGTTGTTTGGACTTAAATGGCATCAACATGTTTCCCATAACTCCGACAGTCTCCAAAGCATAAAGGTCGGAGTGTGATGAAATGAAGCTTTATGAGTTCGTAAAGTGTTGAGTAGTTCATTACATATGAGACCATGAATGCATGTGATTATAGTAAAATGAGTGTCAACAAAGAGTCTCCAGAAATACGAGTGGAGAAATATCGCTGCTTAATTGTGATGCAACACTCACTGCCACAGAAAGCCACAGGAAATTTTCCTTAGTCACCTTACTTAAATCCGAAACAACACCCTTGGGGTATTTTTAAGACAAAGGCAGAGAAGAACAATTCTTCAAGCAAGGAGCAGCCAAACAAATTTCTTAGGATAAAGTCAGAACACTACTTCATATTTTTTTTTTTCTGTTTTTTGCAACTCTGATATTAAGCTCATCAGTTGTGTCGTCTGTTGGGTGTGTGTGTGTATGTGTGTTGAACTGTGTGGATATGTGTCTAAATCAATGCCTTCAAGGGTATTAATGCACTGAAGAATATGTCTTTGCATAAATAAGAGCCAATGGATGCACACAGGTACCTGTGTGTCCTTGGTAGTGGTGATGGTGTTTGGGGAGCATGTCCCAGGGCCTGCTTGCTGAACTGCCTGTACAAAGGAGCTGTCTGTTCTCCCTCATGGCATCTGACTCAGTGTCTGAGCAGCTCCCCAGTCAGCAGGGCGCAGTGCCCAGCCAACCGCCCTGTCAGCACACATACACAGACAGTGCACATAACAATCACACATGCACCTCAGCAGCCTTGCCTCTACCGGATTATGGTACACGCTCACCAACACGCACATCACCAACACCCTGGGAAGCTGATCTCACTTTAAGCTGGATCACTGACATTCATATGGCTTCTCGCTCACAAATATCATGTTTTCAGTCATCCCAGCAGTCAGGTCTTACAACAAGGCTTGTGTTTGCATTAGAATTTTTCCTGACTCAGTTTGACTCATTCACAGTTGAAACCTGCAGCAGGTTTCTTCTGCTTGTTCTCTGGGACTGAAAGGGAGGAAGCTGAAGGACAAATCACCTTCATCACAGGTCGCAGCGATAAAGCTGAAGGAGAAATCACCTTCATCACAGGTCGCATGGATTACGCATGCATTATTCATGGGATGGAAATGAACTCACACTGCATTTACTGGAATTTAATCACATCATGGACGATGAATATGCATGATGGCTTGAAGGTGATACAGACTGGTTATCTTACAAGATAGTGTAGGATGAATTAGATTTGTTTGAGGGAGGGTATGAAGGAAAGAAGAAACTAGCTCACAAGAAAAACAAACCACGACAATGTGTAAGAACGTTTTTCTAGGGGACATTCACACCAGGATATTCCAGGGGATTTGGTGCAAGTGGGCAGAAATTTTCTTATAGTTTTTACACCTTCCCCTTCACACCCTTTGTTTAGTTTGTGTTCAAACTGCACTTCACTCAAGTGGACCAAACCACCTGGGCAACGTCACAGTTAACAGAAGGGTTTGCTACGGGGCGATACTCCCCCAAAACCACAGGTACAAATTACATATAATAAATATCATGGAAGTGGGTATTAATTTAATGCTGGTGGGTTTTTTAGACATTTTTTTTTTTGTTTTTTAACCTGATCAGATGCCTAAATCACCTCTATTGTTAAGCGTTGCAGGAGTATTTCCAAACTGTGTGTTTTTTTGTGTTCTCGCAATCCCGCGCATCGCAGCCAGTGAGATATTTTTCTGCTGCTGGTTCTGTGATTTAGGATCAGATAACACAGCTGAACCCAGAGATGGTTTATGCATCTCTCAATCAAATGAATAAAGCTCCTAAGTAGGAAAAAAACCTACTATAGGGAAGTAGTCTAGTGATTCAGTGTGATGTTATGCAAGTTAGAAAAAAAAAATATCCTCAATCCTCCTGTGATTGTCTTTGGATGGGTTTGGATTGGTAAAATTTTCAAGAACTTGTGCTTATATTCAAGGTCACGATTATCACATGAATATAACAGCTTTAATGTAAGTGACATATTATTATAATAACCCAGGGAACAAGGTCATAACGATAGCACAGCTATTTAGATATTCTATAAAGATCTTTGTCTTAAATGTCACTGCTCTCATAACCAAGAGACGGCACTTCATCGTTTGAGACCATCCATACATGAAGAGCCAACATCTAATTATGCTTTGATATCACATTACCTGAATCATGCACTTTCAGCCTCTTCAGGAGCTGATCTCACAAAATGGCCTTTTTTCTGCCCTTATGTAAATAGCATGATAAGAGCGATGCAGTATGTGCACAGTGTCTATTGCCTATCCTGAAAGAAAAATATCTCCTTTGTTGCTCTGGGGTTTCTTCAATTTAATTCAATTCAACTTTATTTATATAGCGTTTCTTCCACTTTTTTCCTGCCAAAGACGATGTTGTACTATTTGTTGTACAGATTAATTAAGTAATTTGGGAAATTGGGCAATGCTTTCAATGTCATTGATTGTTGTTTCAGGTCAAGGCCTAAATTAAATCCACCTCCTGCTTCTCTACCCTTTCTCTTGTCTTGAAACAAACTTCGAACCCTTTATTGGGCAAATGACAAAATTTATATACGTCACTGGACATACAAAATTTCTCATGCAAGTTCCTGACATCATGAACCACAGAGTTCTCCACACCAATCATCAAAGATCAGACTATATCCCAGCTACGTCTTTGAGATCAGTTTTCAGCATAAAGATGTGAGAAAAAACTTAGTGCTGACCACTTATTATATAACTTATTTTAGAGAAAAGTATCTATGTTTTAAAGTATTGTTATATCCACCAATATTTTAATAACACTTTTCTGTGGTTAGAAATGTAAATTTCCAAGTATTTCAATGAGTGTCTGTTGAAGGCTTAAAAACCTGTCAGCATTTCAGATTCAGACGTTCCCAAAAGTTACTGGAAAAATTCCCTTATAACTCACTGAGGGTCGGTTTTAAGGTTCCTGTGCTGTTTTTTATAAAACTCTTTATGGTCTCTGCTCTTTGTGTATTTTAGAAATTCCCAATTATTTATGTAAAGTATGTTATGTTGCTATTTAGTATGAAATGCTGTTGAATTTTGATTTAATTTTATATGAATTTCACTTTGTAAAACTACAATGATCATGCAAATATTAGAAAATAAAATGCTCTGTATTCTTAATGTGCTAATTCATTAATTCCTCGATTGAAATTCCTCTGCTCAGCAACAGGAGCAGGACCCAACCAACTTGTACATCTCCAACCTGCCCCTGTCCATGGATGAGCAGGAGCTAGAGAACATGCTGAAGCCCTTCAGTCAGGCCATTTCCACTCGAATCCTTCGCGATGCCAATGGCACCAGCCGAGGAGTGGGATTTGCCAGGTAGAAACTCTGGGTAGTTAATCACTTGTATTTGGGTAGCTGGCTAAAGTCAGTAAAAGTCACTTCTGAAGTCCAAAACAACTTCAACATTAGTATTAAATAGTGCAAGTGAGCCCTCTGGTGGCAACCATAGATAGAAAATCTAAAGAGTTTTCAGTTCTGCAGTTATACCTTGTCACCAGAAGCAGTTTTGATTATAGCAAGGCGAGTCAAGTTTATTAACTCAGAACAGTTTAACTTGCAGTTTACAGAGACATTGAAACATCAGACAACAAGAAGCATATATTAAAACAAAGAGAAAGGAGAAAGAAAGAACATTAGATAAGTATTAAAAACATGATCAAATTTAACAATCCATGTTTAAAAGAAACAGTGCAGACTTAGACTTTCAAATAAAACCTATGCAGATGAGAACAGGTGGGTCTTTAACCTGGATTTAAATAAACTGAGCTGTTTTGCACCAATAATGGACTTCTTCCCATTTTGATATAGGATGGAGTCCACAGAGAAATGTGAAGCCATCATCCAACATTTCAATGGGAAATATATCAAAACTCCTCCTGGAGTTCCAGGTGGGTTTGTTTGTTTTGTTTTTTCCTCCTTTTTTTTTTTTTTTATCTATCTTTATCTTGAGCTGCCATTTGTTAAAAAAAAAAAAAATCTTGGTTCAATAAAATTAACAATCAAACAAACAATTTTTCTTATTTGTGGTCCAGTACCATCTGAACCATTGCTGTGTAAATTTGCCGATGGAGGCCAGAAGAAACGTCAGAGCCAAGGAAAATATCTGCAGAACGGCCGGCCATGGACTAGAGATGGGGAATCTGTATGTTTATTTATTATGTTTGGTTTTGTTATTGTTGTTGCCTTTTTAGACCTGTTGACTAGGTAACAGCTCTTCTCTGTGATGGCATATCTTTTTATCTATAACTTCCAGGGAGGGATGACTCTGACCTATGACCCCACCACAGCCTTACAGAATGGGTCAGTACTACATCCTTGTGATCCTTTTTTTACAGCCATGAGAATTGGAATCACATTGCAGTCATTCATAATGTTTTTTCTTCCTGTAGGTTCTACTCCTCCCCCTATAGCATCACCCCCAATCGGATGATTGGGCCAGCCTCCCTTGCACCATATATGCATTCACCCATGTCCACTTATCAGGTACAGGGATAGTGTTAGACTATTAAAAAGTCTTAATTGGGAAAATATTCTAAATGTATTTTTTTCTCTAATTAACTTCATATTTTTTACTTACATTGAACATAACCATATTAACTGGCATGCTTTTTTTTATTTTAAATCCTGCAGGTACACAATCCATCTTGGCTGCATCACCAGTCGTACATAATGCCACCCACAGTGAGTGTCTTTACTCTTCAAACTGCTTGCCTTAATATTCTGTTAATATCTGCTGCCTATAAATAGTTTCAAACCAATTTTGATAGTGTGTTAAACACTTCCAACAACATGCATGTTTTTTTTCTCACACAGGGAGCAGTTTTGACATCAGGAATGGACCACACCATGTCCATCCAACCAACCTCAGTGATAGGGCCCCTAACCCAGCAGCTCAGCCACCTTTCCATGAGTAGCAGTGGCACAGTAAGTACACTGCAGCTTGTTTAGCATTGAGCTGTTATTCAGATTTAACTACTAAAGCTGCGACCCTTTCTCTTCTACCTGGACGTATGATGTATTTTAGGGTAAAATAAATACTTCACCAGCATGGATTTAAAGTTTCAAAGAGTTGCATGGGATGTTCCTTTCCTTTCTGAGGATGACAGAAGCAGGTATATTTGAGAAAACTTTGTTTTAGTTTCTAATGGGATCAATATTTCTGTTTCCCTCCAGTATATGCCTGCAAACACATCTATGCAGGGGGCCTACATACCCCCATACACCCAAGTGCCTGCAACCAACATCTCAGTTGAGGTAACCTCTTTTTTTTTTATTTGTGTAAGACTGTAACATTATAACAAATAATCACTCATAACTTTAATCTTTATTGCCTCTTACTCAGGAAAGTGCCGTCCAACAACCCGTCGCCATAGAGACACCCACAGAACACACAAGCTACTCCTACCAGCATAACAAGTGAAGAGGTTAGTTTAATAATTTCTTTAAGTATGTTTTTACATCTTGTTTTACTGCTATAATCTGGCTGCAAAATGATGTGCTGCAGCAGCTTTTGTTTCTAATTGGTTGGTCTCTGTTGTCAGATCTTTCTCTGGAGCCTGGAGTGTATTTTAAGGGGCCCAAGTGCTTAAATGCAGCACAGTGACTCTGCAGACACTTTTTTAGGGGCGTGAACTGTTCTACATCAAGGACAAAACAAAAAAGAGATATTTTCTATAAGCTCATGTTTTGAAGCAAAATCTTTCCCTCCAAACAAGCAAAGCTGGAGGGTGGTGGGGAGACCAGGAAAAACAGAATAAGGAGCATCTATTTTGATAACAGTCATGACAAAAACACACACACTACACACTTCAAGGGTTTGTTGAACATCATTTATGTGCTTCTTTCGTATGACTCCAGGGAACTGGAATTAAACCAGGAAAAAGAACATCTCAACTACATGTCTTTTGAGTCATGTTTTGTTTAGACTTTTGTAAAAATATGCTGATTTTACTTCCCTTTTTGTATGATGTTTTCACTGTTCTTTTTTTTTTTTGTTCTTTTTTTTTGGTAGAGGTTGTACATAATTATTGGTTTTGGTGTGTTTCCAACTTGATTTACTGGTAAAACTATTACAAAAGATTGAAGTCCTTTTGAAGCTATTGACTTGTATTACAGATGTAGATTGACAGATTTTCTCAGAATGGTGGCAAGTTTATCAGGCCTGAAACCTTAAACTTCTTGTTTGAGGTTGTCACTTCTTTCTGGCACTTGACTCATATAAATTATAGTTCATATAGTCTTGACAAAGCTTCAGACAATCATAATTTGAAAAGGTAAGAAGTATTCTAAGTGATAAATTCAAGAGAGGACTTCTTATTATAAAAGAAATAAGATTTGAAGCATTCCAAAAACAGTGGCATGCAAACGATTGCCTGACATTTGTAACTGTGAATGGCTATTATCAGATACATTTTTGGAAGATTTTCAAAAACTAAAGACATTTCTTTTACATGTTTTTATGAATCAGGACAGTAACAAGAACCAGCGCTTAATAACTGTCCCATTGGCAAGTGTCATAGATTGTAAATGCTTTTTGCAGTAGTCAAATTTGAGTGTTTGGAATATAAATGTCCATTGTTCCTACAAAAAGCTTTCTGGTTCTGTAAGACGCTGCAGTCGTCTTGTTTTATTGGGATATTTTTTTTCACCACATGTCCAGCGTGCACTTCATGATCTTGCATCATCTACCCCAAAGTTTTTATTTTAGATCCTTATACTAATGCTAATGAAAATGATGCAACATCCTGTCAAGTTGTTAAGCTCGACACAATGACACATTAAATTTGAGACAGGTGTATTGAAGCTGGAAAATAGGCAAGACCTACAGGACAAGGTGGCAAGGACCACTTTGCGATACTAGATCTACCCATTCCTGATAACAACGGTGAACAAGCCTAGCCCTATCATACAACTGGTAAAAGTATCTTTAATTTTTAATTTTCCTGACGTTTTTTCCTTAATATTTCTTTCAAATTCAACACTTTAATGCTAATACCCTAAATTTGTGTTAAATGTTGAAGTGTTTGATTTCATGAAGTGTTCTATTTTAGTCCATCTTCTGCTCACTTATCACAGTAACATATTTTACATGTGACTGTAATATTAACAGAGTTCAAGTAAATAATTGACTCTGAGCTGCGTGACACAATAAAATTCCAAAGTTGCTTAACAGGGATCATAACATGCAGGGCTCCTGTAACTAAGAGATAAACATGCATTTAGGCTTCAGTTGATATCTTTTTCCTTTTTTTTTTTTTTACCCAAGTAATATTTCAGTTTTCAATTTTAATAATATTACACCAAAAGGTCTGAACCTTCCAACTAGTGTTTTTGTTACGTTTTCCAATATTACTTTCACAAGAGCAGAAGCTTGTTTCCACTAAATTCCACAAAATTTGTTTTCTGAAGCAAGACTTAGATGTTGTTATTAAAGAATGGAGATCTTTTACATAGACATGGAGATAAACTGGTAAATCATTGTTCTGCATTGTAAAAACACTATTATGGTTGATTATGATGGCCAGGAAAGAGATATTGGCCATTGCTGTTTGTCTTCATCGACTTTTGCATTTTTTGGTTTTCACATTCATTTTGAAAGCTTTTGTTATTTAATTTTTTTTTATTTGTTATAATGCCTTTAAGATTAATACTTTTTTCAAAGAGGCTCTGATTTTATTTTTGATAGTGTGTTGTGTGAGACAAATAGTGCAAAATAGATGATAGGATCTTTTGTTGTTTTTGTCCTTTTTTAAAAAAAAAATTATTTGTATGTTTGCATCTTACTTTGTTCTGGTTTCAGTGCTGATGTCAAAGAAGCTTTAATATTTTGCTAAACATTTCAGGTCAGTCAGTGTCACAAATGTTGGCACTTTAATGACATGACTTCAGATCATGGATGAAATATGTAAGGTTCAGATGCATCGTTACAGAGTTGAACCCCAAGCTGTTGGGATCAATGTTTGAGAAAGAAAAAATGTGCTCAAAACTTTAACTTACCTCATTCTGCCAGAGCAATGCAGATTCAGTTTGTGTATAAGATCAACAGGCAATGACCAACTACAGTCAATCTCATGGCTGTTCACAGCTGGTACTGTGTCCACATGCTTTTATTCATCCGTCCAATGTTTGGAAAACACTTCAGTGGTCTGATGATCTATGCAATTTATTTATTATCTGTTTAAATGCAATACTTCAAAACCCAAGAGATACCCCTTGCAATGACAATAAATCACCCCACAATGTGGCTTTTTATCTTTGATTATGAATAAATTTAACACAAAAATTAAATAAATTTGTGTTTGGCAATAATTACTCATCTTTAATAATACCATTTGGTGTTGTATTAAACTTAGTTGGAAAGTCAAATCAGTCAGCTTTACAACCAGGTATAGTTTGTAATTACTGTGCTTCTGTGGAATGAGCAGATTAGATAAAATTGTTGGTAATGACCTCAAGAAAATGCCAAAAGCCCCTGTAATATTGTTCTTGTATTCATTCTTGTTGAGATTAAAGTGCTGCGAGGTGTGTGGCAGTTAAAGACGCATGTCTGGCACCTGATTAGCATCTAATGTATAGATGTATTAAAATAAGATTCTGTAGCCTGTGATGATCCTGTATTTACAGAATGTCAGACTTAACTCTGTTCTCCAGGATGACAACACTCTCCCCTACAGAGAGGGTCATCACAGAAACACTGGGAGTGGAGAGGATGGAATCATGAGTCCATATCCCAATGCAGCATATCAGTTACAGGTGTGCTGTAGGTGCTAGAGTGACAACTCCTGGTTCAGGAATGAGTTACAATGCCATGCCAAAATGTCACCAGGGTGGTAACCTGCATGAGGAGGGGGCTCAGGCTGTTGTGGCTGAACATGGATCTTTCAAATACTACGGAGGTGCTTGAAGGTTTGAAATGAAGAGTAAAAATGGTAAATATGTGTGCATTTTCCATTTTACTGTTGGATAGTGCAATTATTTAATCCACTAAACAACTCAAAATATAAGTGAAAACTAACAGGACAATATTACATGGGGCCATCTTTGAGGGACACTACCCACATGTATAGCACTGTTACCTATCCCAATAAGACATGTATAAGTTATACTTCATTGGTGACTAATCATGCTTTCCAACTATGTAAAATTGAACACCAGTCGGTATTAATAAAGAGCAGAAATATTCAAACCCATATTTCCTCACTTTTTCACCTGGGTTTCAGATGTGTTCAATTTCTAACCAATGATATTTGGTTCTTTAAATGTGCTGCATTAAAAGGGAACAATTTCACTCAAAAAACTTAGTTAATAGGACTATAACAAAAGACGACACGGGTTGCTTTAAATACAACTCACAAGTCCAGATAGTTTCAGCTTTCATGTTGGGGTTCAGTCTCATTTTGTTTAACATGTTTGCTTTCCTTAAAGCATTAAATGTTTCTTACCATTTAAAATCTAACATCATAGAAATGCCTTAAATGTCTCTGGAAGGGAGTGTGAAGTGCTACTCAGTCTTGTTGGGTTTGACCTCTGGCTGGAATTGTTTCCATGCTCTGCAGATGTTGAAGCTGTTGCATTAAACTACTTGGAACATAAACATATAAAACAGACATGTTCAAATCATGTTTTGTGCTCCACTGTCATTTTTCATTGTCTTAATGCAAAACATTGAAGAAAAAGAGGAGTCTAAATACCTACTGCTGCTATTTTTGGTTTTCCCTTTTACCTGAAGGTCATTCAATATTTCACAAAAGGTCAACTAGCAATTGCTGTTCAATACTGTCCTGAAATCTGTTTTCTCAGCAATGTTTGTGTCATGATGCAGGTTTTTTTTCCTTTAAAGAATGCATTAAAAAAAAGAATCTCATCTTAAGCTTTTCACTGGTTTTACTTGTTTTTTAATAAATGTTTTTCCACTTAGATTTGTGTTTTTATTACACAACTACATGCCAATCAAACCATGTCAGCAGTGCTGACCTAAAAAAGAAAAACACATCGATTCTTCCATCTTTATAAAGTTGTAACTATCCAACTAATGACAAAATACACAAAGACGGAAACACTTTATAATTTATTTCTAAAACAGTCTAGATAAAATAGGAAATGCTTTTGAAAAGTTTCATACTGTAGGCTGCATATATTTTAATTATGTACAAACTTCAAAATATATTGAATTTGTCCCAAAAGTTGCAGTTGAACAAAAAGACTTGCATACATAAAATATACTTTGAACCTCTATTTACAATCTTATCAAGAATGAATAAGGAAATGGTAAAAGATTATTACCCTGCTGTTTCAGGTTGTAACTGTTAAACTTCAGTGAAGAAAGACAACATTCTTGTTTTCATTTGAAACCACACTCTGAGGCTAATGCATTTTATTTAAAAAAAAAAAAAAAAAAAAAAAAAAAAATCAGTTTCAGGCGTTAAGTTCAATATACCCTGCAGCAGTAACCAAAGGAATATAACCACCATTGCTTTTTATTTTTGTGTACTCAATAGTAGCTGGTCATCAACAGCCCTTTTAAATAAAAGAGACAAGTAAAATTTTCTTACAAAGTTTTTTGGCTTGACATCTTTAAAGTAACAGGGTTGTTTAAGTTTGAGTGATAGTCAAATTTTTCTGCACCATATAAATAGTATAAATGTACCAATACCCTTTCTGAACAACGCTTATGTAAACAAAAACATGAAATGAACATTACACCTCAGAGCATGATTCATAGGTCAGCACAGGAGTGATTTCAAGAACAGTTCTACCTGGGTAATACAAAACACGCAGTGTTTCAGCTGCTGCATTTATACTCCATTGGTGCACCAAAAAGTTAAGAACCAAAGAGAGGGACTAGGAGGCAGTGAGTTTTGCTCCAGAATCAACATCCCATCATCCACCAATGGCTGTTAGTTTAACTTATGACTGAAAATGAAAACAGCTGGTTCCTGATGCAAGGAGCTGGTGTGCAAGTCTTTCCCAGAAGGACCAATGTCAACTGAACCTCCTGAAGATTGTGCAACAATCTGTCATGAGCTGTGAGCTGACTGTACATGTTCTCACTCTCCATCTTGATATCACAACAGCTTGTGGTTCACAATCTCCCAAACCATCCGTCTTCTGAAGTAGGGCATGTGTTTCTGTCAAGAAAGGGTAAGCTTATCAATTTCAAGGCGACAATAATGATGATTTGCTAAATGTCATTATAAGTGCAATTTCAAATGACCTGTGTGAATGTGATTGGCTTGTCTTTGGTAATATAGTCTGCATATTTGCATGTGAACATTCCACAGTCACTACCATTCATCTGCTGTGGGATTTCCTGCAAGAAAAATCAAATCAAACCTCATTAAAACAGTGATAATCACAATCATTAACCACTGTCTGATAGAGGATTGCATTATCAATCACAAACTACTTATCCAATACAAAGATACTGCTTTGCAATGAACTTTTCACTCAAAATACAGAAAACATAGGAGCATATTCTTGAAATTGCAGATTGTTGAAATTTAGCAATTCAGATTTATCCATTTCAAATACATTTCTTGTTCTTTTCAAAATGTTCAAAAGCAGCACTGCAAAACAACCTTGCGATTATAAGGTTTATATTAAAGTGTATCTCCTTGTCTGGATCCATTACAGAAAACACCATGTGAAGTCAACATTAGCTTTGAGAGTTTTAACACAGAAAACACATGATTAAAAGACAGCCCAAACTTTTTTTAAATACACAACATACAAACATTATACAATGAAAGCAGACAATTTGCAGTTTTTGTCTTTGAACAACTTACACTGGGCTTTTTGCTGTGTAGAGTCCAGCCTGAGGTATCTAGTTCTTTGCCCTTCTTGTCTTTACTTTCCAGTTGCAGGTAGTCACTGTAAAACATCAAATTTAATCTAAACATATATTTGACTTATAGTTGAATGCAATAGCATTTAGCTCTTTAAATAAATATTCTTATTAAATAAAGATAAAAATGTGACTGAAACTTACAACAGTATTTGGCATGCCGAATCATTGTTTCCTCCCATTGAATCAAAGTACATGATGGATTTTTTGCGGAAATCCACTACCTTGATTGAAAATGTAAATAAAAATTTAATTTAGAAAAACAAGAAAAAATTTTTGATGGACATGTTTCCTCTCAGGTTTACAATTACAGTAATTTAGACTTACAGAGAGGCACCAGTGCATCCCCAAGTGAACAGGAACCAACAGGATGTCTTTAGCAAAAATGTCCATCTTTTTGGTCCATCGGCGGACAGCAGAGTAGCCGCTGCTGCGCAGCTTTGGATAGAAAAAAGTATTGAATGTATTGACTGATGGCAGGTTGGACTCCCGGCTTCGCTCAACCAGTAGGTTCATATAAAAGTTGATCACCTGAAAAATAAAAATGTACAATTTGAACAGACTTTATTAGTTAAACTGATTGCTACTGCTAAAGCAGCAATACCAGAAACACAGTTAAGATTTTTAAATTAGATATGAACTTAATGTGTTCTCACTTCATCATTGAGCCAGTTCAGATTGCTAAGGGTTTGCAGGTCTTTGCGTGTAAGGCTGAGACCAAAACCTTCACTTAACACTTCATGAGGATTTCCTCCTTTCATCAGCGCCCCGCTCACCTCGGCCTCCATTTCCTTAACAGAGAAAGTGCAATAGCATACATGAGAAAAAAAATAAATTGAATATGACAAACTCAATAATGGCCAACCAAGGCACCACTTAGGCTTAACATTTAGTTATTCGACTTAATTTACCTTGAAAAGAAATATGAACCAAATATTCTACACAACTCTACTTGAGGGGTTAATCTAAGTACATCTATTGAAGCGAGCAAACACGGTAAGTGTATCAAGATACCACACCTCTGTCAGCTCAGGAAATTCTGGTTTCTCTTCCAAACCCTTTGGTTCATCTATCACAAGAGCCAAAGGAACCTCCTTCTCTAAAGGAACACGAACACCGACATCTACATCTGAGCTATGTTGACCTTCTTCGGACAAGCGCTGAGAACATCAAACAGGACAGTGATAAGTTAATGAGAGACAGTTTAAAACTGTAACTGAATGAGGGTCTCGTGGTGCGTTCTCACCTGTCGCAGCAACTGGGCGGCCAGTGCTTCCTGTTCTTCTATTTGTCTCCGTCTTTCTCTTGCTCGAGAGTCATACATGCTAGTTCTAAAGAAAACAAATAAACCAAGTGTTTTCCCTTTGCTAAATTGAGTTATAATGTGTACAAATTTATATAAGGTTTGAAATAAAATATTTAGGGTATACTTACAATTCTTTGATCCATAACTCAGCTTGGAAACATGGCACACTGTAGAAAGCAAAATATATTGTTGATGCAAATAAAACTAAAATTGACTTTCATATTTATTACCTCTGGACATCTTGTACAATTAAAAATCAAATTTTAAATGTAATCATGTGGTGTAAAATGTTTCATGTTAATGCCAGCCTATTATTGAACTATAATTATGCCACTTCAGAATGGATATTCCACCATGTACAACTTATTTTCATTATATTTCAAAGTTGTCTCCCAGCGGGATCAACTGATTAAGCTCTTTCAAACCAAGATGATCAGGAAAAATTACACCGAATTTCAAACGAGTTGAAAAGGAAGTGGAGAGGATGCAGGGCAGAAGAGAGGCAGAGAAAAAAACATTTCTTCCAAAAGTTCTGATGGATGACATGAGATGGATAGCTAACAAAATGGATGACCTTGAAGGGCTAACAAGGTCCAAAAGAAGAATCTGGGGAGGCAGAAAGACATGGCTACATGAACAGATCCCAGACTTTAGCGTCTCCTCCTGGGGATCTTCCACATTGGAAGCTTTGCCTGCTTGGTCAGCAGTTGGTGCCATAGTGATCACCCTTGTCTGGATGGCTGGGGATTCCTGTACTGCAAAAGGATGGCTGTGACATGGATTCTGGTGTGCCCTGATCTGGATGGTTCCTGTGGTGGCATTCTGTGGCTATAGATGGGCTGGCGTATGTTAGATATCATGTGTACATGTTTATGTGTGTGTGAGTGCACTTGTGTGTAAATAGACTAATGAGATTCTTAAATTGTGGCTATATATTCTGGAGTATTTTTTTTTTGGGGGGGGGGGGGGGGGGTTAAATTTTGTAAAGGACTTTGGCCCTGTTAACACTAAAATGCTGAGACAGTAATACAGAAAAGGTTGCTTACATTCTGGTCTCTTGTTTACATGGTTACAAAGTTTTGGGTGGATAAAATTGCAAACATTTGACAACAGCCTCTAGAGTGAAGTTTTCTTGCACTCCAAGACAAGTCCTGTCAGTGTAAACTGGAATTGGTATCTTGGGGCAACCTTAATGTCTTTACAATCATCTTCCACTTGCACACTCAGACTGTGTTTAACCCGTGACAATCAACAATGGCAGACCCCTATGTAATGTTTGTGGACCTGCATGTTTTTATTTTGGTCTGATGTAGCAAAACTTGGTAGAACATTTATGCTATCAGCGAAGATGCATAGATTACATCAGGGGTGTCAAACTGCAGTCCTGGAGGGCCGGTATTCTGCAGGTTTTTGTTGTCTCCATGCTCCAACACACACCTGACTGACAAACAGGTTGACAAGAAGCTGCTGGATCCATTGATTTGAATCATCTGTGTTGGTGGAGGGAAACAACAAAAACCTGCAGGATTCCGGCCCTCGAGGACTGGGTTCTGACACCCCTGGATTACATGCACCAGATAACTAGCAGTTAACATGCAACGCTTCTGTTCTGACGCATCTCCCTCCACATTGGAAGACTGAGGCCTCCTTGGCCCCCACCCCTAGACTGTCTGTCTCTTGCAGTCAGGTGAAGAAACAACTGAAGAAACAACTCTTACTGTTTGAAAGTCAGTGCTTCAATTAATTCATTCTTTATACCGCAATTCAGGGTCACAGGAGACCATCTCATCAATTAACAAGCAAGAGGCACGGACTGTAACAGGTCATCGGTCTATAACAGGGCAAACACAGTAAGGCAACCACTCACACCCACATCTTTCTTTCCTTTAGAAATTTAAAGTGACCAATTTGGAGTAACAAATTAACCAAATGGGAGGAAACCGGAGTAACCAGATAAACATACAGAGAAAGCTCTCTCTCAACGGAGCTTGAACTATCAACCTCCTTGCTGTGAGGCTGCAGTGCTAACCACCACACCACCATGCAACCCTCTTAAAACATCTAAAAACTCTTAAAAGTGCAGCAACAGCATGACATGCTATTCAAGGACAAATGCACAAATCTGGAACACTTCTGCCTGAAAACTACATAGGGAATCTGTTTGCTAAAGCCACTGAAATAATACAATTGAATAAAATTGATCATGGAGTGAACATCAGCCTTTACTAAAAAGATTTACTAACCTCGAGCTGTCTTGCTTTTTACCTTTTTGCTCATTTACAATTATGACAGAGTCACCATCATGAGCTGCAAGACAATGAAAGTGTATTACAAAAAAACAAAAAAAAATTCAATTTAAAAAAAAAATTACACACTAAAACATTTATTCAGTTTACATGGGAGATCTCATCTCCATTGAGTGTTCCATGCTGGTATCTCACCTGATGACTGTGTGTCCTGAGAGGTGTTATCCTGCAGAGCTGATGGGGAGGGAGCAGATGTGAGAGCAGCTGCAATGCTGGAATTGAGGTCTGTGTCTTTAGAACCCATCCCTGACCTGCTGGATGCTCCCACTGGGCTCGGAAGGTTGCTGGAGCTCTGGCTAGACATCCCTCTGGGGCTGAGAGGGCTACTGGGTCCCTCTGAAGTTAGTCCGGCTGCTGACCCAGCAGGGGAAGAGGTATGTAGTATCCTGCGGCTGGTGAGGAAACTGGTGCTGATGATACATTGAAAGGGTAAGAGGGACAATCACAGCAGATATCGTCAAGAAGCAATTCAGTAGAGACTGACAGCAATAAAGAGAAATACCTATCTGATTGCTATATTTCTTACATGCCAATTCCAGCTACAAACAATGACAAATCAGCAAACACAGCTAAACTTTAGTGCATGGAGCAGTGAGCAATTTTCATCTGTGATTTTCCATCAATGATGATCAGCCTTATGTTAGAGCCAAGCCACTAAATGTATTTAAAATTATTTTTTAAAAATTAGCACATTAAAAACATTTTGATTCAACACAAACATGGCTAAGCTACATCCCTCTAACATAATAAAATTTGAATACATTTTTAAAGTATCCTGCATTTGTATACGTACAAATCTCTATGTGACCTGACAATGGTGTGTGAGCTGCCATTGTGAAGGAAAGATGACTGGCCACCAGAAACCATGGTCAAAAGCTGCCTGTAGATCTCCTTCTCCTCTTCACGAACAGACTGATGAATATACAGGAGAACAACAACATTAACAAAAGAAACAAAAAAAAACAAAAGAAACACGAATCAGATTTAAAAACACAATGTCTTCTTGTCTGTATGCCTGACCTCCTGTGCTGTGCAGCGGGGCGTGTTTCTGTGTAACCGACTTGATGAGGCGCTGTGCGTTGGACTCTGCACCACTTTGATAGGAAACGTCTTCTCATACATGCTTGTACAGGAACTGCTTGGGGTGCCCACTCCGCCAGTGAAACTGTGGACAGTTTAGTAATAAAAAATATATCAGAAACTGACAACCTCAGTAACATTTACTGAAACACTTTTTCATTGCAAAAGGTGAAAACCAAGAAGCAAGTAATACCTTGAAACGCCATGCGGTTTGAGGTTTAGCGGCCTGCCTAACCGTGGGGTGGGTTGAAATTTGGGGATGATGGAGGGCAACATGTTGACTGAATGCCCATTTGTTTTTGGAACCTCACGATGAGTAGGACTCATACACACTTGTCGTCTACACACTTTTGATCCCACAATGGACTTTTCAGTACGTGAGCACTCTGGAGTTGGAAGGAAATTTGGAAAACAACAGTGCAATAGTCAACTTCTGTCCAACAGTTCAAAGCCAGCAGACCTTGGCAATCAACACCAGATGACTAAAGCTGGTTACAAACTCCATGAAAAGCGAGAACTTTGCATTTGTTCTTAAGGCCGCAAGAACAAAAAAGGAAGTGTTTTGGTCAGGTCAATTCACACTTCATGAGAAGCTTCATCTGTGATGTGGTGGAGATTGCTGAAGTGTGAGATGTCTGTACTTCAAGGTGAAATAACCAGCCAAACATTGGCACAATGGGGCTGTGAACCCGACAGGGTCTGTGCTTTTAATTGCCACTCATGCTGTATACATTCAATCTGCAATAATGCAGAATTAGGAGCTTATTGCTTTTCTATGTTAACAACGCCCACCTGAAATATCTGACCAATCATACAATACATCTGAGAGCCCCACAAGAAGAAAGTTCTGCTTGGCTAATGCGACCAGAATAATCCACAAGAAGTCCCTAATGATGTCTGCTTTGTTCTTGTGGCTTCAAGACAAAGATAAGAGTTCTTGCTTCTCATGGAGTATATTACAGGCTTAACAGCAAATGAATGACTAAATGTATTTGTAAATATTATTTTTACAAAAACACTGGCAGAAAAACATGATTAAACAACAACATGACTTAATTAGCCTTATGTTAAAACATTGACACTAATGCTATGAAGGAATGTGATGAAGTTTTTCCAAATGGACTGTGTTGCACAGAATTTTGCATTAAGAGAGAGAGATTCACCTGATTTGGATGTTTTCCACTCCAATGTTGTCGAGGGGGCAGCAAATGTCTCATCCAAAGAATTCCTGTCAATAATCTTCATTCAAAACAAAGAAAACAAACACAAAGTATAGGTCAATATCTTTAGTTTTAAATTGTAGTGAAAGTGAGCCAGTGTATTTTTGCTACCACTTTATTTGGCTGAATACCAACATCTAATAAAGCACTGTAGTGTGGTTCTGGGAATTCCAACTAAATCCAAAAATGTAAATAGATGGTCATTAATATATACCGTAGTTGGTAATAAAAAAAAAAAAAGAGTCAGTGGCATTACAGTTTGTGCTTCTGCAAGCAGACATAACAGGGAGAAATTATAAAGAAATAGTGACAGACAATATAATCATTGTTGGTTTCATCCAATTAATCACAGAATTTGGAGAAAATAAACTTTAATTGACTGAAATGACTGTGATAAACTAATAAACCTATGATAAGGCAGTGATCTTAAAAAAAATAAAAAAATAAAAAAAAAAAAGGGGGGGGGGGGGGGGGGAGACAAACCAATTAAATGTGTTTTACTTGCTTTTTGAGTGACACTCTGAAACTGTAAGTCTTACCGGCTTCCCTGCCCAGACTGATGAGGAGGATGTTGAGGGTTGTGGCTCTCCAAGAGCGGCATCAGGGGAAGTTGGAAGAAAATTTCTCAAAGTTGGGCTAACATTATTTTTCATCCACGTAGCCACACTGGTACTATGACTTTTAACCCCTTCAGCAGCACTCTTGACTGTATCCATAAGATCCCCTGCAGAAATATTAAAAAAACAAATGAAAACCGGTTATGAGCGTCACATTGGTTGAATTTCAACCACATGGTTAATCACATGGTTTGGGTAAGTTATGATATACGTACCAATTCGCGATCTCTTAATCACTAAACCATCTTGATCAATGTTATGCCCATCCACCAAACTAATGAAAGAAAAAAAATAACGATGATTACTTGTAATAGATTAATGAATACCATTTACCGAAACAAGAAAAAACATACATATACGAGGCAATGGTATTCATACTGAATTATGAAAATATTTCCCGTGAGTTTAACTATGTGCACTTTTCAACGGAGTTGAAAAGTAAAGGCTTTATTTCATAAAGCTTTTACAATTCATACCATTCACTAGATCGTTTCCTTCTCACTTGACCATCTCTCGTTGCCCGGTGTCCATGTGAGTGTTCCGCAGCTGGCTCATCATTTCGGAGATTGGCAAAGCTCGTCTCGATCCATTCGTAGATTTTATTCAGCATGGCTCAAAAGTCCCAGAAATTAAACCGTTGATTTAAAGATGGGTCGCTATGGCTACTATCAGTAACTGTCAATATAGACGAGTCAAATAAAAAAAGGCTTCATTCAACGGAGATGGGTTAGCTAAGGCTTAAACAAAATGCTAACACTCCCCACAAATGCAATTTTACTTTCCCAACAGCACAACTAATAGTTAGCTAGTTAGCTTTGAAGTAGCTCTGCCTAGCTAGCACGCTAGCTAGCGTTGTTAGCTACAAAGCTAATTTTTTGGAGTATGGTTAAATTCCAACAGGAATGCAATAACTCTCTTCCGGTCCAGTCGGAAAACTTGCTATCATTTTGAGTCGCAACTTAAGTCATGTATATATCTCAAATATGACTATACATTGCAAATAAACTAAGAAAGAACAACATCTCCCGCTTCTTCCTCATTCAAAACCACAACATGGCTGAACAAGAACCTTGAACCATCGCACCTTCTGATTGGATGGCTGGATGCCGTAAAGTCAAGTGTGACCTAAATGCATTGGTTGATTGCGTATTGAAGGGTCGCATTTAATATCACGCCACACCCACCGGCACAGAGCTGCAAAATCCAGAAACATATACTTATAGCCATAGAAAAATAAATCTGTCAGAAAGTGGCTCTTGAATTCCAAAGCTCCAAAACGAGAAACGGTAACAAGACACGAGCTCTGTGTCCTGACATTGAACAAGCTCGCCAAAACGGACTCGAAGCGTATGATACTGAAATCAGTAAAATGAATCAATTTTATGCGTTATTGATTGAGCTATGCAGCTTCTGTAAAGTTTCTTTATTAGTCATGTGTTCTCTAGCTGTTCCCAATGTGGTTTCATGATTTCAGAGGTACCGTAATCTTTGAAGGTTCAAACCTTATACTATGCTTCATTTTCTAAACAAAAGTTTTCATGAGCTATGTTTCTATAGCAACTAATCAAAAGGTTAATACCTCTCTCCTTTAACAATATAATGGCTTCACACTGAAACAGGAACCTGACTTATTAGTTGACGTTTTCAAGAGTTTTTGGATTGTTTTAAAACATCTGTGTTGGAGTTACAATTATTGTCTATTAACAACAAGGGTTTGACTTCTCTCTTCTTTCTTGGATTGATCTTTGGCTTCTTGCAAGAGATATGGAAAGCAACTTCAGTGAAATTAGAAATGATCCCACTATAATGACTGACTATAAAACTTCTCAAATATTACCAATGGAGCTCACAGAAAATCTTTCAACAGCTGGAAATGAAATAGTTCATTCTTATCTAATGAAGAATTGGCTAAATCTGCCAAAAGATTTAAAAAATAAATAAATAAATAAACAAGCAAAATCATCAAGCAACCTTGGAAAGAACTCAATCCGGTAATAAAAAAATTTGGGGGTGTGGGGTCAAGGCGTTCCCAGGCCAGCCGAAAATTTAATCCCTCCAGCGTGTCCTGGGCCTTCCCTGAGGTCTCCTCCCGCAGGGACGTGTCAGGAACACTTCACCTTGGAGGTGTCCAGGAGGCATCCTGACCAGATGCCTGAGATACCTCAACTGGCTCCTCTCGATCCGGAGGAGCAGTGGTTCTACTCTGAGCCGGATGACCGAGCTTCTCCCCCTATCTCTAAGGGAAAGCCCGACCCAGCGTAGGAAATTCAGTTCTGCTGCCTATATGCGCAACCTCGTTTTTTCAGTCAAAACCCACAGCTCATGATCATAGGTGAGGGTCGGATCATAGAATGACTGGTAAATCGAGAGCTGCGCCTTTTGGCTCAGCTCCTTCTTCACCACGACAAACTGGCATGAGTTTGCATTACTGCAGATGCCGCACTGATCCACCTGTTGATCTCACATGTTATCCTTTCCTCACTCGTGAACAAACTCCTCCACTTAGAGCAGGACCTTTCTCCTGACCCGGAGATGACAATCCATCCTATTCCGGCTGAGGACCACGGTCTCAGGTTTGGAGGTCCTGATTCTCATCCCAGCTGCTTCACACTCGGCTGCGAATGGCTCAAGCTGGAGATTATGGCCAGATGAAGCCAGCAGGACCACGTCATCCACAAAAAGCAGGGACCCTATCCTGAGATCACCAAACTGGATTCCCCTCAACACCTCGGCTGCCATAAAAGTTATGAACAGAATTGGTGATAAAGGGCAGCAATGCAAACCAAGCTCTGACACCTGTCGTACAGGGACCGGACAGCTCATACAAGGGGGTCCGGTACCCCACACTCCCGGAGTACCCCCCACAGGAGGGACACCGGGGACACGGTCAAAGGCCTTCTGCAAGTCCACAATGCACATGTAGGGGTTGGTCAAACTCCCATGCCTCCTCCAGGACCCCAAAGACGATATAGAGCTGGTGCACTGCTCCACGACCAGGACGAAAACCGCGCTGCTCCTCCTTAACCTCCTGACCCTCCTCTCCAGGACCCCTAAATAGACCTTATCAGAGAGGTTGGGTAGTGTGATCCTCCTGTAGTTAGAGCACACCCTCTGGTCTCCCTTCTAGAAAAGGGGGACCAGCACCCGAGTCTGCCAAACTAGAGGCACTGTCCCAGATGTCCATGCAATGCTGCAGAGTCATGTCCACCAGGACAACCCCACTGCATCCAGAGCCGTAAGAAACTCCAGGCAGATCTCATCCACCCCCGGGGCCTTGCCACCAAAGATCTTTTTTTTTTTAACCACCTCAGCAACCTCAGCCCCAGAGATAGGAGAGTTCATCCCTGAGTCCCCCAGCTCTGTAGAATCCTGAAGACAGTTTGGTAGGAATGAGGAGGTCTTCAAAGTATTCCTTCCACCACTGCACAACGTCCTAAGTTGAGCTCAACAGCTACCCATCTCCACTGTACAGTGTTGATGGAACACTGCTTCCCCCTCCTGAGTCACCGGATGGTGAACCAGAATCGTCTTGAAGCGATCCGGAAGTCTTTCTCCATAGCCTCGCTGAACTCCTCCCATGCCCAAGTTTTTGCCTTGGTGACAGCCAAAGCCACATCCCACTTAGCCTTTGATTAATATTGTTGATAAATTCTATATCAACAATACAATAAGGTTAAAAATATATTTGATCTTTGATGTTCAAAATTCAAAAGATAAAATTACAAGTGAACTGAATTTTAACAACAAAACTAAACAACAACAATAACAAAAGCTTTTCAAAATGAATAATTTTTTGTAGCAGACCCTTAAACTTTTGATTTTTTTGTGTTTATCTCCCTATTATTTTTTCAGTGCTTGTCAATCTTTTCAATTATTTGTATTTCGGCATTTTTATATATGATGCTTGTGTTGATCCATGACATGCTTGTAAGACTATTTCTGCAACTTTCAAAATACACCTATGACGTTGGTTTTTTTTTTTTTTTAGAAAACTTAAAATATGGTGGTGTCTTTGTCTGCCATCAGGATAACACAATTTTGGATTATTTTTTTTATTATTTTGGATAACACAATGTAACTTTTCATCATTCATTTTTCATATGGACATTAACAAAGGTTTACAGATTAAATAACATGCTAATGCAAAGATGTTAAAGCATATTTTATTAAATCAAAGAACCAGTGACCATGTTCACACTTCATATTACAATAGAGTAACACCAGTTCTAGAATGAAATGCAGTGTCATCTTAAAACATAATACTGCCCCATCATAACAGAAGGTAATAAAAGGCCAAATTAAAATATGCACCATAAATTACTCTCAAACACCAAAACTTCAATTTTATATAACACGCTTTCTGAAATATATGGCTCTGTCATACAAAAATAAACTCCAAATGTACTTAAATATTATCTTTCATGTCTTTTCACAAAAGCAGGTCTCATTAAAAGTCAAGTCAATCCTTGCATATTTGGCACTGTTTTGTTTTTTTATATATATATATATATATATATATATATATATATATATATATATATATATATATATATATATATATATATATATATATATATATATATATATATATATATATATATACTGTGTGTTATCAAAATATCAGCACAGTAAAGAAAGTAAAACCTACAAGGCTCAAACTAAATACTAAATATTTTTGCAGAAACATGGTTTCCAGCTCAAACACATATGTTGAACAAATGAGATGCAAATGCTGCAAAGCTAATAACAAAAAGCTTTTTGATTATAAGTCAACAAGCTAAAGAGATGAGTTGCATAATACTAAATCAAAAAGAAAAAAATATCAGATTGTCATTCAAAATCCAGAAAAATGTGTCATCTACCCTCAAAGTGCCCAGTAAGTACATAAAACTACTTTGTTATAATTCACAGTACACATACATCATTGGAATTGCCAGAAAGGTCAGCAAAATTATTTACATCCTTTCAGCTTTTTGAAGTTAGTATTTTCTCTTTAAGTCACTGAATTAACACACATGGCAACAGTCAGAAGATGGAATGACTGCACTTGGTATGGTCAGGGCTAGAAGCCATGCATGATTTCTAGATTTTAAAACTTCCTAAAAAGCATCAATAATTACTTGCAGGAATGTACAACTCATGAGAATACATAAGACTGACAGACACTTCCAGAACCTTTCTTCAAGACTGAATGGAGAGAAAAGATCACCAACTTTCACAGAGTGTTTCTTGTCCATAGTTGGGGACACATAGGTTCACAAACATGCTGGAGAAGGATAAGGTTTCATACATTTTTTGGTGTAGATCTTGACATGCATTGGTATGCATAAACAGCTGTATGAGAGATTTTCAAGCTATTTTTGACTCCATCACTATCAGTCAAAAAAATAAAAAGCTGTAATAACTAATTGGAAACATTGTCACCACAATCACCAAAATTTATGAAGACTATTATCCCATTTGTCTACATTTCCATAAAAGCATAGCTCTTGTCTGTTGGCTTGAAAATGTTTTGTTTTTATTCTCGTTTTGTTCCGAAGATTTGGAGGAAGAAGGAGAAGACATACACAATATCAAGGTAGATGTTGAGAGTAGCAAAGACATATTCTTCTGGACTCATGGTGTAACGCTTGTTCCCCATAAGGAGCTGGGTGTCAAATGCCAAAAACTGCAACAGATGATAAGAAAGGAAGTAACTCAAAAAGTATTTCATTTAGTTAGAACAGTCGAAGAGAAAGGGACAGAAGTTGCGTTTATAATTGCAAATACTTTATGTAATACTATACCCAAAATCCAATATTAGCAAAAGTGAAAGCAGCTTGCACATCTCAGTACCCAAATCAAGGAAAACAAAATACTCGAATTAAGTTTTATATTTGGCTCACATCACAGGCAGAAACATGCTTACATGTTTTGGTGCAGAGTCTTCATCAGAGCATCTTCAGTTCTGATAAGGTCAATCACAGAATACAGTAAATATAATACAAACCCCACACTAGCCATGCACACAATGCGCATTCCCATGGAGGCTTTACAACACTGAAAGCCATTGTCATGCCAAGGCAGAATTTGGCTTGGGAGCGCACACCCTTCAGTATTGTTTGATTGCCTTTGGTATGCTATAGTTCACCATGTAAGCAGAAAAGAAACAACACAAATTGCTGGAATTATTGAGGGCTGTTGGTGTTTCAGCAAGGTTTGGATGAGTTTCTAGTTGCTTTAAGTACTATACTTGCTTCGATTTTTCCGTAGGTATGCTGCTATTTAACTGTCTGTCTATCCATCCATCTTATCCAAGATCAGATCACAAGGTGGGCCAAGGTTACTTTATTTCAAATGATTCACATCACCCTCTGAACAGTAGAAAAAGCACACTACGGCCCAAATTATTTAGCTCCAAATTATTTTGCAATATTATATCATGGCTATGTTTATCGTGACACCATTTAAATTCTGTAAAAACAATCGGTTCCAAGTTATGAAATAAACTACTTTGTAGAAAACCTGTAATGATTGTTACAATCCCTTTGGCTTAGTGACTCAGTTAAAAATTATAGGAATTTTGAGCAAACCATGGCTCACCCTCTTTATTGAGGTTTCAACAAGAGGGGATCTTTTGAAGAAATTGGCTCAAAGAGAAATCTACTATTTACACAAAATACTACAATGCCAAAAGGACTTAATGATTCTATTCTTTGGTGTTTTCTGACCTGAGATTGTTCATTTCAATGAAGCGCATGATGCAATTAAGAGGACTGGACAATGATTAATTAGTTGCAAGTGACATATGTATAGCATTTAGATATGTTGTATTTAATCTATGATGTCAGAATTGAAGATGTTTTGATGAAGGATCTGTGGCAAATTGTGTAAATGTATTTTTATCTGTAATGTAAGCCAATTAAACAACCTAATATGAGTACTATGCTCACTTTGAATTAAATACAGATGTGTGAGCCCTTCTTTTTTCCATTTTCCTTTTATTTAGTAAGTTTCAAATGTTATGGCAATAACAAGTTATGATTTAGTTCAGTGGTTCCCAACTTATTTTTCCCAAGGACCCTCTTCATGCAACCCTTCATTTCCTTTAATAAAACCAAAGTTAAGGTGGTTATCTATGTATAGCCTTACTTTTTTTTCCTCAAGATGGATGAATCATTGCAGCATTTTTGTGGCATTTCTCAAACATGTTTCATTAAAGAAATAGTGCAAAGTTAGTGTTTCGGGTCTCCCAATAAACTGATTCCATGTGACTGAAACACCCAAAATGAAAAACTCATCTCAACTTATTTCTGCGTGGACATGGTGTGATTTAAATCACACAGATTTTGAACAGTCAAAGCCTTGGGGAGCCTTTGTACTCTTTGAGGAGGCCCCCTTGGGAATCCAGGGAGTCAGAGACCCAAGTTATGAACCACTGATTTAGTCAATTACTGATGGCTTAGCTCTATCTATAATCTTACCATTGTAAATAGAATGGCTCCCAGGGCAGCATATATGGCATCCAACCAAGGTACCTAATCAGCAAAAATGGCTTAATTAGATGTGAGTGCAGACAATCACAATGTCAGAATTCCTCTATCTGAGGTGATATTTCTTTCAATGTTAAATGTACAAGTGGACTATATTTTACTTAATGCATGCCCAGGTCACACAACTCATTGAATATTATTCAATATATTCATGTGGCATATTTGTTAAAAGAGGAAAACCAAGCATATTTTATGCTAACCCTATTCTCAGTCCTTACTCTTACAGACACTTGAGTGAGACCCTTTGGAGCAATGGTTTAGTGCACATGGCATCTTTTTAGTATCTATTTCAACTTGTTGACCAGAGATCTACAGCTATATTAGGTAGGATGATGGTGTTAAACACTTTGTAGGAAGAGCAGTTGCTAGACAAAGGAATGACCTTTCATAGGCAACTGCATTGCTCTTTGTAGAATTATACTTATTCTTGGACTTTGTTTTAATTTTTCATTTTCAGTTATAATTTAGCTCTAGAAAAAATACTTCGTAAGATTTATCTAAATGCAATGGTTTTGGCTGAAATAAATCTTTTTAACAGAATCAATCACATTGTAGAGTACACACTTCTCCATTTCTGCAAAAAATGTCTTAATTTTCCTTTTGAACCCTGTGAAAAGTCCTGAGATAATGATGTCAGCTGTTTTTGGCTTTAGTTTCATGATATAATTTTCATACTTTAAGGGACAAGTACATCCCACTGCCTTCCAAATTAAAAACAATACTAAAGAGAAATGCTGTGCCTTGCCATAGGGTCCTAACCAAGTGAATATAAGAACAAGTTTCTGCTGGAGACAAATTTAGACCTCATGGAGCTGAAAGAATTCCTAGTTTCTGCATTCTTAGTCTGCACTTTTAAATTTATGAGTTTTATTACAGACAACTTATGTAGTTTACCGATTTAGTTGATCACACTTACATATTGAAAAGGGAGGACAACAGCCAACACCAGTCCAGAGATGAACATTACCATGCAGAAGACAAAGAGCACACCCTGGTATGAGGTCACATCAAACTGGATGGAGAGAGCACATAAAATCAAATAAGCTGGTCTACTCTGATATATTTGAACTTTATTTTGTTCTTTTGAATAATGCAAGAAATGCAAGGTGGGAACGTTTTCATTGTTCCTCACCTTAGTTTGGAAACTGAAGATTGTGACCAGGAGGCAGACTGCTGCTGTGATGCCCAGACACATCACCACGGACTTGGTATTGTAGAAGCTAAAACAAATATACACATTGTGATATGAAATATCGTTTTATTACACACACTTGGGTTTGACTGGTCTTCATGAGATTAAACAGATCAAATGAAACTGAACTTTTCAGATTAAGACTAAAACCAATACATTTAATTTGTTGTATTGATTGTTTTTAATATTTGTCAAAATGGCTTTCTGTAAAAAAGTATTAATAATGGGTATTCACATGAACACAACACCCATTATCATAGCTAAGAAGTCTGTATAAAGAAGATATCAAAGTTACAATAAGACAGCGACATGAAAGGGGGAGGAAACATGAAAATATACCTGGACAACATCCCTGTCATGTAGGAAAGAGATAGGGTCTGTAACAACACAAAGAACAATCAGGATTAAATATTTTCTCTAAAGGTCTGATGGAGTACAATAAAAACATATCCATCATTTACCTTTAAATCTGCTTTATAAGTAACTTGTCACATAAAAAAAGACCTCATAAATAGCAATGTTGATAAATGAATGTATCTTATATTTCAAATCTCAGTCTGTAACTCTACTGGACAACAACACGTATCCAAAAAAACATCAGTAATACATGATACATGTAATATTTCATAAAAGCATTTCCATTAGGAGCTTTGCACTTACAAAGACAGCGAGCAGAATCAGATTCCACGGAAACTGTCTCCTGCAAGAAGGAAAACAATATGGTATTGATATTTTTGGGCTGAGTTTTTTCACTTTTTTTGTGACACATTTGGCTTTTATAATCATTAACTTACCTTGGTGCAGAGCAGCATGATAGAGTAAGGTAAGTGACAAAGAATACAGCACTGTGGAAAAAAAACATTACACATGGATTTAGACAGAATCTACATCAGTGAAAGTAATATGTACTTCTGACTTAACTTATTACTTACTATGAGGCCCAGTACCACCCAGGGTTTGTTTGAATGTAGTCCTTCACGGGGTCACTAAAACACACAATTTAAAGTAAATACATTACTTACTGAGTTTCACATTAAAGTGAGAAGAAATTAAAATAACATTTCTTACACTTACCAGAATGTGAAAAGAGCCACAATAGCAAGAGTGACCAAAAGCTGTACCATCAAAATGGTGTAAACCTAACAGAGAGGGAATTAGAATAAATAAACAGATTATGATTACTGTTGTGTGTCTTAGCATGCTTCTGAGGCCTTGAGCAAAATGATCAGTGATACACAGTATTTACAATTGCATTGTCATTATATTTAAAGCGATAATAAAGCCTGGTACCTTGCGGATGAAGACTCTCCTGATATTTTCATCATCCCAGGTGAATTCTGTGAGCATCTCAATATCATTGTAGCAAGGAGCACTGACACCTAAAAGATGTATTAATTTATAACATTTAATTCCTAAATACACTTACACTATTTCAGAACTGACACACTTGTTCAACATAATAATGACTAGCATATATGTGTAAAAGATGAAAACGGACAAATAAACTATATCCATACCCACGGTGGCTTCCTCGTATGTGGGGGGAGGTGGTGCCACTAAGGCCTCTCCACTGGTGGAACCATTGCTGCCTTTGTTAGCAAGTGACAGCTAAATTGATAAAAACAAAATTAATTAATTGAGAAAATAAATAAACTGGTCAGGCCAAGTCAGTGCTTTTAACAAAAATCTCTGTTACATTTGGCCCATAGTCATCGAACGGCCAACTTGTTATGGAAGCTGCATTTACTGACATTAAATGAACCATTTAATTGATACATTAACTTAATATATAAAGGTATATTACATAGAATTAGAATAAATTATTCATGCTTTTCAGGATGATTACAAACAAATCTTCCAAGAGCTTCACCATTTCTTTTGTAGAAAATTACTTCTTACTAAACAAAATGATTGATTACTATGCAGTACCATGACAATACACTAACCTGCGTTGTGGTATGAAGTAATCAATATATATTAAAGTATAACATATATATTGCTATATATTGGGGGACCAAATGTAAAAAAAAAAAAAAAACATATTTAGAAATGAATCTTTGTGCATCATTATTATTAAGTTAATCAAAAATAGAATTAGCCCCATATTAATTAACACTGTCGATGGCAAGTGCTGGGCACAGACCGGCGTGTAATGGGTTGTCTGGGTCTAAACCTATGAATTCGTCGATTTAGTCGAATCGAGTAACATAAGCTGGAAAAAGTTAGGTAGGCAATTGTGTCTGATGTCAAGGTATTGTCTTCGTCAGAGTGTGGGTATCAGGTGGCGCAGCGCATTAAGAAACCACTGATGAATTCCACTCATCTTACACGGACTGCACAGGCTGTATCCTATCAGCTTTGAGAAAAATAACCATTTTAGGATGATGGTATTAGATGCCATCTGTTTTGCAGTAATATAGAAACCTAGAAACAAGTCTCTTACGTGCACAACTTTATAAGTAGCCTATTTTTGTTTTATTATTAGTTTAAAAAAAAAAAGGCATTAAATCTATCGATATTTTCAGCTAAACAGTCTGCATTGCCATTTCGCATTTAATAAGAATAAAGGAACTGCGGGCCTGGACTGCATACCTCTTATGTAATGATGAAGGGCACGTGTAAAATTTCTATAATTTTAAGTATTGGTTACAGTTTTAATTACATTTACATGAACAAAATCTTCTAACAAGCTCCTTCTTACCTTGCCCTGTGTCATGATGTCTGTCGTCCTGCTGTAGGTCGTCTTTGAAGCGGTCTGTTTATGGGGTTGTGGCGTTTTTTCCCGTCTTTTTTTTAGGGTATCTCTTGAAGACTCACCAAAGACTGACAGCCGTGAGACAAGACCTCGGACTTAAGGCCGAACAGCCAGCTCTGACGTTGTAGTGATGCAATTCCAAAACAACGCAGTTTAGACTTGTGCAGATGCCCCTCCCGCACCCACAGAGGGATGTTCTAGCAGCATCTAGATGAAGCTGCTCCATAGAGAAGAGCTGGGACTGTACCACAGCGACAGGGGAAATAGGGAGTATGGACCTGCATGATGTGTTATGAGGACAGAAGTCCAGAGAAATCTAGAAATATGCTCTGCGGCAGAACTAGGGGGTAGTTGCAAATGCTTTAACTAAATTAAATGTTCTAATCAGTGAATGTCAACATTTTTTGATACAATTTCATTCGACCTATTCTGTTTTAATGTACCATGCTGTTTTAACTCAGGTCTTTCAAATAATCATTTTTCCAGTCGATGAAAAACCAGTCACTGTCACATCGCTTGTGTTAGTAGTCAATGAAATCAAAAGTAGAACAATTTCATTCTGCATAAGTTTGGTTTATTTGGAAATCGTGCTTGACATTACAGAAGTCATGTAATGCACAGAAGTTTCTAAGAAGCTCACACATGTGCAGATATGTAGCTGTTCCTTATTATAGTAACTTTGTTGACCCTATTGACTGGCAGTCTGTTCATGGTGTACCTCTGTGTTTTATCCACTGCTTCCCCATCCTGACGCAGGATATAGAGGAAATGGAACAACTGAAAAATTAACAAAAATTGGACAAATACTTCCTTGGAAGACAACAGGTGCACTTTTATTTTAAAGTGTAAAGAAAAGTGTAAAGAACAAATATGTTAAGACAAAATATCCTGTATCTTATGCAGACAAAACATTCAAAGTTGACCTACTGCAACTAACTTTTAAAAAAAGTAAGAGAACGAAAGAAATAAAAAAAGTACTTTGGAAACAATTTTTCTTTTAAAAAAAATATTGCTCTACAATCAAGTCACAGCCATACAGGTTTACATAATGATTCAAGTCTTATTCAGATCAAAACTTTTCAAGTCAATTCTTCTACATTTGTTAAAACATTTGCATTACTGATTCTTATTAAAGATCTGAATTGATTTATGCACTGTATATAATACATCATGTAGTTGTGAAATAGGTTGATATTTTAATTCAGTTACATCAAGATAAATGAAGTGGTGCAAGAGTTGACCAAAGTTTCTGCTAATTGCCCAACAAATAAGGGTAGATGGTGTCATGTTCCCAAAGTATCTTTACACAGACAGGATTGATAAGTCTCCTCCACATTAACAACCAAGTAACAAAAAAATATAAGAGTAAAAATTTAATGGTTTAAATTGTCCAAGCTCCCCCAGTGGATGATCATTTTTTTCATTTGGCAGAATGTATACTTTAGTTTAGATAACAAGCTTAATCAAACAAAGATGACTTTTAAACCTGAATATAAATAGATGTGTAGCCCAGTCCTTACTACATCTCTCCCTCCCCACGAGTGCCCTCCAGCCTCAGGTCGGTGTCATTTCTGCTCAGGGTGAAGAGACTAATGACAGCCATGAGAGCTGCCAGCATCATGATGGCACAGCCGCCAAACATGTGTCTAGTGCCGCTGCCGCCTTCCCCCCCACCCGTTCCAGATACTTCTCCATGGAGCGCTAGCAGTCCTAAGCAGGCCAGCAGATGCAGAGGCAAGCGGAACCAGGCCAGCACACCAGATCGCTTATCTTCTGGAATTACCCTGCTCTGCAGAAAACTGACTGCAGGGAAGTAAAGTCCACAGGCCAGCTCCAGCAGCAGGAAGGCCAGAAAGGATTCGTGAGGTCTAGGTTGTCCTGGAGCAGTGGAAAATGTTAGCATGAAAAATGAGAAGAAGGCCATCAGTACAGCAAGGCAAAGCACATGACCGGGTTGTAAATGATAACGAGTGGAGGTGGCTAGACGGTATAGCAAGGAGCCAACCATACTGGCAGCCATTAGGCAGGAAAACACTATTCCTAAAGGAGGCCCATGAGGATCTAGTACTGGCGTCCACAGGAAAACAAAAATATAGAGAACACTTTCAAACAGAGCCTGGACTCCACCCAAGAGCAGGACTCTCCGGTCTGACAGCAGGCAGCGCAGCCCATCATGACAAGTGCGTGAGAACCGGCCTTTTGCAGACAATCGGGATACACCTCCATTTGAAGTGCCAAGGAGCCAAGTCGGTTTGTTTCCTTCAGGTTCTCCTTCAGCTTCCTCTTTTCCCCAGTCTGTTAACACCACCCAGCCACAACAGCCCAGGCAGGGGACAGCCAAGAGAAAGGGGGCCACTGGGCCAAGGTTGAGCCACTCAGCCAACAAGTTAGCCACCAGCCCTGCTCCCACTGCCAGGCTATGGTTCCAGGTAGCAGCTTTGGCAAAGGTGCTGGGAATCCACTCCTTGGGGAAATCATAAATGTCTACGTGGCGATGCACATACCAAGCTTCAAATGTGGTCGCAAGGAGGGATGTGGACAGACCCCCAAGTATACGGCCCACAATCAAAACAAAGTAGTCCCTGGAAAGCTTTGTGAGACAGCAAGCAGAGTAAGACAAGCAGAAGAGAAGACACGTCTGTCTACGGCCCAGGGCTTGAGGGAGCCAGCCTGAAAAGGGAGCAAACAGAACACATGAGGCCAGGCCACACACATATAAAATGGCTATTTGGGATTCCAGGAAGCTGTAGTGCCGGTACAGTTTGTAGAGGTAAGGGCCCTGGAGCCAGTCTGCCCACAAGGCCAACAGGTATGCCCGAAGAAATATACTCTGGAAGCGACAAAAAGCTGGGTTGGCCACAGCATTGGGAGTGGGCTGAGGTGGTGTGAAGTGGCGTGCTGTAAGCTCCAGCCCAACACAAAGGACGAGCAGGAAAATTATGGCAAGATATGCTGTCACCAACATGGTGTGAAACACTGCAATTTTCCCTTCAGGTCAAAGCATAGGTTATGGGGTGTTCCCAAGGGATTTCTTTCTGTTCCTCTGCACCTATAAAAAAAATAAATTAATAAATAAATGTAAAAAGTAAGTTATTACTAATAACTCAAATTTGTGTTTGTTTTTTGTTTTTTAAATTTAGTTATATGATTTCTCATGTTTTGGCTGCTACTACCCAAGTTAGTTATGTATGTTATATATAACGTCAGTTTTTCAAGTCTCAATAACATAAACTTCTGAAATGCCGGTTTAGTTCATTTATAACTTCATATATATTAAGTTAACAGGGCACAATACTTTCTTTGCTCCTGGTAAACTGTAAGCTAACCTGCTAATAACATAGATGTCGGTTTAATTTGCACCCATTTACCCCCATACGTTTTCAGCTGCTATGTTATCTTATATATATGTATATGAAAAAGTCTTACCTTATATCCTGACAGATGCGTCATGTTAAATATACGACTCAGGAAATCGCAATCTGAAACTATTTAGTACCAGTGGGATGTATTAGCAACTGTGCAATAGCAAAGACACCGTTTACTTCCGGTATCCGGTGTTTTCTCTGTTTCACCAGAAGGTGGCGTCCCTGTATCATTTGGTGAAAAAAACTATTGACATACCATTCGGCATCCTTTGTTGACTTCTTAAAGGTTACATAATTTATCTTCCAACTTAGGTTACATGTTTCCTGTGAAGTTCTTATGGCACATAGAGTAAAGGTTTGTCAAATAATGAATTGAAATTAATTGAAATCTATAAAAGTACACCACGTTTATTATAGTTGGTCATTAATATAGATTTATTGTTTATACTTCTGCAACAATACGATGTAAAAGGTCCATACATTGAGGTGCACTTCTGAGGGAAATGGGATTAAGAAAATGGCTTGAATGCAAAATGGTCTCTGGACACAATCATGATGAATTATGAATAAGGTTTAATACAAAATGTCTGGCATAAAAAAAAAGATCTGCAGAAACTGTAAGGATTCCCAAAGCCAATTATGGAAATTTCTGTTTACTACCTATGTCAGCTCGTTTATATAGAATACAGACAAAGACATTTCTAAGGTCACATTTGGGCCTAAGACTTACATGTAAGTGACATATGACACTGTCCATGTGTGGACCTAAAACTAGACCCTAAACAGAAAAACAGCCTAGCCCAGGAGAAGTAGGTTAGTATATCAAAATATGGTCATAATACCTATGGGATGCTGAGGATCACACACTACAATATATTGGCAGTAAAAAACTAAAAGAAGATAAAGAGCAACAACTTACATTTCATGAATTGTAACATGTTTGCTTTTTCATTCATTTATTTAACTGTAACCATATTGGATGCATATTGCATGGCACGTTGTGTAGATGTGCATAGATTACAAATGTAGATTATTTCATGTATGCTCTGATTAATCCTAAACATAGTCTTAGATATGTCTTACTATGATGGAACAGAAAAGTCTCCCAACATTGTCTTATACAATTTACATAAGTTACACAGTATTGGGAAAGATTTTTTTTTTTGTATTTTTGTAAAAAGTCGTAATTCTGACTTGAATCTGACTTTTTCCCTCCCAGAATTCAACTTGTTATTTTCTTCAGTGGCCCTCATACTCTTCCTGACTTGTATGTTTGGTTTAAAACATTTTGGCCAACTGTGTTGCTAGCATGCTATATAAATAAATTGGATTTCGAATTGGAGAATATAATTTGCCAGTGTTATTCAAAATTTATTGTTCCATCTAGTGGCAAGCTGGGAAACCATGGGAACATTGTCATATCTCATTCATGGAATAAATTGTGGTTGCAGTTTTAGTTATTCTTCAACCACAAAACTTAAGATATACAGAACCATTTTCCTTCCTTTATGAAGAACTGGCATCTCTTCCACACCCACTTTCAGTTGACCGTAATGACTAGAATTTCTCCATTAAAATAATTTCTTAAAAGTTACATGCTTTCTCACTCTCAGGTGTGTCCAAACTTTTGATTGTACTGTAAATTAGGAACTGGCATCCTGTTAAGTGTACCCTGCCTCTCACCTAACAGTTGTTGGGATAGACTCACAGCTGTATGCAATTATGACAATTAGCATAGTGAATTCAGTATGACTCAGGGTTGCTAGACATTAGGGTCCAGACATGAACATCTTAACTCAAAGTATAAATGGATATAGTCATAAAATACTGAACTTCTTTATTTATATATGATAAAGTAAACTTTTTGTCTTTCAGTGTCATTTTAGAGAGATGTACAGAGCTCAGTGTAATCTGTTCAAACAGATGCAAAGGAGGACACAGAGGCATAATGATGCGACATTTGAACTTTATATCATTGAATCATATGTGTTCAGGAAGAAAAAAGATTTACAAAATATACAAGATGTGCTCAATCAGACTTAATCAAACAAGCAAACATTGAGAGGACCAATCAAATTAGATCGCCCACCCAAAAAATATCTCTGTGTTTGTATGACAAACATTGGGGGCAGGAAAAGGGTGCATGTGGAGTGAGTGCTGGTGATTTCAGGGTTTACGCTGGTTGGTTACATTATCTAACAGCAGGAAGTGTGTTTTAGCCATCTGAGAATCCCTAATACACATTCTCCTGTGCAAAGCCCCCTTGACATACCCAGACCTCCTCTTAGCTCATGAAGGTCAATACATTCTTCTTTATACCAAACTTCTGCAGCATGTCTGACCCATTAAATCTCTTTAGCAAATGATACATAGACATTTGGATAACATAATATTTACAGGAACAAAAACAAATTAAGGAACTTATTGTCCAATTTGCTTGTAGCAACTCCATCAGTTCAGCCTTGATACAATACAGTGACAAAGACTAAATGTTTATGTGAAAAAATAATATAAAATGCCACAGACAACTGAAGTTAGCATGTTTAAACTTAGGTGTGTCAAATTATTTCTGGAGGATTAGTGACAAATTGGTATGTGACAGAATACTTCCTACTGTGAACAAGTGACACAATAAAATAGTGGTCACATTCCTACTAATGCAGATGGTATGTTGGTGAAACAGCAATACACAAATGCCTTAATATTTCTGGTTTCACTACTATACTGTATATACAGGTTCCCTTTCTTGTAAATACAAACTGATACACAGTTAATAATCAATAATGGTCCCTAAGTATTAACTGTTTCAATCTACAATATCCATCCTTCAGATGCTGCTTTATAATGGCCTGTTGATACTGTATGACTGACAGAATACTGGCTTTTATTCTTAAATACACTGGATATAATGAACAAATGAACAAATGATCTGTCAAAAATCAGTTACTTTACTAAATTATTATTATTTTCTAAATTTCCTACTTGAACAATGTCTCTTAAGAAGTGTTAAGTTTTATGTATGTACATGAGTTGGTGTGTATATATGTTTTCAGTCTTTTATATCTCAAAACATTGCATGAAAACTTACAGTATGTCAAAAATATGTTTGCTGCCCTTGTTTATCCTTTTCAAAAACACTCCTCAGATTGCACAATTCCTTGTTCCTCAATATTCAAGGAAGTCCTGCCCTTGGAAGATAAAATCTGTGTGTGTTTGTGTGTACTGTATATCTCTGTGTAAAACAGTTCATGTTTGCATCTAGTTTTGCATGTGTTGGCCTGTTCACTGTATGACTGCCCTGCTTATGGGTCAATGCGAAAGGCCAACAGTTTGTCAGAGTGGAGATTGTTGAGGGTTCGCAGGTCAGGCAGCCGCAGGAGGAGTTTTGGGAAGAGGGCAGTGTCATCAGGGTGACGGTGAGTTATCAGTGACCGAAGGGCTCGAATCAGACCTTCCTGTAGCTGCTCCACAGCTTGCATGTCTGAGATGCCAGAACGGTCTAAATAGCACAGAAGAGATTATTGTGAGTTTTTGACACATTTACTACATTATTGTCTGGAAACAAATTCTCACTGCTCTATAGCATTTGTAGCTGCCCCTTTCTCACCTGCAGATACCAGAACCACAGCCATAAAGAGAGCCATCTCATCAGGCTCTAGGCCCAGGGAGCTCAACTTCTCACTGAATTCAAACATTGCATCCAGCAGGGAGCTCATACCCAATGCTCGCAAGGTAGAGAGGGGGTAAGTTTGGCCATTTAAAAAAGTTACTGTACGCTCCTCAGCATTGAACAAGGTGCAAAACCTCACCATTAGAACCTGTGCAAACAAGAAAAATAAAAACCAGAGAAACAAGGTTTAGTTAAGGAACATCCTTCAACCAACAACACACTAAAACCCACAATACACAACGCATAAAGAATGAAACACATATTTTACATTTATGATCCCAAACTAAAAAAAATTGAAATGTATGATGTTACCTGGAAGGTGCCGGATTTTAGTAGCATGATCTGGTCTTGCTGGCTTAGCTCTTGAAATCCGGGAATGCCCTTGGCAAACTCTACGACCTCTTTGACAGCAGGTGTGAAACACTGAGAGAAGGATTCCCATATCTCCTGACTCGTGTGTTCTGCCCCTGATACCGGGCATGCATTGAGAGGACAGGCCTGAGAGAACAATCAAGGAATTGAGAGAAGCATAAATTGATGGTCAACTAAAAATAAAAGCAGGATTATTTATTTAATTTGAAAGCTTCTTGCACTTACCAGCACTTTAGCTCCTGGAGGTAATTTCCATGGACAGGAGGATTGATTTTGGGCACTTCCTCCATTGCGAAAACCGTTATGGTTGGTAGAGCTCCTCCTTTGAGATGTAGCATTTGACAGATTATAATTCTGATTTGTTGACACTAAATAGGTGTAGCGATCATTGTCCCCATTCTGAAATGCAGTTTGGTTGTCATTCGAGGCAACAGGGCACACACTGCCTGGGGCAACAGGGCAAGACTGGTAGCTCTGGGCAGGGGTAGGGTGAGATAAGACTTGTGAAAAACTGCCATCCTGAGAAATGGGAGAAGTGCTGTTGTTGTTGTTAGGGGTGATGTTGACGCGACTTGATGATCTTTCATGGTTGCTGCTGTTGCTGGTGAAAATATCCAAATAGGCTCTGGAAATGGCCTCTTTTGAGTTGCAGTCATCTGTGCTGGTGGGACTTTCTCTTACTGAAGAATCCATGTCCATGGCAGCTGACTCATTTAGGCTGTTCATGTAGCTCTGCATCTCATCCATAAGTCGCTGCTTTTCTCTCTTCGGGATGCGGCCAAAACGTACAGCTAGAGACAAAAGCAGTAAGGACAATATCAGCATCCGAGCATTAGATCTAACTAGATATCCACACAGGGTAGGATCTTTGCTCTGATTTCTATTTCTTTTATGTCAGTCATAAGGCAGACAACACTGTCACACACAAGACACAATTATAAATATATTATAAATAGATACTTTTTTTAAAGGCAGGTGCATTCTACCACATCGCTAGTCTAGAGTAAACTATACCCCTTTATACTTTTTTTAAAATTTGAAACCACAAAAACTGATTCAATGTGTTTCAAGGAGATTTTGTGCAGTTTGGGTTCAAAACCCTCTCTTTTTTCACTCACATCCCCATCCCCCTGAATACCCATCAGCTGGAAAGACTATTTTTAGACCTTCTGCTGCCATCTGCCTCATGCTCCCCTCTATCCACCCCTTTCTCCTTCTCCTTCTCCTTCTCTTGTGCTCTCTCCCTCCATTTGTAAGTAGGGCAGTGGGGCAACGTGAGCATGATGTCACTGGCACTCAGATTGTGAGAGGGAGAAGGATAAGAGAAGTGGGCTTGAGACACATAAATGTCTTGAGGAGACAGTGATGAGAACATGAAAGGGCTGACATGAGAGACATTAAAATATGGAAAGTAAGAAAGTGTGTGTGTGTATTTTTATAGCTCATGCTGGAGGGACTCAAATCTGTTTATAGAGTCACATTGTGAGGACAAACCTCCTTTTTGAGGACAAGAAGTCCTCTTGATAAGTGTCTTTTTACTTCAGCTTGTTCCTTTTTGGACTTGATATTATTTATTCATTCATTTATTATCCTAACTGCTTAGTCCAATAAAGGGTCGCGGGGAAGATGGAGCCTATCCCAGCAGTCTTTGGGTGAAAGGCAGGGTACATCCTGGACAGCTCGCCAGTCCATTGCAGGGATAATATATTGACAATAATTTCTTTTTTTATTTGTTTTGTTTAGTTTTTTGGCTATTTTGTAAAATATTATTACTTTTTTCTTTTGCTCAAAACAAACAAAGAAATACTAAAATACCAAGTAATATTTAGATTTCATTTTGTTTTTCTTACTTGGGTTTTATTGTTCTTGTTTTGTATAACCTGTTTTTACTGTGTTTTTACCTGTTGTCCCCATAGGATTTTCTTTTAAACCAAAGATAGTTTTTATTGATATCATTAGTGTGCATACTTTAAATTTGATTTTAATTTTGTTCAGTATTTTGGTCATTAGAGGTTGTGCTAAATGTGCTATAAAAATAAAATTTGAATTGAATTGAATATAAATCTGTAAATCTTAAGAGGAAGATTCGGCAGAAAGTTAAATAAATGTTCTGATCTGTGAGTTGTGATTAGGAGAAGGGGGGAAATTCAGGTCTGTCGGAAGTGAATCTATGTCAATGCGATGTCTTCTGAAATGGTGGAAATGAGATTGTTTGTGTGTTCCCACAAGATGGGGTTAGATGAGTAAAACTGGTGCAGTTTCAAAGACTTTTGCAAAAAAAAACAACTATATCTATATATTTATTTATGCACATATTTATTATATATTAGATTGGTGCAGTACAAGGGATTTCAATGTCACATAACTGCCAATGGGTGTAAAATCAAGGTATCTATTGTGGGCTGCAGTCAGTTGCATGCGGTTTTCCTGTTTTCACAGTGGTTGAAAGAGAACAGAAAAGGGGTTTTTAGGTTGTGGTCCTTAACATTTTCAAAAGTTTCCCTTCAGAGGGTTGGCCTGACTGTTTTCATATTATTGAACTGCATTTTGCCACCCTATTTTGTCTTTGCACCAGAAGTGTCAAGCACATGCAGAAATAACACTAACCTCTTTACTAGATTAGGCAATGCAAAATGCTGGAAGGGGGAGATAAGCAGAAA
Organism: Telmatherina bonti; assembly: GCF_933228915.1. NCBI lineage: Eukaryota > Metazoa > Chordata > Actinopteri > Atheriniformes > Telmatherinidae > Telmatherina > Telmatherina bonti. The sequence continues at coordinate 22,982,999 of NC_136622.1, forward strand.
CCATACTGAGGGAGAAAACGGGCAAACTACACCAAGTAGGTCATCATGTATGAGCACACTATAAGGCCAGCTCAGTATTGTTTTTCTAGGTCAGCTCAACTGTTTCTTTAATATGTGATGATAGGTGATCAATCAAGGCTCATCTTTCAGAGCAAAAACCAGGTGATGCAAGTGTTATGCCTGATTAAGCCTGTCACAGCAATGTTTTCTGCATCTCTTGCTTAATTGTTTCTCTGTCCCTTATTAATTGCAGGAAGGTGTTCTTTGTGCATACACAAGGTAATCAAATTGACCCTGTTCCAATTTCCCAAAATAATTCCTGTGTTTGCTGCAGTTTTCAAGATGATAGATAGCTTAAGGGACTTCAAGGCTCCTTTTCTCATAAATCACTGTCTAAGGGGGAGATATAAGAGAGCTGAGGGAACATGGTGGGTACATATAGGGGGATGGGCTGTACTAAACAAGAGCACAAAGGTAAGAGTGTGTGTAAGGAAGCTGCAAAGGACAGCTGAGAGACAATGAGAAACTTAAGAGATTGATGCAACGAGAGATGATTATCAATGGCAGTGCACTGACAAAGTAGAAGGGTAACACAGGTGCAGGTCCTCTAAATGAGAGTTACTGAGCTACTGGCATGATGACCTCAAAAGCCTCCCAGCATCACATTTTTCACACAGACCTACATATCAGCAAGATTCTGCTTTCTGGCTGTCCATTTTCCTGCTGCTTTGACTAATCGGAACACTGTTTCATTCTGTGAGAGCTGCATGAGCGTCTTTCTCATTAATGAAGTGCAAGGATGTCTCACCATCTCTTGACATGCCAACAGAGAGGCATTTCTTAAAACGGCAGTGCTGGCATCGGTTGCGGTTCATGCGCATGATCAGACAGTTCTCATTCTTCACACACATCTTGTAGTTGATGTTCTGCTGGATGCTACGGCGGAAAAAACCCTGACAAACAAGAAAAAACTTGTAAACATCATAACAATCGAGATGCCAAAATGAACAAACTGTGAAAACATTACAAGCATTTTAATTGTGGTTTTACCTTGCAGCCCTCACATGCATGCACTCCATAGTGGAAACCAGATGCAATGTCTCCACAGACCTTGCAGAGCAAGACCATTCCACCTGTCTCTGCAGAAAGGGAAAGAGGTGGTAATTAGGCCAGGAAAATATAGGCAAACAATTAAGAATAGCTTCAAATCAACAGTGGGGAAACACTAACTGGTGAAAGTTCCTGCAAATCCACAGGGTCTTTTTGCAGCAACAGGATGTGCATAGGTATGCTGTGGAGTTGCTGCTGCTGAAGGGTTGCTGTAGACTTCTGGGAACTGGAACACCAGTTTGGACGATGGGGTGGACGGAGTGTTTGATCCAGCTGTCCTCCCTTGTTTCAGTGCCCCAATCTCTGTGAAGGTAACTTCTTCTGGAGATGAAGGCTGGGAGTGTGAAGAAGGTGACTGTGTTTGGTAGCCACTGGAGGGGCTACCAGGACTTGGGCTGGCACTGCCAGAAGATCCTGCATACAGGATGACTCCACCTCCTGCAGAGATAGAAAGGCAAACATTTTAATTTATAATAGTTATTAGTAATTTTAGTACTTTATTATAGTTATTTAATTGATAGTTTATATATATATATATATATATATATATATATATATATATATATATATATATATATATATATATATATATATATATATATATATATATATATATATATATATATATATATATATATAAGTTATGTATAAGTTAATATAAAATAGTTAATTTGCGTTATTTCCCAACAAACGGTTCAGCTATACAGAGTTGAATAAGTTGTGATGTAATGTTGCTCAACCTCTGGCGAGAGAACAGCTCTGAATATCGGAAGCATCGTTGCCTCATCCTGAGTGTAACAGGCGTAATGGTGCGCTCAGGCGGATAAAGTGTGCGCTAAAAATACTGCTGGCTGCACAGCAACACAGCAGTGCACGCAGACATTTACTGGATGCTACAAGGCTAACAACAAATGCACTATTAAGACACTGCCTTAATATGTGGTAGGCTATGTTTTTCGTCCATCAACCCTGACGTTTTGCATCCCTCGCATCATCTCTCTTATTCTCTCCCCTTTCGCGCGCACTTCCAGTCATGCGTTGTGGATGAGCTGAGACACGACCTCACGTGTCTGTGGGGTCTGCTGCCTCCTCCACTCCAATAATAGCCTCGCTCCCCTGGCAGCCTGCCCAGCGCCAGCTAGCAGCACGACACCTGACCGCTGCCTCACATGCATGGATTCCTGACACGGTTACTGCCCGAATCAAATCCGCAGTCTCGTGTAAAAATAGTACTACAATGTGAAGTCAAATCTATGTTTATAAACAAAGCTGACTGGGAAGCTCTCAGAGCGCAAAGTGGCACCCTGTCCCAGCCCCTGCTGTCTGGGCACAACCAAAAGTTTTGGAGTGTGAATCACGTTTTTGAAAATGGAAAAAAAAATCTCAGCTGCAGATTTGATGCAAATTCAATTGGATATTTAAATAATATAACAGTCTATGTATAACCCAAAACGTAATGGGCTGGGAATGATTTTCATGCTATAGGTCACATTTCGTGCCCTCAGTGTGTGTCTGCCACATTAGGTACTTGTTTAGCTCAAATGTTTTGATAATCTCTCCACTAGCACGTGTTGGTGGATTTGTTGACTCATGCCAGAGTGAGAGACTGATCTAGCAGACGCAGGCCTGCACCTTACCGCCTCCTGAGCTCATGCAGTCGATGCCCAGCCTACTACTCCACCCCAACACATTGCATGTCCACCTGAAGACTCACATGTACAGTAGCCTTGTGTTTATGAATGACCCCCCCCCAGCCAATGTGCTGTCAACACTGTCAATTGATAATCCCTTTAACAGCCCACTTTTGAGTGGTGAAAGAGGAAGCACACTGAATAGGCTGCAAAGTGCCTTTACAGCTGCAAATCATTCAGCTATGCAACTGAAATTATTGCTGTTCTGACTGAGTGCTGGACATATTATTGGTTGTACATTAAGATGAACTCATAAGAGTGTTGGGGTAGGGGGTTAGGATTTATTCATGTAAAAATATATTCAGAAACTTGTTTTTAAATTGAACCTACTGTGCAAGCATTGATCTGCATGAGACTGCCAGCAGACAAAAAGTTTTCAGTCAGGGTCTCCTCTCTTTCTCCCTTGTCCTTTATCTTTTTTTTTTTAGTATTTGTTTGCACTTCGTATAGAAAATGTAAAGTTATTTTTCACTATCAGCATATCAAGAAAATGCACGCCCTTTTTTGTTTGGCTAATCGAAAATGATGGGTCACCATGAAAAGAGGTAAGTCTGCTCTGGTGCCATAACCAGAACACTTGGGTATTTGCAGTATACTTCATCACCCCAGTCATGTGTAAGTAGGTCAATACCACAGGAACCTGATAGAACTGTGTCAATGTACCTCTAACATCTCTTCAAACTAGTACTATCACGTGGTACCTTTAGCTCATGCAATTAACAGCACAGACCACCATCACAGTAAAAAGCTGTATTTAGTAAAGAACAGCAAAGTTGCTCAGTCTGTTTTTATGTTAAGGATTCGATTAAATTGCTTTAGATCTGCCATCTGTTTCTGCATCGGGGGACAGAGGGGTGAGAGGGGGTACCGTTCCTGCTCAAACACACTCTTGCGGATGTGTGCCCGGATGTACGATGAGGACAGATGTTGCAGTTTCAAAATCGAGTCATCTTCTACCACACGGCAATGTCCGTGATTCAAATGAGGGGAAAAGAGAAAGGGGGGGGCTTTCAGTGCACTAAGTAAGCAAACAGTGCATGAGGCGGAGGAACGTGACCACAAAGGGGGAAAAAGTTAATGCACGAAAACGCTGACCCACTGACCAAGCTCTCCCTCGCCAGCGCCGCAGGCAGCATCAACACAGAAACGTCCATGAGAGCAGAGAGGCGGTGGGAGGAGGGAGGGGAGGGGAAGGAGGGCCCGGTATCTCACGCGTCGCACGCGGCTCTGCAAACGACGCCACGTGAGGAGGCTTTTGACGGAGCTTTCAGCGAAAAGACATGGGGCATCGCTTCAACCAGGAATCAGAGTTTCTATAGTTCGCCAGCGTCTTCTAACCAAGGAGCCAAATGATATATAACATAGAGAAGCGTCTTGCAGCGGGGTGGTCCCATCGGGCACTGCCAGCAGCACCGCCTACAAAAAGGGTGAATTCAAGCCTATGTGTCACAATGTGACCAAGATAGTCAGATTTCTGCAGAATCCCGCGCCTTTATGTGATACTTCTTTTTTTTTTTTTTTTTTTTTTTTTTATTAGAGTACGAAACAGCAGAACAGCTTTAGCTGTAATACAAATCCATTAAACAGCTGCCAATAGTCAAAACTACCTCCATAAACCATGAATGCTCTGCTTGTTTTCAAGAATAAAAGTAATAGGGCTATTAATTTTCTTTTTTGTTTCCTCAGAGTTTTTTGGAAACAACGCCATAGCATTTGAGGATGGGCAACTGAGATGTTGACATGAAGTTTTATTAAAACTGTAAATCATCCTTCAAACTATTTGCTAAATTAAGTGTTTTTAATATATGTGATACCATATTGCTTGTTTCGTGCTCATTTCAAATTATGTAGGAAACCTCCACCAGGGGGTTCTCTAGGGAAATGTTACAGAGAGCAGCAAAAATGCGGGAACTTTGGATTCATGTACGCTACTATGGAGCCCTTGTCGATGGTGCATCTCTATTTTTTTGTATGTAACATTATAATTACATCATAATACTTGTGAAAGAGATTTATATGTGTCTTAGCTAACTCCCTCAACAGGTAGTACAACTGACCCTTGAACTAGGTTTTGCAGAGCATGTAAATAAAGATTCTGTCAAATATTTTATAATTCTTTTCGGTTTAGCAAATGTGATCCTATTCATTAAATACACCAAAAATCGGCGACAGCTGATAACAGGCTCCCTTCTACGTTATGTTTAATATATATATATATATATATATATATATATATATATATATATATATATATATATATATATATATATATATATATATATATATATATTAGATAATGCATAATCAGCTCTCATTTGTATATCCAATCCAATCCAATCCAGTTTATTTATAAAGCACCGTTAAAAACAACAAAGTTGACCAAAGTGCTGTACAGAAGAAACAATAAAACATACATATTTACATCATAATGGGGCATCAGCACATTGTTAATAGTAAAACAACCCTTTAAATTAGTCAAACGCCAAAGAGAAAAAATGAGTCTTCAGACAAGACTTAAAAACAAGAAGCGATTCAGCCTGTCTAATGTACAGGGGCAGCTTATTCCACAACTTGGGACCAATAACAGAAAAAGCTCGGTCACCTCAGTTTACGCTTCGTCTTAGGAACCACAAGCAGAAGTTGATCTGTGGACCTCAGAGAGCGTGTAGGGGAATACCTCACCAGCAGGTCTGACAGGTAGCGAGGGGCCAGACCGTTCAGGCATTTAAAAACAAATAAAAGAATCTTAAAATCAATTCTGTAACGGACAGGGAGCCAGTGAAGGGAAGACAAAATTGGTAAAACATGGTCAGACTTTCGAGATCCAGTTAAAAGACGCGCTGCAGCGTTCTGCACCAGCTGCAGCCGTGCGAGAGAGGACTGACTGATCCCACAGTACAGGGCGTTACAATAGTCAAGCCGTGTAGTTACAAAAGCATGGATCAAAATTTCAAAATCATGTCTTGAGAGTGAGGACCTTATTTTTGCAAGCTGTCTCAGGTGGAAAAAACTTGCTTTCACCACAGCACTAATTTGTTTGTCCAATTTAAGTTCCTGATCCATATATCCAAATATCGTATTGACATACTTGGGTGTGATAAAGGAAGTGTAATATTTACAATGGGATAAGACTCAGATCATTATCAGCTATGTTTACTAACTATTTTCATTGAATAAATAAGATCAAGGCATGTCCTGTTTGTGTAAACAAATAGGACATTTTTCTCTGTATCATAATTCTAATTAAAATAGATTATTGCAATATTATAGTACAGCTCTAAGCTCTCACTTGAATCTGGAAAATAAAAAATAAAATGAAAAGATGCTATGTCTTTTTAAATGATTGGTCCCATCGGTTTTAAGCAATTTATTAAATTATTTTTGCTGGATCAAAGCTAAAACTTGATTCAGTCCAGCTAGACCCAATGCTTTTCTCACAAACACCAAATATCATAAAGACACGAACCATAAACAGACAATTTATGGTTTCTCTTCTTTATTGGCTAAATAACGTGGATTTACTTATAAACACAAAGTCATAAATCAACAGTGAGTGGGTTCAGTCTTGATCCCAGATAATAGTAACATGTTGATGGAGCTCAGGGTGTGCCTATCACCTGTCCTGGAACGTGACGGTCACTGTTGTAAATGATTCGTTGTCAATTAGGAGGGAGAAGCCAAAACATGTGGCACCTTTGGCTGACCTCGAGAAAATGCTGCCTAATGCTTCTTAACGGATAGAAGTCTGTTATCAACTTTTATAGTTCGGTTATTCGATGATGACCTTGATATTGCAAAGACGCACTCTTTATGTCTGTTTTTACTTTCCTCCTTGAGGCGGCTCAGTGACATGAAGTGCTGCTTCTGACAGATTGTGATTACGCCGACAGCCTGGTTACTGTAGATCCACGTGAGTTTGTTTTCGTGGGGAGAAGCAGGAAGTGGTCGGTCTCACTACTACAGTGAGCAGCTGGCTGTATATGCACAGCTGAAGTTTCATACGTTGCGCTGTTGCACTTGAACGCAACACAACAGATAATTGAAAGATTATTTTACTAATTTAAAAAAATGTATAAAAGACATATTTTGTTTACCTAAATGACAACAAAAACCAAACATTCTAAAGCGATTCTGTGACAGAAGAACAAACTGTTGCACAAAACACGGAAAACCTGCTTAATATGACATAACAGAATCCATGCACTCTGGTTCATGTTATTAGAATTAAAACATTAATTCACATGATCCATTAAATGCAAATCAGAAAATAAAACATTTTGTCAGTGTCTCAATTATGTGTTTATATTACTCAATTGTGGGAATAAAATTGGTTGAGTGTTGCTTAGTGTAAGATAAATAAAATTAGTTGCTTTGCATATTGATTTTTTCAAAACAACATGAATGGATAACTCGATCAATTCTATGTCATAATCATTTCCACCACTATGAAACAGATGCTGCAGATGCCAAATACGATGTTAAAAGTAAATCTTACCTCCACCGGGGCTGTTATCCATCTCTGGGGTTGAAGACTTTGATGAAACTCGACGAAAGATGCCTGGAAACGCCACTAGGTTTGAGCACAAGCCTTTTGAAGACTGATGATAAAATTAATAAACAATTGTGCGCAAAACACCTGCTCCATATAGCACAAAAATAGGAAACTAGTGATAAAAAATGCGTCCAGCGCGGGCAAAGTTCTTCCCCACTTAACTGTGGTTAGCTGCGTAAGAGTCAGTTCCTCTCTTTCAAGAAGTGAATTACAATGAGTAGTCTCCTCTAAGATACCTGGATGCTTTCTGCGCTCTGGATCTCTGGATACTGCACCACACCGCACGGTTAGGGCACGCGTGTTGTTGCACGAGCGAAGATTAAATGATTCTCATGGATTCCAAGAAAGTGGAGTCAGCATGTCTGTGACCAGCGTGAGAGTGTCAGGCATGACATACACACCCACTGATACAAACACCCACATCAATCACGTTTGCAGGTGAGTGAGAAATGTGACCGCCTTTCCGCTCGCTCCAACTTCTGTTGAGTCTGTTTGTGTGGGATTTAGCTCACTCTCTGTATCTCAGAGTCCTTTCTTTGCCTCTCTCCCCTTCACGCCTTTGAGCAATTTCATTGGTGGGGATCTGGAGCTGAGGGGAGTTTGATGCGCTTATTCGACCGTGGTATGTGTTCAGTAAAGCCAAACTACATGTGCGCGCTGCATGTGCCGGAGAGAGCGCTGCCCTACTGATACACATTTTATGCAAAACACAGAGCGTGTGATTCAGGGAGGATAAAGAGATTGGTGGACGCAGCACATGGACAATAGGCGTGGCTCACCGTGACTGCTTGCTCTCTGGACAAGCTCCGCTGCAACAGGATGGTAAACACCGAGCCATGCCAAACATCGTGCAAGTGCCAAGTTTAAAACCCATGTGCGGATGGAGATAGGCAACTGGACCGATGGCACCCCAGCTACTTGGTTCTGTTTGAGGAAAAATTATGCTCACCCGCTAACTCACAACTTCTGTTGATATTTTTATCGCTTGAATAAAAAAAAACCCTCAGTTGCATAGATGATTGTCTTTGCATTTGTTCACATTTTAAGTTCCAATATATACCTAGTAGAACCAGTTGCCACGTGATCTTTAGAAATGGGAACAATCCTGCTGCCCAACATTCAGTTGACAACAAACAGTTCCTCGGAAATCTGAACATGCAGAACGCAAAGCAATACTGTCTGCACACAGCTTGTCGAAAGCGCCCCCATGTGGCTATTAGTGGCCTTGACAAGGTCAGCGGACCGGTGCCTAATCTACGGGCCGAGCATGGAGTGGAGGATCCATGTTTCACTCTTTTGGATTCAGTGGTGAAGCAGTGGACTCGACACACCCCCAATTATTGACTTTTCTTCACCATCTAATAATGTTAACACCAACATTTTAATGTTCTGACTTATGGAACTACAGGTTTCCCATGATGCCTTAAAGAGCACTACCCTAGATCGATCTATCTATCTATCTATCTATCTATCTATCTATCTATCTATCTATCTATCTATCTATCTATCTATCTATCTATCTATCTATCTATCTATCTATCTATCTATCTATCTATCTATCTATCTATCTGTCTGTCTGTTTGTCTGTCCGTCTGCCATCCGTTCATCCATCAACCCTAAAAAAGAAGCTCAAAATTAAATCCAACTGATTAATCCTACTTTAATGTGACTGCATCTTTCTTTTCCAGTGATACATAAATCCCATTAGTGTCATTGTGGGAAAAACATTATTTGTAAAGAGAAGCTTTAGATATAATACTTCAAGTAATAATATTATAACTAGAATTCTCCTTGTCATGATATTGTTAGGATGTTATAAATCTGGTGGTAAATAACACTCATAAATATCTGTCTTTAGTTTGGCCTATTTAATTTTACACAACACAACACAGCATAAACATAGCTGATCATTTTATCCTGTTGTTGGTCAGTGAACTCCATATATTAGTCCAGCTAGTACTTAATATATCATTTCTAATGATCACACTAGTTGTTTTATAGCACAACAGACTGTGATTAGGCAAACTTTACAGTTTTTCTCAGTTGCTTTGATGATTTTCTCACAAAATTAACATTCTCATAACTATTAGTTCAAACTCCAAAACCATTAGTTCTTTTTTTAGCATCAAAGTAGCATTTCTTTTTGCATCAATCAAATTGCAAAGGCTTTTTGACAATGTAACATTTGTTTTCATACTCTGTGCTTTAATTTTTATATAGTTTGATTTGGTCATATCAGTCAAAATGGACTATGCTTAGAAGTGTGAAACTGATAGTCCTCGTTTCATTTTTCACGTAATTACAAACAATTAATGACCTCACAAATAATACATCACTGGAGTGATTTGTATTGATATTTTTATACAGGGGTGTTTGGTTACATTCAATACAGTACATGTATGTACTGTTAGTAGCCAATGTTGTTTACAGTTGTGATACAGGGTTAATACTTTAGGCTTGTTGAAGAAACTGAGGTGTGTTTATGCATAATGCTCTGAGTAAATTACTATAAAATGGCAATGAGCAAATGAAGTAAAATGTTAATTAAACATGATCTGTATGTAATCAGTTGCTTTACAAAAACAGTAACATGTAACTCTATTGTAGTTTCAAATGGTATACATCCGGTGCGTTGTGGTGTCTTGGACATTTTCAGGTATAGTGTCTCCAAGTTTTGTATTAAAAAAATAGGCATTTGAGTACCATACCTTGTTAATACTCAATGGTGACAGGACTTTTCAGTTTGATGGTTCTGACAGTTCCATTGACATAAATACTTGCTTTTTAATAATCTATTTTTTAACAAGTGTGACACTTTTGAAGACTATCCACTAGGTTCTGCAGTTTGTAATAACTGTTTGAGAAACAGACTAACTGCTGTGAAAATGCTGATTTTGTTGTGTATAAAAGGCAGCAAAGCGACTGAGTAACACTTTAATGACAGTTATGATCATAGGCTCGTAAGAAGACACAGGCGTATTTAATTCAAATAATTATTACTGTTATAGCAGAGACTACCACAAGCAAGTGACTATTTATTTACATCAATACTATTTATTTAAATCAATACACACACTGATGTGTTTTATTTCGTTGTAATTTCCCTTCAAATCAGCTAAGATAATTTGCGATGCACCACTAATTCCCGTCACTAGAGGGAGGTATCGTGTCAAAATTGTACGCGCGCGGCAGTCCGATAAACGCCCCTGAACTGCGTTGACAAAGTGGCCGGTTGGCAACAAAAAAGGCAACTTTACAAATGTGTTCGGCGACATTTGAAGAAAAACAACGCCCAAAGAGGAATTTCCAGAAGACTGTCCATTTCTTTGTTTTGTCTCCGTTGCAAACTTCAGTGTGCCTGCTCGCGTCTTCCACCATAACTTCTGGTGAGAGAAGAATGCACTGTTTGAAGCCGAGGTATACACTCCTCTAGGTGAAGAAGGTAGGACTCCGTGCTTTTCATAAATCATCTCGTGTCGTGATTTATTGGATGTGTCTAAAAATAAGCGCAGTTCGAGCTGCGTCAGTCCGGGCGTATGTTTACTGTCTGTTACTCACACGCACTCATCCCGAGGACACGTTACGGCAGGGCACTAGATAATTACAGGCTGCTGAAACTGTGTTTGGGGACTGAACAGAATAGAAGTCGCTGCCAAAATACGCACCTGCACAGCACTGCCTTGCCCGAGGCTTAAAAGACAGTCTTCATCACTCTGAGACTGTATGGCTGTCGCCCAACTCATAACCACCCCTTTCCTCACTCGAGAGTTGAATGTGCGCTTTATGAGAGTGATTCCAGTTAGGTTACTGGCTGATTAAAGAATTAAGTTTTTTCCAGTTCAGACTTAGCCCACCAGACAGTTTTAGATCATCTTCCAGGACGCTGTTTAGCTCAGGAAGGCAAAGCAAATAAGCAAAGAATGCAGAACATTTTCCAGTAGCAGATTTTATGGATGTGGATGTGTTCATGCACTATATATATATATATATATATATATATATATATATATATATATATATATATATATATATATGTATATATATATATATATATATATAAAATGTGTATATGTATTTATATGTAGCTATATAGCTGAGGTATATATATATATATATATATATATATATATATATATATATATATATATATATATATATATATATATATATATATATATATAAAATGTGTATATGTATTTATATGTAGCTATATAGCTGAGGTATATATGTATATATATATATATATATATATATATATATATATATATATATATATATATATATATATATATATATATATATATATACATATATATATATATATATATATATATATATATATATATATATATATATATATATATATATATGTGTGTGTGTGTGTGTATGTGTGTGTGTATGTGTGTGTGTGTGTGTGTGCAATGCCTAGTTTTCTCATAGGGCCGTTTTATGTGCAGGGAAAGAGGCATGGAAAAGAAGACCTTTCCTTTTGAGCTCACAGATTTGCAGTAATTACAGAATCACTTCCATATGTGGCTTTCTGGCTGCCTTCTCACTGCCCCCACCACCCCTCTACTCTCTAGTGTTCTCTTTTTTCCTCTTTCATTTGCATTCTCCCCCATTGCTCATTTTTTCTGCTTTGAGTTTGTTGGCTTCCTTTCATGCAATCTGAGATTTTATGTGTGTGTGTGTGTGTGTGTGTGTGTGTGTGTGCGTGTGCGCGCGCACATGCGTGTGTGTGTGTGTGTTTGTGTAAAACCACAGCTTAAACAAAGTTTATGATAATCAGATCATCCTGGCATTTTTGGCAGATTGCACTGAGTTTGGTGATTCAATTAGGTTACGCTTGCCAGAAAAAAAGTTAGTATTCTTCTGAAGGAAAAAAAAAATATAGACATGGATGGGAGAGGGGAAATGTTGAAGAATATGAACAAGAATGTGAGCTCCGTGAAGTATCTGAGAGGCAGGAAGAGTGAGTGAAGGACGGAGAGGTGGAACAGAAAATAAGGCAGAGAGAGGGAGGGCTGGAGTAATGCCTTTTGATAGAGGTGGGTTCAAGATGGGTTCATGGTGACATCATGGGTGATTATTGAGGAAAGTATAGACAGGAGAACCGTTCATCTTTCATTGGACACACATGTTGGGGAATAGGCAGAGAGAGCTCATTCGCTGGCACACATGCTGGTAGCTGTATCAACAAACTGAGTGCACCCTGAAATATACACAAAAAGTGCACACACATACACTTTTTATTTTCTCTTTTCTCCAAAGTTTTATCTGCAGTAAAATTACGTTTGGCTTCTCCTTTTCTTTTTTTTGTTCATTTGTTTTTGTTAGAGTGGTGGTATATACCCTTTGGTCCCTAACACATACATTTCTCCTTTTGCCATGAGTAACTCATTTTCCTGTGAGTTGTACTCATCTGTGTGTTTTTACTTGAAGGCAGTTGGACTCTAAATGAGCTCACTTTGCCAGGTGGAATGAATGCACTCCTTTATTTCACAGGATGTGTGTAATAGTCTCTAACCAGAAAAGTCCAGGCAAAGTGTACATTTTTGAATGTGTGTGTGTGTGTGTGTGTGTGCTTAAATGTGTTTCTGCCTGTGTGTGTGTTCAAATTATTTTTAAGTGGGATGTGTGTGTTCACCCTGCACTAGCAGCCTTCTCAGCGCAGCACCAAACTTCACATGACATCAATCTGAATGTGGGGAAATAGTGATCTCATTTTGGGCATCTTACTGATTAAAACCTGCCACTGCAGGCACCAGTTCCTGGCACTTTGTCTTACCTCCATCACCAATCCCCCCACCCATCCCTCCGTCTCCCTATTTCACACCTCTTTCGCTCACATTCCCCGTACCACAGGCCCCCTCACCTCCAAACCTTTCCTCCCTCCCCCTCTCGCCATCTCCCTGTAACCCCTCTGACCTCACTTCCTCCTTCTCCATCACCCCCTTCTTCCGCTTTCCTTTCTGCCTTTTCTCCTCTTCCTCTGCCAGCAAGCCCCAGGCCTTTACTCCATTGCTCTGCGAATGCTAATACAATGAATGTAAAGTGAAAACACACGACTGACTAAGATGTTGCCATGAATATTTCATATCTTTATAAACGCATCGAGAGAAGCTGCAGACTGACATGCTGAACAATGCCTGTGTTTGCTGGATGATTTCCTGCGACGAATCCTGTCTGTCTTTGACTTTTTGTGGGAACGCACTGTGTTAGGATTGATGTCAGGGCACTGTGTTATGATGTCACCGACTGAAGTTAATGATACAAGAATGGCAGGGGCCACAGGCCATGTTTCCAGTGGTGCCCAGAGAGAGAGATAGCACTCTGATCTGTCTTCATTATCCCCCCACTCTGCAGCCTCCCAGACACAATGATCATAAATCTCTGCCTGGAGCACACTTCACTGACACTGAAACACAAACACTAGTAACCTCTGACCTTCTCACTGCTACTGCCTACACACTCATCCACACACACAGTCTTAAGTACACACACACACACACAGATATTACAGCTGCGGACGTGTGTGCTGCAAGATGACCACCACTCTAAACACACCCCCGGCTCAGGCTCGCTGTCATACTTTAATAATGAGCCACAGCATGTGCACTGTGTGGACTGTGCACTGACACACATCTGTCTTCAAACGCTTGACTGCACATTCTGACACAAATGCATGGTCTCAGACAGTCTGATGGCCTCACACTGACTTGGAATCCACACCTTTCTCTTCCTATTACTCTTAGTTTTTGAACTAAAGCTATATTTGCTTTCTTGTTTCCTATTACACAATTGCCAATTTAGTAGTGCTATGCAAACAGTCAAGGGATTTCTATTAGCCTTAGTGACCTCGTGAGCAACACATAAATCAAATGTAAACGAGATAAGGATCAGCTGAAGGGCTTTTTGCAGTATGGCTCAGATCTATGCTTCCTGAATATAAGGTTTCAGCAAAAAGCCAACCGTGCCTTTCGCTGCTTATAAATCCATTCATTCACCCTGATTATGTGCTGGCAGATCCACATGAAAAATGTTTGAAGAACAATTCAGTGGGCTACTGTAGACCATATGTGGCTGAAGAGATTGGAAGGACACAGGAATAACAAGAGTAAAGCGGAGAGGTTTTTTTTCCCCTATTACAATGGCTTGACTTTATCCTGGAGACATATTGGGGTCAGCGTAAGTGAGGATAAGATCTATCTCTGTGTCAGGCCAGTTGCTGAGGTTTACAAACAAAGTAAGCAGCTGGCCTTACATGCACAGGTAGCTAGAGAGATGACTGGTGTTGCATCACCTGAAAATTCTGCTGTAGAGTGAGTGATGCATGTCTAAGTAATTTTAAAACTTCTCACAGCATTTGCTTGGTTCAGACAAGAAATTGCTAGTATTAATGGAAAAGAAACCAGCATGTATTTAGACTGGTTGTATTTACTTCTGTGTATCTTCCATATCTGATAAGAAGAAATACATAAGTGTGCCCGTTGAGGTGTGCCTACCCCTCCTAGTTTTGAGGTTTTGAGGTGCTCCTCATAAGCAAAACATGTTGAGAAACATTACATTGAGAAAAACAGGGAAACACACCCAGAACCACAAACACATAAACACAGATCTGAAACATATGATCTCATATGGAGAGAGGGGCACATTCAGGGGCACACCCAGATCTGTCTCTGCTGCTGCACGGCCCTGCCATTTCACCCGGGACTTCCCTTCAGCCGATTTGCCAACACACTAGTTTCAGTTTAGAAAGTTAAGTGATTTAGTCACTGCCTTTTAAAAGAATAAAATATCTTGAGCGTTAGAAACAGTTTCTTAGTGCATACTATTTGGCAGGATGTTGACAGATGCTGTGTATCCCAAAAAATGTTGGCTGTAAATGCCAAATTCTGGTTTTCATTTCATTTCCACCAAGATCAAAATGTTTTGTCACATTTCTTGTGTCCAACATGGTTTTCCAAAGGTTACTGTCTTTAATAAAGTGCTGTCAGTATCAGGAAACATTATGGGTCATCTAATAGAGTACCCAACTTAAGTAGGTGCTAAACTGTGCACATACGCTTAGTAAGTTGACAGGCATGGTATAAATCTATTAAATAGATCACACTAAAGATTTATGACTAAATTAGCATAAAAAAAAGAAAAAAAACAAATAAAAACAAAACACACATACAAAAAAAACATTGACGACTCAACAAAAATTAGGACACCCTTTCCTATTAGATTTAATGGGGAGGTGTGTCCAGACTTTTGACAGGTAGCGTAGAAGTTCTTGGAAGAATTAACTTATTGGCTCTCAAATAACTTTCCTCGTCTTTATTCAAGAAAGTAAAAAGTGGATGATCTGCATTGCTCAGGATACCAACACTTTCTCTCCCGATAAACCTGGTTACTTCTCTCATTGACTAAACACGAATGATCTAAGATCACAACATGACTTTACATTTCAACATGCACAGTTTGTAGGCAAAGTAAGTCTCCAGCCAAGAACTAGAGGGAGGAAAAAATAATTCACCCAAGAGACAAAGAAGGCAGAGAGAATTAAAAACAGAAACTTCAGCTTGCTGGGCCTTTTTCTTCCCTCCAGGCGTTGTGTGGCTTGTGAAAAAATGTGCTGTATATTTGAAGTGTTAGGGTCACGTGACAAAGGAAGGCTTTATGAATCACAGTATAATTATTTCTTAGTGAGAGAGTGAGTGTGGGCCTGTATTTGGGGAGTGAAAAAGTGATTTTAAGAGGTAGGGACTGAGAGGAGGAGGAGGAGAATGCAGGAGAGAGTGAGGGAGAGAATTTGAAGCTCACTTCTGCTCTGTCTTTGCTGTTAGAGGAACTCTGTTGAACGTGCACACATCTTTTCTTCCTTTCATTGGCTCGCGCTGGTCATCAGACCATTTTGTCAAGGACTTCATCCATCCATCCATCCGCATCATCAGCGTGAGAGCTTGTGAGTAACTTGTTCTTATGTTTGAACGTGGTAACCTTTTTGTCAATGTTTTTTCTTTTTGGCATGCTCTCTCTGTCAACGGAGGGACACTGTTGTTGTATTTTAAGGAATGGCTTGGCAGTTTTCATTTAAATAGAAACAGAGCGTGCAAAACATTTGCAAGACTTTGACACAATTAATCATGCTCCAAAATCTGAACAGATTTACACATGTAAACACTGAAATGTCTCAACACATGCGTTTGTTTGCATGCTGTGTTTCAGTTTGTTTGCCTCTTGGTGTCTTATAAATGTGAGCGTGACACTGAGTTTATGTGAAAACTAACTCGACCATGTGTGTTTGCCTGCATGTGCTCGTGTGTGCATATGTGCTTATTAGTGAGTGTTTCAAGTGTTACCCAGTGCCTGTGGAGCTCTTTATTATTAGCATATGTGTGTGTCGGTCTTAGTGTGTACACTTTTGCATGTGTTTCATGTGTATTCACCAGAGGAGTCACCACTCCTTGACCTGTTTTTTTTTTTTTATAACTAGCACATGAATACTTTGAGAAGAGAGGCATTGTTTTCCATGTTTTAAACAACACCAACTGATTCCTGTGGAGTGAGGTGTGTCTGCAACTATTGGCCATGCTCTCATAACCAGCTGGATGCCAGTGTAGATAATTGAATGATGTTGGAATATGTTCTAGGTTAAAAAGTTCTGCTTCTTATAACCATCTGTAACACGAACAATTTAGCATTGTGTGATTTAGATATCAGATAAAGATTACATGACTTGTATCAGAAAGTAGCTTTACGCCAGTGTGTTTTGATTTATTGCTCCTGATGTGAGTGGCCAGTAGGCAAACTGCTTCAGCTTTGCACCTGCTCTTCAGCATTTATTTCCCCTGTTGGGACTGATGTAAGTGTGATTGAAGTGAATAAACAGAGTTCAGGATACTTGTTCCAAGATTTGTAATATGTGAATCGCTCTTTGCTGTAATCTGGCCTGATATAGTCTGAAGTAGAAAAGCAGAAATGATCTCTGAGAAAGAGAAATCTCACCACACTCTCCTCTCTATCCTTTAATGAACCACCTGTGGGTCTTACTTGAGGTCAGACTGTCTGTGCAGAACAGCTTCTTTTGAAGGCGCTTGTTCAAATCTCATTGTTTATATTCAATAGTGAAGTATATTCATGATTAAAAGTTTGACTGCAAAACCATCTTTACATTAACTCATTGAGCATCAGACTACCTTAAATTCTAACCACAACTCCACCATGTTTCCATGTGTAAGGTACAATCATATAATGGCAGTATGTATTACATGCCAATGGATGTAATAGTTGTTTAAGCTTTTTCTGCTTTTTGTGCTAAATACATCTGGTAGGAAAGAAAATAACTTGTGAAAAAAACAACAATTTGCAAAGTACAGGATGTAATAACAATAGCAATCCATCATTTTGTCAAAATCTTTCATCTTAAAAAAATACTGTAGTGTGGAAACGTCAAATTTTTGCATCTTTTGTTTACAAATCTTTTTTGGATTTTGAGGTTTTTCTAAACAACAGTTGGCTCACCAAATCTTCTGTGTTGCAAATCAGACCTTATATGTCATGACTTTGAGCAGTAAATCAAGGAATTGTTGGTATTGGTCTGTTTCTGGAATTTCTATAGCAATTAAAACCTAGTGGTGGGGAGGGGTTTGCCAGGTGATTTTTATAGGAATCGAGGGGCTCTGTGTTACTACACTATAATTAACAAGGGAACTATTTGCACACCATTTCCTGTGTCTATTTTTTCAGGTGTGCTATTCTGATTGTAATGATTTACATTTTTATCCTGCTTCCAAACCCCATTAAAAGAACTTCTGGCATAAAGTTAAACTTGTGTGGAGGTGTGCTTTAGTGCATGCTGTACATGCAAGTGTGTGTTTGGGCCTGCTTGTGTTGCTTTTACTCCTGCGGCTAAAGTCAGCGGTGGTGGTGAAACCCATCCATTATGCTTCACTTTATACAGAAGAAGGATTGTTTTCAGTCTCAGTTAAGAGGGGGAAGGGGGTTGGGGGGTACGACACCTTCATAGTTGCCTGTGTGGATCTTTTAGAAGTCATTCCACATGACATATTAGTAACGCCAACTGTTATATTTCACTATGTTGCCATTTTGAAATTTTTCTACAGACAGTTCTCGGTCTCGTAACATAATTTTTCCATGTTTATTCCCTTAATGGTGCGTGTGTATATGTGTGTGTATGTGTATCAACTTGTAAACTGTTGATACTCCAAAGAACTTACCACATTATGGAAACGGCAAGCTGTCAGGATGACTGCATTATGTCATCCAGTGTTTTATGTCTAACTGTGAGGTCTCACTCTTTCCAATGCTCTTTTCACCACTGCAAGTCAACAAAAATTATTATGTGATGTTACGTTTAACTAAAAAGGGTTTAGGGAAATGTTTTCAATTATTCATATACAGCAAAAGAAGGATTGCACACCTCCCAGTGGCAGTACTTGAAAACAACAATAAAAAAAATAAGAAAACACAAAAACAATATTCTCTACAAGGCAAATTGCCACACTGAGTTACCTCTTTTCATTGTTGCTATAAGCAAATATGTCTTTGTGAGATTCCAAGAGTAGGCAGAAGTCAAACAAGTTTCAGGTGATGGAATGCAGGTCTGTTTGGAAACATCAGATCATCTGTCACTCTTGTCTCTTTTGGAGCCATTAGCCTACCAGTTGTTGAAAGATTGGAAGTTGTCACCTTTTCATCAGATAATAGTGTTGAGCATATTGCTTTCACAGCCAAAATACTGCTGACGCCAGCAACAAGATCAGATAATTCTCTTATGAGTATGTTTCAGAATGAATATTTAAGTTTGTATGGACAACTCTGGGTCCATTAATCTTTACAGTAGCTCGTTGTGACCTCATTCAGCAGTGATGATGCTCTGTTTGATCTAAGGTGTTGAAAAAGCCAGGCTGTCAACTCTGTAGGATACACTGACAGTAAAATAATATTTTAGCTGCTTTGTTAGCATGACTTCATGTACAACGAAACTAAAACATAGCCCTCTCTGCCACGAGTAATTTCCTTTACAAACTCATGGAAAATAAATCACTTGACAATGTTGATAATTGGAAGAGAGAAAATGGGGAAAAAAAACATGCAGAATCTTCTGTCAAAAATGGGAAAAAGCCGGCAAGCCAGAGGCGGAAAAAGAGCAAAAGAACACTTTCCCCGGCAGGATACATGGCACAGTTCATTTATTTAGAGGCTCTTAATTTATATCTCAGACTGTGTAGTAAGGCCTTTTATTTGCTTCTCTACACAAGCGAACTGACATGTTTTTATTTTACCTAATATAAAATATGCATATTGTGGCCATCTTAGGAGACTCAGCACAAACCTGTGCACTTTCTCAATGTCAGAAAAGTGAACAAAAATGTATTATCTACAAGAACTGTTTTGAAATGAGTTTTGGAATACCTACTGAAATCTAAAATTACAATTTTTATTTTTAATTCCATTGATGGGAATAAGAATCGTCCACCAGGAAACAGTGCAAAGAAGTTATGGTACCTTAAACCCTGTGCATATTTGTTGAGTAATAACTAGTTTTTTCTTGGGCTAACTTTAAAAAAATGCACCTTTATTTGTTGTGTGGTGGAAAGCTTCTAGGGATGCTGTGATTGTTTTGTCATGTTTGATTGCAGAGACTTCACTCTGTCACGGTTAATGCATGATTGTTGTTTGGGTCACTGAAGACTCGATACCTTATGTTTCACAGATATTCAGTCTCTGAGAACTGTTCTCCCTTTCTGTCTATCTTCTTCATGTTTTTTTTCATTCTGCTCTTTTCTTTTCTTTTTTTTTTTTTTAAAGCAAACTCTTAGCAAACAACAGAATCTCATTCTTTCCAAGCATGCCTCATCTTGTAGCTGTCTCCATATTGCCAGCTTGATTAAGTTAATTTTAAATGGTAGATGGTGTCATGTCCTGATAAACCTCTACAGCTTACCTCTTAAGCAATGATGGAAAGTCCCCACAGTAGCAACAATAGTCGCCATGAACCCACCCATCACTTGCTCTGTTGCTCCTTGCCTGCCGGGTCGCCTGTTGGCTTCTGCCTGCCCCCCAGGCTCAAGGGGGAAATGTGGAGGCCCTCCATGTCCATTGGCCCTGGCTAACATTGGTATGAGGTCACTCCAAATTCCCCTTATTCTCTTATAACCCCAGACGGGTTGGCGAAAAGAGACTACCACAGGACCCAACATAAAACATAAATGGCTCTGTAAAAAGCTGCCGGGCTGATGTGACTCATTAAAAAACACTGGCGCCAGCTCGTTTTATTAATTCATTGTTATGTTTGGGAAGCATAAAGTTACTAGGCTTTGCTTTAAAAGCTTGCATCTATGCTTCAGCTCCTTATTTTTGAGTGTCAGTTTAATTTCTCACTTCACAATATTTATTTGTATGTACAGTTGCATTTTGGTTTACTGGGTGACAATAACTGGGTCTTGTTGCCTTAAAACCAATGTCAGCCAAAGGTTTTAGACTGATACAGTTTAATTTACTGCTGTAGGAATGAAAAAGTCAAAATTATACTGCTTTATTTTTCTGCTATCATTAGCTACCTTTTCCTTTTTCTTCTTTTCTCTTCCGGCTGTTGTAGAGATATTGTGCTGCCTTTATGGAAACTGGTTAGAAATCATGATGGAGATATCCAAACGGGCCAAGTGCTAGCCAAGCACATATATATTCACACACTCACTTGAACAGTGTACACATACACACATAATGAGCCTAAGTGTTGCTGGCAGTTATGTTTTTCCAGTCTATACCTTTTCTCCCATTAGGCATACTGTGAAATCTTTAGTGATGTTTTTTGCGTTAGCCACACAGTGGAACTGCTGAACAGAGTCACAATACAAGTTGTATAAGCAGTAGAAGAAGATTGAATGGGTATGGTTGGGGAGACAGAGCCAGAGAAACGATTGAGTATAAGGACGTGATTATAAATATACAACAAGAAATGCATAAAATAAGGAATGAAAA
The DNA here is from genome assembly GCF_933228915.1 of Telmatherina bonti. Classification (NCBI taxonomy): domain Eukaryota; kingdom Metazoa; phylum Chordata; class Actinopteri; order Atheriniformes; family Telmatherinidae; genus Telmatherina; species Telmatherina bonti. Next base: position 23,004,344 of record NC_136622.1, read on the forward strand.
AAGAAAAATTATGGCAGGGTGTGTTGGCAGGATGGGGGTGGGTGCCTGTCGGCGGCTGCTCCTTCCTGAAACGTGGCCACCCGAGCCTGCCTGGGCCCTGGATGCACATGTGGAACAGTTTACTGTAATGGAACTCTAAATTAGTGGTGGTTTGAAGCTGCCTGCAGCAGTAGGGTGTAATTAACTGGCTCTGTTGAAAGAGAAAGAGCCAGAAAGAGAGGCAGGGAGGGAGCCAGAGCCCTGGAAAAAAGGCATGGGGTGAGAAGTGTGTGTGCATGTCTGCATATGTGTGTGTGTGTGTGTGTGTGTGTGTGTGTGCATGCTAGACAGGGTGCTCTCCCATGTGTGATGTGTGGAGTTTTTGAGTGCTTGATTGCATGTGTATGTGTCACAGACTGCGGTGCATATGTGTGCATTTTGGAAAGCTTTCCCTCTTTTTCCTGGGCATGGCGCCACCCCTTAGTGCCCCCAAGTGCCCAGATCCTGTCACTGTTCCTCTGTGCCTTTTTTCCCCTCTCAGTTCAGCAGTTCACCGGTTCAGCCTTAGATCTTTTTTCCCCTCTCATTTCTTTGTTTATACCGAATTCATTACCAAGATTTTTTCCCTGTCTTTTTTCCCAGATTCACAAGCCACAGCAGTTCCAAATTCCTTCGCTCTGCTCTTTTTCAAAGCCACATTTTAAAAAACAAGCTGATCACACAACCTACTCATGAAATCACTCTAAGGAAGCAAAAGGCAAAAAGAAAACGTCTTTTTTTCAGATTTTTACCTTCTTGTAAGGAGAGTCAACAGTGGGGCATAACTGCAGGATTGTCCAGTGTTGAGCCTCACTACAATGAGCAGTCAAAGTGATGAGCTGACTGCAGGAGGTTAGAACTAAAATGACTCTGTGGGATGGGAGCCTGACCTCAAGCGAAGATAGTTGGAAGTGACAGCATCAGTTAGCAATCAGTGGATCTCATTCTCCCTGCCCACCGACCCCCTTCCTCCCTCCCTTCTTCATGCTTTGGACCCCGTGTCTGGGCCTCTGGTCCTGGGGGAAAGAGGCAAAGAGGCAGGCTGCTGTGTTAGGCTGGCAGCAGAAACAGAGGAGGTCTTTATAGTAGAGTTCTGGTGATTTAAATCATATGGCATAGCCTGGAATCACTGTAGAAGTCTGGAAGCGCTTCAAAACTGCAGGAACAAGAGCTCTCTCTCTCTCTTTCCCTCTTTCTTTTTTCTCCCTCCATCCAGTCCATCCATATTATAACTTTTTCCAAGCTTCTGTCTTATTTTCCTTTCCCCTCACCCAGTCCCAGTTTTTCTGGCTATCCCTCTTGAAGCTCACTCATAATTTTCCCCATACATCTCTATCAATTTGATTCCTCTCATCTCCTCCTCCCCTACATTCTCGTCCCTTCTCTTGCCTTTTGCTCATACCTGTTAGTGTGAAGTTTGTAGCGCCTTCTTTCATTAAAACAATGCATAAACTATCCCCTGTCCCAGAATGTAGATGGGCTCAGAGATGTGAGGTGAAATCCAGTGAGGATCTAAACACAAATCACAGATTTTATCTTCATATTTATGCTCAAACTCTTATCTTTGGGTTTAATGTGGTGAATTTATAAGTTTGAAATTAAAATGCTAACATACATTTCTGTTGTCTCTTTCTCAGGAACTGACTGGATACTTCCTCTCAAGTGAGCTCTGTCTCTCCTTCAGCAAACCGGACAACACACCGCTGCACATACGGAAGACGTGGACTTGAACTCTGTCCAGGATTTCCAGGTGTTGGAAGAGCCTGCCGGCGTGCTGCGGACCTCTGGGTGTTCCGTCGCCATGGCTACCAACAGGGAACAGCAGGTGGGTCACATGACCGGCTTCCCACCTGCTGTCTATCCCTTTCCCTTCAACTCGATGAGAAGCCACTCCCCCTTTGACCTGTTGGCCAACAGCAACCTGTTTGGGAGATTTGGGGCTGACCTGCCCAAAGAGATGGCCGCCCTCTGTAAGTAATTTTCATTACTGTGTGTACTGGAATGGCATTCCCTCTCATGTGTCATTTCCAACTCAGCTTAAACTGCACATGCAATATAAATAAGGCCATTACCATCATTTCACTCAAGTCCCATTAAAAAACTTGGACTTTTTCTGAAAAATGGACCATATGACTGTTTGAATTGCAATTTATTATGTGTAATTTTGAGAAAATAGTAAAACTTCAAGGTTTGTTTGTCATATAGGATGAGTGGTAGAAAAATAATCTACCAAAGAAACCATGAGGAAAAAGTCTGTTTTCACTGTAACAATAATTACTCTACTCCTGTGGTTTCCTCATATGCTCAATGCTTATAGAAGATGTGGTTAAGACCACAAACTCTGACTCCGGCTTCAATAACGTGTTTGTGTGTGCAATGCGTGTGTGCAAAGTTTTTGTGAGGCAGGCAACAAATCTGCAAGACAAAACAACACTTTTTTGTTGTGAGGCGATGATAACTAAAAATAAGAAAAACTCTGAAAATGAGCCATGCTGTAGTTCTTTTCTAAAACTGAGCGTGACACACACTTATTTGCAGAAAAAAACGTGAGCTGGAAGCAGGATTCATAATACAATGACAGGCTCCTCTAATGTCAGGCTTGTAATTTTAGACTGACCACAGGGGGCACTGTTGTACACTGAAGTGCTAAAGAGGAATTATGTATGGAGCACAGAGCAAAAAGAGGAAACTGTTGGCAAACTAGTGTTTTTTTGTCATGCAAAAAAACAGCCAGATTAGAAACATACTGCCAACACATATAGCTTATTGCTGAAAACACCTGCTTGTCTCAAAAACTACAAATCAGCAATAGATTATAGATCCGGATGTTTCCTTGTTCAAAACTACAGTTCATTAGGTTGTCAGTGTGCGAGAAAGGAGACTGAAATGAGGAAAGAATGAATTGAGGTGAGGGTAAGCAGGAGTTATTTGAAATCTGACCTGAGTTTGGTCTTACGGGGTGGTAGGTGGTGGTGGATATAGGGGTTATAATGGGTGTGGGTGGCAACAGCTGAGTGCCAGCCCCCCCTCGCACACACACACACACACACACCACCACCACAGCATGCCTGAGCACCTCTCCAGCTTTTCAGCCATCAATCACTGCCCCTTCCCTCCCTCCACCTCTTCCTTCTCACCGCCACTGCCCACCCACTTAATCCTCAAGGTATTTTCACAAACCCAGAGTGCGCGAGAGAAAGAGCACCTGGGGGTAATGTCCCGGTGTGGTGGAATCCAAGAACACACCCTGCAAGAAAAACACACAGGCAAACACACCAACAGAGACACTCTTTCCACAAAACCTTTCTTGTTCACACACACATACTCACACACAGATCACTTCTTTCATCTAAAAACTCGAAACATACCCCCTGACGCAGAAAGAAATCCCACCACACTGATAGATGGATTCTTTTTGGTTTTTGAGCTGGCATGAGTTAAAACAAAAACAAGTATCAAAGCACAAACAGACGCAGGCAACCACATGCACTGGGGATTCATACATGACTGCTTGTACTGACACATCTGTGCTGGCAGTGGCATCATTCACAAGGGTTAAACAGGGCAGTTTTTCAATTTAAGCTCTCTGTTACAACTCAAACAAGACTGGGGTCAAAGATTCAGCAACAATTAGCTTAAACTCAGGTTTTTGTGTGGAAGATGATGGCTTTGCAGTCCATCTATTTGTTTACATTAGCTGTTGTGATCCAGTGCTATTTACTGTGATGAGCAGTGAGGGTATTTTTGAGCTGGTTAGGGTTAGGGTTATGAATGAATTCATAATTGTCAGTCATATTTATTTGTCCATTGCCTTGAAATGCTGTGTGAATTCTTAAAATTGCTTGGATTGTTCTATCAGTGGTCCAAAATCCCCAAATTTCAGTGACAATTTTCAATATAAAACTAGTTTACTTTCTAGTATATTTAGTTTGCATATAAATTACTTGATAACATTCTTAATAATTTTTAGTCAGTTATTGTATATCAATATACTGTCTAACTCTAAAGTATCTGAAATTCTTGTTCTTTGAATCTTGAATCCAGAAAAAAATAAAGCCCAGTATCCAGTTTAAATTGTGGCCGTTCAGTGGAAAACTGTTGTTTTTTTTTTTTTTATCAGCTTTTAAAACATCCTACTGCCGTATCCCCTTGACAAAGAATGTTACAAGTCATTTTGCTGACAGCAGTCTCATTCCCCACTCTCTCTAATGTTCATGGGGAAGACAAAAGGCCTTGGTTTAGACATTCCCCAGGCTCTGTTTTTCTTTTCCTTCTACTTCTTCTCTAGGTTTTGGCTTAACAGTCCTGTTCATTGTTTTGGGGCCCATCTGTAGGCCAGACTGAGAAAATACCTTCCACAGAAAGGGCACAGTGGTTGTTTCTGTGTGTGTAATCAATAGATCTGCCTTTTTGTCCAGCCTCAGAAGTCTTTGTGTGTAATTGTTGCTTGTATGTAGTGCGGGTGATACCTGTTTTTGTTTGGCATGCATTCTGTGCCAACCTGTCGGGACACCTGCCATGATGGCACTCTGTTTTGGCACCAGAATATCTTTGGGAATGTCATTTTTACACAGCATTGGAAAAAGACAGTGGCGAGATGTGTGGCCCGACTGCTTTTTCAGTCATGTTAAATCGAGGAATAGGACCCCCCCCACCTGAGTCAATGTGATCATGTACTTGGGCAGCTGGGACATCTTTGCTGCCCTCATCTGAATAAATGGCAAAGGTGTTTCCTTGTCTGTGAGATGCTCTGATGGCTCACTGTGTAGTTTGTAGCCGAGGCTGTTATCAGTTTATCCCTGTCATTATGGGAGCCCTTCAAACAAACAGTTGGAAGCCCATTAAGGCTGCTTACTATGTGATAACATCGTCACTGAGCCCTGAAACACCTCTTTAAGCTTTCACCAATCAGGGGATAGAAGTCTGGCCCCAAAGGCAGCCACATGGATGTTTTGAAAAGCTAGTGGGTCATTTCCTTCAGCCCACATGGCCTGGCCCAAAGACTCAAGTCCTTCATTGGGTTTGGACTTTCCATTCATACCATAAATTGTAAGATTATGCTTAGCGATGAAACGGAGAAGTCATGAGCGGCTTAGTTGTGAATGTCTGACTAGGTGAAATTTAAAGTATTGCATTTGTAAAAATGCAATAGATTATGTGTAGAAACTTGGGAAAAAACCAGTCTACTCAGCCGTGTCGTAGTGGAGTTGAGATACACAGCTGGTGATGTGTATTGGGAGAAATGTATGACATTATAAACCACAAATAAATTAATGCGCTTTGTGCACACATGTAAAAATACACATTTACAAACTCCAGCAAACAGATTACTCAGACAGGCAGGAGAAAAGGCATGGAAATTCTCCAGCACAAAAAATATCCTCATGCATAATGACATAATTAAAAACACTCATTGCATTCTCAAATCCCATTGCACACTCATAAGGAGGTCATGTTGGCTTAGGGAGCTCAGGGAGTTGTGTAAAGGAACCATTTTGGTGGGAAATGTGGTATGAGGGGGAATGTAAAAATGGATCTTTAAATGGAGGAGAGGAATAGCAGGGAATGATGTTGACTAACATAATGAAGACTTCTTTGGTGGAGGTAGAGCACAGTTAGCACATTGTACTGTGTTATTTATTTTCCCTAAGTGCTGAGTTTCAGTCCACCCTTAATGGAGGTAGGTAGGTAGTATTGTAGGGTTGTAATCACTGGGTGGACATGTGTGTGCAGTGTATTATGTGAGAAGACGGAGTGAGTTAAATGGAAGAGAAAGACATTAATACATGGATAAAAGAACAGTGATCAAAGTCTGACTACCCCTAATTTCCTTGTAGTCATGAGCTTCCCCACAAAAAACTGAACTAATGCTTCTCTTGTTGGCTCTTTTTGAAAATTTGAAAGCCCTTTTGTGACACCCAAGTTTTCAATTTTTTATTTGCTCTTGAGAGCAAAGTGAATCTGCTGATATCTGTCAATTTCAAGTTAAGCAATCTCCAGAGTGACAAAGTGGTTGCATAGCAGAACTGGCTCAAAATAAAAATAAAAAACACACTATGTATTAAATAAAAGAATACAGATTAAAAAAAATGTTGAAAACTGGTAAAATGCATTAAATATTGTAAATGCTCTCTGATAAAGTACAGTCTTTGTGCCACAGACATCCAACACATCTTTATACTTTTTTGAATAGTTGAAAAAAATGGGATAAATGCAACTAGAATCACAATTGTGAAATATAGAAAAACTGACATTTTTGTGTTATTCATTGTTTTGATAAAAATTAAACCCTGTATTTTTTGAGAATAAGAGAATGTCAATTGCTGTAATTCTCAAAGCTTTTCCTTTTTTAAATTGGTTTAAATGTATGAACTAATTACAGTCTGAGCCATGTTGTAATTTACACACACAGTGGGTTTGGTGTTGTTTACTGAAATGAACAAGCTTTCCCTGAAAAAATGCCACATTTACCACTCCAAACTCAACATCATTAAGCTATAGGGATGCCTTCTCAGGTGTACAAGTTGCCCCAATCCCCTCACCCAGACTGCATGAGCAGCGTTCATTATTTGCAAAAATAATTCAAGATTTTGAATCTCTAGATTATGGGATAGTTTTTCACTATACTCAGTCTATGTAAATGATCTCAGGTCCCAAAATTATCCCAATTTTGTCAGATCTTGTTTGTATATGCTTTATTCTTTATGATATAATTTTATTGTGATTTCCTTCTCATATTTGCAAACCTTAAGATCACAACCATTCAATGCTTGCTCTTGGTTGTGTTATCTCCAGAGATTTTAGAGATTCTTTATATGCAAATACACAGCCTCACCCAAAATGCTTCCTGGTCCAGAAAGTAAAAGTCCTGCCATGTTTTTGGATCTACCTGTACATTCAGAACAGTTGTTTTCACTAACAGGCTCGTTTACTAGGCAAATAAACTCTGCTCATTAAATTCAGCTCGTTTGGAGACTGGTCGGAACAGCTGCCGGACAGGACTTTCACTTTCTGGACCAGGAATTGCCACTGCTGGTTGCCACCATAAAAAGGTCACCAACATTATTTTGTTGGAGTGCTTTGAGCTGTGATTGTACTGCCCGCTCCAGTGTTGCATTAATTTTTTGCTAAGAGCTTGTATGGATGATGGGAAAGTCCTGCCACTGTTCAAAAGACTTCTCCAGCACATTCCAGAGATTCTCAATGGGGTTAAGGTCTGACTCTGTGGTGGCCAATCCATGTGTGAAGATGGTGTCTCTCTTTCACAATTTTAGCCCAATGAATCCTGGCATTGTCATCTTAAAACATTGCCATGCCATCAGTGAAGAAAATATTCATTAATGGAATAGGAGGTTTGTACCGGGCTGCACGGTGGCGCAGTGGTTAGCACTGTGGCCTCACAGCAAGAAGGTTGCTGGTTCAATCCTTGGCTGGTTTGGTCAGTGGCCTTTCTGTGTGGAGTTTGCATGTTCTCCCCGTGTATGCATGGGTTCTCTCCGGGTACTCCAGCTTCCTCCCACCATCCAAAGACATGCATGATAGGTTAATTGGTCACTCTAAATTGCCCCTAGGAGTGAGTGTGAGCATGAGTGGTTGTTCATCTCTCTGTGTGTGGCCCTGCAATGGACTGGTGAGCTGTCCAGGGTGTACCCTGCCTGTCACCCAAAGCCAGCTGGGATAGGCTCCAGCTTCCCCACGACCCTGAATTCAAATAAGCAGTTCGGAAAATGAATGAGGTTTGTACCTTTTTGCTAAGTTAAATCAAAGAGGTGGTTTTTGTTTTTTGGCCAGGCAGTGTATTGTGCATGCAACTTTATCAACAACTTTGGTACTGGATCAGAAAAAAAAACTGAAGTTGGATGCTTCCATGCAGAGATGACCTTTGTCTTCTCTGGCAATGATGTCTGAAGTGTAGATACGCACAAATACAGATTTTACTCTTGCAAGATAAGATTATATTGATATGAAGCTGTTTGTAATCACCTTCTCATTCTGTCTCTGTTTCTCACTATTTGAATAATTTTCTATAGTGGTGTAGGGAATTAATTGATCATTTTAAGTGAAAACATGAGCCAAATGGAACTCAATTCAGCGAGTTTTAAAAGCAGAGCATTAAAACTCGGTCATGACACTTAGTCATAGTTTTTGACCAAGGTGTTCAGCACTGTAACAGCCAACACTTCATCAGAGAAAGTGCTGTTAACGAGCCATCTGCCTGCTGGTATCTCAGCTCTTGTGATCATGATCTACATTAGTAATGCTGGACTTGGCCATTTGTTAGTGCTTGTTTGGGATGACAGCATCACGATCTGACTGTCTCCTTGATGTATCAGTGAGACTGGATCCTCCTCAACTTTAATAAACAGCTCTGCTTCATCTGACATCTCTGCCTTTATCTCCCTAGACAACCACTAAGTGCCACTAACTTTTAGTGAAAGTGATAGAAAGTGGAATATCTGGTGCTCTCGAGGTATCCATCTAAAACTTGTTGGCTTATGCAAAGTTGCTCCTTTCATTTTACTCCTTTTTTTCCTTTTGAGCCCTCACCTTGGACTTCCTTTCATTATTCCTCTATGCAAGTGTGAGCCAATTTGCCCCAAGTCCTGGAAACTTTCTACAACTTTATGTGCACTGAGTATGCATATGCTGATGTATGTCAGCATGCCTGCACATATGAAAAGTCAGAAAAAGCGAGAGGTCACAGAGTACACTACAGCTTTGACATGATGACAGTTAAGATAAAGAGGATAGTATTAAAAATGGAAGGAGTATCTTGTTCGGCAGGCCTTTATGAGCACGTGCAAGATGAAAAGCACACAATGGCGAGAAAGAAGGGTTGGGCCTCATGGCATGGGAGGGCACACAGGCCCAGGGCGAGTCTATGCAAACTACATGGGGCTTTGTATTTTTGGCTGAAAAAAAATATGAGAACTGTGCCCCCCTTCCCCCACCCCCCCAAAAAAATTAAAAGAAACATTGGTAGGAGAATGTCATGACAGTGCAGACTGTGAAAGAAAGAAATGAAGTGAAGACTGATAGCGCTCTGAAAAGTAGCTCTGTTAGGACTTTGGTGGGACCAACATGTGAACATGTGCGAAAGATGTGAGGTAAAGATGGCCACATATGAAAAAAGGGCTTTTCAGAGGCCCTGTTTCACTTTCCCACATCCCTCCTCATCTTACAAATATATATTTCAAGGAAAGCACTGTGAGGGAGTGAGTTCGATGACTGGATAAGATGGCATGTCAGAACTGAACATGTTTAAAACCTGTGACTGGTGAAGCAGTTCATGGTGTTTTCATAAAGAATAAACACGTGCAAGTATAAATTTCCTTTATTTTTAATTCCAAAGAAAATATATTGATTTGGAGGTTAAAAGAAAAGAAAGTCTGAATGAGATTTGTGTGTATATGTGTGTTTGGAGGGGGAGTGTTCAATGTAACCGGAATCTGGCTGTAGTGGGAGGGCATCCTGGACTGGTGTTCAGCGTCTCTATCATCACTAGCAATCTGTATCAGCATGTTCACACACTGCACACATGCCCACATCAGAAATGGAAAAAAGCTCAGCATTCCTTTCAGAACTTCCACGTTGTATTCAGTGCAAAGGCTCCTTTTTATTACCTAACACAGCACTGTGTTGTTGACAGTTTGGTTGGAACCTGAATGACTGTATACAGAGGAAGTGGCAACAATGTGTTGTATATGTCTTATCTGTAATCGGCATCAGGGTGTCAGACGGTAGTAAAGCCTGATTTTGTGGGCTACAACCCATGTGGAACTATTGGGTGCAGCTGACTGTTGCTGTGTTCTTTGGATGCAGACATGAAAAGTAATATAAAGCATTATTTTTCTCTGGGTAATAAAATTTGTTTTAATCACCAAATGTGAATTTAATTAGAAGCTGTGACAAACACAGAATGACCGATGAGTTGGCAGCCACTGAAAATGAAATATTCTGGAAAAACAGAAACAAATACAGATAATTTTGTCAACTAAAACAAATCAGGAAAAAGTCAGAAAAAAATGGCCATAGGGAACTTGATGAAATGGAGAGAGCTTTTGCAGAAACAGAGGGGGAGAAAAAAATTAGGAGAGAAATAGAGAAACTTTTGAGCCAGAGAGTCATGGAGAAAAGGAGGGAGGGCAGGATCAGTTTGGGGGGAAAGTTAGTGGCCCTGTGGGGGTTTCTTCTAGAGTTCAACCTCTCTGGCTGGGGAAGGAAGAGGAGGGGGGGCAGGGACCAGCCTGGGTCAGCAGCAGTATGGAGTATGTGTAGATTTGATGTCTAAACTCACTACGCAAACTCTCAGAAGCCCTGCAAGACTCGTAGCTTGCAGTGCTGCAATCCAATAAGTGGAAAACCTATGGGGTAAGCAGTCTGAGTTATAGCCTCAAACACAGTTAAAAGAAATGTCAAAACCAGGGGAATTTGATAGGTTTCATAAATCTCTAAAAACTAAAGGGTTTCAAGTGTGAGGACACAATATTATACATTGATTATGTTGCAGCTTGCCAGTTCATAAAGCAAAAAAGCTGATGTTACATAGAACATTTGAGCACCGGGGAATTCAGTAGTTTTTAGTTTCCAGGATGCTGTATGAAACTGGCAGTAAGGAGAGAAACAAAAAACAAGACTAAAAACGCGAGTGCAAGAAGAATGCATGTGGATCATAAAAATGTGACTCCAGGCAGTGATGATTTAATCTGATATGCATCTGCGGTCCAGGACATGTTTTTGAATTATTGTGTACATGAGTTGAGAGGTGTAAACATAAGAGAGAGACATTTTTAATCACAAACTCTTGGTTGTGGCATTGTTAACAGTTAGTTATCTTGCCTCAGTGCTCTATTCTTGTCTTAAAGCCCCCTTTGATGTTCTGACAGTTGTCTGAAGAAATGCATAAAAGCTATGACTGTTGTTTACTGTTTGACAAAATAACTATTTAAATGTGTGTGTGTTTTTTTCTGATTTTTGTTCAGTCGTGAGTGTCAGCCCATGTGTTTGACTGAACATGTGTGTATTTGCCAGTTTAAGAAAATAAACCAGATGTCCCCACTGGAGGAGTAGTTTTTAGGTCAATAAACAATATAATGAAAATAATTCAGAACTGTCTAAAATGTGAAAGCATAGTTTCTTTCATGAGACAGGAAAAGAGTGAAGTGTGAGACAGAGGAGGATGGTGGAGGGAGGGCACAGTGTGTTTATGGAGAGTGTAGCCAGCGACACAGATTGACAGGAAATGGTTTCTTTTTTGCCTGCTGGGTTGTACCACTTGTACTGGTTTGACAGGGGGGAGATAAATGTGCTGAGCTCACAGGCGCAAGCCATTCTATTATCAGTATCTCCCATTGTATCAAGCTGTTTGGTTTTTAGCTCAGCCAGTGTCTTTTCGTCAGCTGAGTTAGGTCCAGTAACAGTCTTTTTTTTTTATTGAATGGGGACTATCTTTTGATCTTCTTTGATTTATTGTCACTTTGAGGACACTTTTTTCTTTTTATTGAATATGTTTATGTTCATAGAGAGATAGTTTTAAAAAAAAGACCAAATATAGATATATAGCTCTTTTATGGAGTGAATTGCAATTAAAAACAAGCTTAACAATCAGCTATAATACTTTAAAGACATGTTTTGTCTAACCTGTCCAATAATCTGGATCAGTGCATCTCTTTGAAAAGCTTTTACAGATGTAAATTGAAAACAAGGTCAAGTGAACCTGTGAGGAGTGTGTCCAACACATGGTGTGTTTGTATATTTGGGGTATTTGTCTGTGTAAATGCACTGCGGGGACTGAGCAAGACAACCCTCATTAATCAATTTTGAAGCACTTCCAGAAGGAAAGATAGAAAGTACTGCCCATCCTCTGTTCCCTCAAGCAGACAGAGGAGGGAGGGATTTACCCTGGCATCTGGTTTCTGGATTCAACCACAGCACAATGTTCTTTCTCTCTCTGTCTCTGGCTCTCTTTTTGACACACACATACTCACCCGGCCAGTGGCTGGACTTTAATATGGTTATGATTAGAGACGGGGGCTCAGCAGAGGGAGGGGAAGGGGCTCATATTTACTGCAGAGAACTGGGGGAGGTGCAGTGTAGAGATAGAGATGGACCAGATTTGAGTGGAGGATGTTTGTGTGTGTGTGTGTGTGTGTACATGTTTGTTTGCATTTAAGGCTGTAATGTGAAACATGCAAACACAGACAGAAAAAAGCACAATAAGAATGGGAATAAAGTTTTGTCCTATAAGTAGATCAGTTTTTTCCTCCAGTGCAGGCTCTGCTGGACAGCCCCCTCGGCTCCCTCCATTCTGCCTCCCCTCTTGGTTCCTCTCTTTATCCCGCCCTCTCTGGCATTCTCTGCATCTCTCTCCACCCCCTCTCAAAGTGTCATGCCTATAGCAGTTGGTTTGCTCCGCTGTGTCTGGGGCTCAGTGAGAGCTGTGAGAGGCTGTTATTTAGGTCTGTTACAGCAGACAGGGAGCAGCTCACCCAGGGGTAGGGGGAAAGTAGAAAGGCAGAGTGACGCTCAACTCAGCCCAGTTCAGCTCAGCTTAGCCTAGCCTAGCCCAGCCCAGCCCAGCCCAGCCAGGCAGGAACCAGCCCTGCATTCCAGCTGAGACGCAAAGAGGGAAACTGCATCGGCAGGAAAGCACAGCTCAGAGATTGACAGCCAGAGATAAGTGGAAGAAGGGAAGCAATTCCAAAGAGCTCTTGCTGCTGTGTGTTGTTGTCACTGGCTCAGCGAGTGACGTGAGCAGTGGAAGTACGGGAGGACACAGACAAGACTGAGCACTTAGTGATTTAAGCTTAGGGTGGGGGGTACCATGTTCGACTGTATGGAAGCTCTGGGAATGGGCCCCCGTCAGCTCTATGATGTCACCAGTCGCGGTGCATGCATGCTGCGGAAGGCGAGCCCCTTCTTTGCAGGGTTGGATCCCTTCGCCTGGACGGGCAGTGCCAGTGTTCAATGTAAGTGGGATCCTGTTTGATTTCTTGTGTGACACAATCATGCCTCCCTCTGTCTCTCTCTCACATTCACACATACACACACTTTTTCTTGTTGCTGGCTTGTTTACCCCTCAGGGCTTGGCCAAGGGGGCTGCTGTCAGGGGCTACAGAGCAGCGCAGGAAAAGACTGGGACAGACAGTCTCCTCTCCTCTCTTTTCCTCTCACTACTAGTTTGGGCCACTTAGACATGTGAAATATAAGTGCTTTGCTATTATATTCTATTTATTGTTTATCTGTGTTTTTATGTGATTGTTTGATTCCCGCCTGTGTCTCTATGTTTGACTTTTGAGATTGCACCCATGGAGTCAAGTTTCAGTGTGAATATGAGCCACCTGAGATTTCACCTTGCCATGTTAAAGCGGAAAAGGTTTAGCGGCTGACAGGAAGAGAATACACTTTGAACAGTGCAGTTTTTATACCAGTTGTGTGGTTACTAATGACAAACAAAGGCTATTCTGATATTACAGATGCTAAAAGTTTTATGCAGTCTGCTGCAGTCTTTGTAGATCACAGATTTGATTTATGTGTGTGAATGCTCGATTGATAAGGATATTCTTTTCAGCCAAATAACCTTGAATTAATAACTAAATTTATTCATTAGCACATAAGTGAACGAAGAAATGGGAATGCATACAAAGTCTAAAAAATGCCAAAGGATTCTGACCATTTTTTTTTGGCTCTCTTATCCTCTTATCCTCTGTTTCTATCATTTCTCTCTCTCTTGTTCAATGACGGACTTAACAACAACTGTGTGCCATTTCCACACACTTCCAGGGGGTTACTGCTGCCATGTGATGACTGTGACAGTGGAATAAGAGTTGGGGGGAGCATGGAGGGAAAAGTGTGGACAGAGCCAAGCCATATATGACAGTGGAAAAACAATCAAGAGTGTAAGATGAGCTGGGGCAATCAGTTGGTTGTTTTCTTGTTTCTTAGGGGCTGCGTTAAAGTGGTTGTGACTTTTTTGTGTGTATTCCTCTGTTAGCTCACCCTTGTGCTTTTTGTTCCTTGCTATTGCCTCTTGGGAGGGGGGGGGGGGTGATCTGTCTTCATTAATCGTGAAGACACCAGCATTTCAGTGGCCGTCATGCACACTGGCTAAGCTTTAATGAAGACAGATGCGCTGTCAGTGGAGGTTGAGGCCAGAGGGAACTCCAGCCAGCCCAGCCTGCTCTGCTCTTCTCAGCTAGGGGAGCCCTGATGATAACAAGATGAGATTTGTTTATTTAATCAATCAAGCCTATATGGCCTCTCCATTTAACCCGTTTTACACACATGCACACATTTAAAAATCAGGCTCCCAGATTCCAAAGGGACATTTTTCTTTTAAGGCTTTGTTCGTCAAAATCAAAGGTATAAGAAGTGCTGAGATGCTGCCTCGAGGGTATGAGAGCAGAGAGCAGAGCAAAGTGGAGGCTGGCATGGTGTACTGTTTCAAACCTTCTGTGATCAGTAACCTCTGTAAACAAGGCTGTCCTATCCCTGCACAAGGAGCCATAATTCCTCTCTTTACTAAAGCACTTGCCCCTCATTGTCCTCATCAACAAAGCTGATGAATTGATGAGTCTGATATCTCATTAAAGCTAGCCCAGCTGCACAACAATCTGCTTGTCTCTTAATGTCACACTCACAGAAGCATGCACTCTGCACACCATATTAACCACTGTGTTTGTGAAAACAGTCACCTGGCCCTGCCATGGTACCTAACAATAAATTACTGAAGTCATAGTGTTTTCTTCTTCTTTTTTCTGCTTTAAAGAAATTCAGCTGTCTGGCAAATGTAGAAATTGAGGAGCATTTCAGAAAAATATATGGATACCAAAGCCTTACTTGTTTGATTAAAATGTGTTTCCCCTAAGTCTTCTACAAAATGAGTAAATCCTGTTATATTAGTTGTAAATCTGCTGCAATGATAAGTGTCACTGCAGTTGGCTGTTAGCCAGGGACAATCGGCTTACTTAAAAGTGTGTGGTCAGTTTTCCTGTTTTTAGTGCGATAGTGGGAGACCTCAATGTCAGAGGTTAGTCAGAGGCTACTGCCTGGCCAATGTCAGATCTACTGCATGTGTGGTGGCCTTGTCAGCTCACTAAAAAGGAGACCCTTTCAATCAGCTTGGCCTGTGTAATGCTCTTAAGTGCCTTATGCTTCTGAGCTGGTACTACATCTGAGCTGCCCCACACATAAGGGTAATGGACACTGATTTAGTCATACATCAATGAGAACTGAATTAGTCAACTGCTAGGGAAGCCATTTGAGAGAGCCCATGCAGACCAATACCCTCTCTGTCATGTTCATTTGAGTAGAAGAATGAGACAATTACGTTTAGCAGTTCTCTGGGGTCAAAAAAAGGGAAAGTGTGTTTTTCCTCACCAATATGCAATCATTCTGTAGCTTGAACATTTTTAACACAGTTTAGATTCTGATGCTAAAAGCAATACAAGAGCCTGAACCGTAACAGATCACTTGAATAGTTTGTCACTATGTTGGCATCGCTCTCACACAGACATCCATAGGTGCATGTGCCTCTTTGTTTTCCCTTAATGTGCCGTTCAGAGGTGAATTGAGGAGATAATTGAAATGGGGATATAGATCTCAGCAGACGTGCCAGAGAAGTAAGAGCTTCCTGTGATTGCTGGCACATTCTGGCTCGATCATTTTCTCCCTGATAGAAGTCTGTTGTTATTTCATTATAATTACAAAAGATTCAATTAAAAGATTAGAATGCCTGAGGGGGCAGGACTGTGGTATCTTGGATAGGAGGACGAGATGTGTGTTTGCCAGAAAAATAGAGTGAGAGATTTAATAAAGAATGATCACTATTGTCCCAGTTTACATAAATGTTGTTAGGTGTTACCATGATATTGCTCTGAAGTTAAACACTTTAAACCGTCTAAGGTCATTGAGCTATAATTGGGAATTGTTCAGGGAAAAACCTTTGATTTTCTACTAAAACAATTATGCCAATGTGAGTAATTGAACTTTTTGAAATACAACTGCCATTAAAAAAAGAAAATCTGAATATAAATCTGAATATAATCAATATGTTATCATGCTATCTCACAGTATACCAGGCTACAACAATATTCCCTCACTTTGTAATGATCTTTTTAATGAAAGCGTATAGACTGAATCCTAATTTTAAAATTTTAAGCTAATATTAGTCATATAGTTATTCCATCATATTGCTTTGTACGATATTGTATTACAGCATGCAAATAGTTTTATGGTGTAACGATATCATCAAGATTCTACTTGTGCAGTAGAATCACAACCTCTTGTTCACAAATCTGTCTCAGCCCCTTAGTAATAGCCAAGCCCATTAATGGGCATAGTGACCTATAAATAAACAGACTCAATCCTAGCTGTTGCTTAGTTTTTTCCACTACCCTTTTTCATACATACTTTTGCTTATGCATAAATAAGAATGTGGCTGCCAGTTCTTGTTTGTATGGACTGTGTGTGTGAAGTTCTGTATGTCAATTAATGTGGTGTTTATATATCTCTTTGCTTGATGTTGGAGATTGAGACTGCTGTGTCAAATCCAGAGACAGACAATGTGCCAGGCTAGATTCCTCAAGCATGTGCTGGAATCCAGCTCTGCTCTAATAACAGTTTATAACCACTCTGCAGTGTCAGTCTCACCACTGTAAATAAAACTAATCAACGAATGTGTGAAAGCTGAATCTGTAACCTCAAACTACGTTCTCATGCTTTCTTGTCTGTGTTATTTGATTTAAAAGCCGTATTTCACTGGAACTGACTCTCAAAACAGTGCAAGGAATCCTGTTCAGCTTCAAGTGTGCGGAGCACAGTATGGCGGAAGTTGCTGTTATGAAGCCATTAATCTGCATCATTATTTGAGCTCTAACTGAGTTCAAAATGTTGACTTTCAGATAGTTGTTGGTCACAGAGGTATTCCGGCTGCCCATTCCAACATCCATGTCTGACTCCTGCTATTGTAGCTGTTTACTGAGAACAGCCCTGTGGCTGCCAGACACATTTTCCCTTGAACAAAGGCATTGGCAGTTGTCAGACTGAGAGTGGATGTGTGTTGGCTATACTAATATGTGCCTAAGAGCTTTATTTCTATGTTGAGCATGTGATATACTCTACACATGTATGGTTGTTTAAAGCATATGGAATCATGTGTTTGCCATCGTGGAGCAATGTGCAAGCTGAATGTGAGGAGATCTTTTCTGTCACCACTGTGTTATTGACTGACGGATTGGCTCGAGTGTTGCTAGGGGTTCACAGTTATGAGAAGCAGAGACCTAGGACAGCCAGGCCTAGACTGGAAGCCCAGACGAACCCGACTGTCCTCTTTCTGTGTATGTGTGAATGGGTTGTGTTTACGCAACCGACAATGTTTTCGCAGAGAGCGGTGAGTTGCTGTTGTAGTACAACTATTTTCTGAGTTCGGGTATAGATGGAGAGTGATAGACAGGATGGGGAGGGAAAAAAATAAATGAGTAGAGGGAGATGTTTCATCCCTCAAACATTTGTCAAATTCTGTTCATGTTCTCATGAACAACTACCATGATAATATTTATGGTAAAGGTGCAGGAGTTGATTTGTAAATTACGTTTGTTAATTTGTTTGTGTAATGCATGTCCATTTTATGTGAGGGTGCTTTTGTGTGTATATTTTTGCAGTGTGATATGCCAGAAGGAACAGGTGTGTATAAACTGACATGCTTGTAATTGTGCACCCATTTGGAAATTTTGAATAAGATATTGTCAGTGTAAAACAACCTAGAAATACTCTTCTGTGCATCTGTGAGTGTTTCTGTTAATGTGTGTGGAGAAAATCAGATAGCTGTGAGAAACCAGGTAAAGACAGGAAATATTGAGAATTTCTGGAGAACTTCACACAGCAGCCCGTAGTAAGTTTTTTCTTTTTCCAGTCTCCTTTCATGTCTTTTAAATCAAAGCACACAGTTTTTTTGTTTACTGTACACATTTTAAATTTTACAAATACTCTACTGTATAGCTATGGAAGCATACAAATTTTAGTTTCTTGACTATTCTATTGAGATTTGGGATTTATTTATCTTTGGTAAAAGGAAGTGATCTTTCCTTTTAATTTATCCTACTTTACCCACCACACCAGATAACATCTCTTCTCAATTTTTGATAGGTTCAGATCCTTTTTACAAACCAGGTCAAGTGGTTACATAAAAAAGAAAAGCATATGATGTTAATAATCTTTCTGTCATGAAACACTGTAACCAAATTAGTCATTTTCAACAAGCTCAGTGATTCAGTGGGACCCTGTTGTCGGTGTTTTGCACTGAATCTGACACAAGAACTGCATCATCACATACAAACATGACACACTGATGGGCAGGCATGCATATACACAGGAAAAAAGAAAAAAGAAAAGTACATACTTTTCAGTGGCTACAAACAAGCATATAATATGTTTAGACTGTACTACTGTCTGAGACCGATTGATGGGCCAACTGTAACTGTCCTATGATCAGACGTGGACTTAGGGCACATTTACATCAGCCCTTTTGATTCAAATCTGAATCTGTTTGTTCAGAAAGTCCACTTCGTTTGGGGAAATGTGAATGCACCAAATGAATTCTGATTCGGGTCAAAGAAGCAGACCCGTCTTGGTCCGTTTCAGTCGGACCAAATACAGGAAGTGGACTACAAAAAAGTTACTTCCTGGATTTGGCTTAGTACTGCATTGTGGATAAATACATAGTGATCATGTCAGGGTTCCTCTGCCTCATTTGTTGTTTATACTATGCCCATTGTCACATTGTATTTCTGCAGTACACTTGCATAAGACAAAATAAAAAACCAAAAACAGCGATAGTTTTGTCCTCCATGTTTAACTCGTAAGTAGAGTTTTCTTCTTCAGCCGGGTCTTGTCCTCTCTTTTGCTAAATACTAGTGAGAATGTGGATATATTATTCTAACGATTTGGGTTGTTTGACCAATGTGCAGTGTGAATGCGATGTCGGTCCACATAAATACAACCCCCTACAACTGAGTCGTGTCCCCAATTGGACTGTGTCTAGTAGACTATCCTGATGTCAATACACCCTTATTGGCTTCTGCACCACAGTGAGAACAGCCAGACAACACAAAGAGGAAAGCCAGCCAGAGTCAATGAGATGAGATACAATGTATGGTAATAGTAAAAATGCAACATTACTGTTCCATTTCTTAATTTCCTTCTTCAGTGCTTCATGAAAGGAAATGAATCACTGTATGGCTCAAACCTGGGTGTCTCATCAGAGCTCTGACAGCCCACACCCAGAGGCAGTATTGGGCAACCAGTTGGTGGTTGTATGCCTAGCAAAAGTGAAAATTTTTGACATGCATCATTGTTCCACTTGTTCACTCAAAGCAGAAGTTTCTCAGGGTGGCTTTTACATCTGATATGACTCTTTAGTGTTCGTGACAGTTTGAGGGGACTGCCAGTGTTTCAGAAATCATCATACAGATGGACTGTAAATCAAAAACAGCATCTTTTCCTCTGAATTCTGCGTACAGCTGTAAATTTTTGACTACAAAATCACAAGTCTTTAGATAAATTGCTACATAACTTTGATCAGTCATTCAGTTGTAGTATGTAAACCAATAAGAGGAAACTTTGTGGGTAAAAGATTTTGGCACAGTAATTTACATATTTGATGGGAATGAACTTTGTACTACTACTTGTGGGTGAGCTGGTCTCCTAAGGGAGACTTGTGTTTGCACACTTCAGCCTGTGGTGCTTCCTCAAAGTGCTGGAGTGAATACTACTGTTGTTGTTTACGTTATCCTCCTTTCCCCTCACTTCCTCTGGCAGAGCGAGACTGCAGCCATGGCTGGGCTACTTCTACTTTTGAAGGTTTCTATTGTTGTGGGGAGGAAGCAATAGCAATTGAACGAGCTCTAGTGGCCTTGCCAGAGACAAACAGGTGAGAGCCAGGCTACAGATGGTGAGAGGAAGTCTGGGAGGATGAGAAACAACTCAAGGATCAAAGAGTTAGGGTTTCCCTCGATGGCTGTCCTCTCCTCTCTCCTCTCCTTGCCCGTCTGCCTGCCTCCACTCTCTGTCTGCTTCCTCACCAGCCTGTGAGTTGTCATGTCTTCTTGGCATGATCAATGGCCCAGGCTTGTACTGCACAGCCAGGTTTGGGTTCATTCTCCAGTCACTGGAGGTGAGCCGTTCTCCTTTCTGTCTTCTGGTGGGCAGATGAAGAGTCAGCTGGAGCTCACCGCAGGGATGAAGAGGCATGTTTTTTCCGGAGATCTGCACTTGACTGTTTGCTTTTTGCTTCACTAGCCATAAAAAATCATTGCTGAAAACCTTATATTGAAATAAAATTTGGTAAAACCTCCTCCTTCCTTCCGTGTTTTACATGGACATTTGAAGGAAACTTTACTTGCTGAGTTCATAGAGGACAAGCAGTTTATTTATTTGTAGTCAACTTGTGTTTCTTGAGTTGACAAGGCTGTGCAGTGTAGGAAAGAGGTGGAGGGATGTGTGTGTGGTGTGGTTGGGTAAGTGGGTGGGGGTGGGGTGGAGTGGGGGGGATGGGGGTGCCAAATGTTGGCTTGGCTGACTCCATCCAGTATATATATCAAAAGGCTCTTTATGAGGTGCTGTAAAGAAGAAAGGGTGTTTTGAGAGCACCACCAGACTGCAGGGGTAATTCCACTTTTAAAATGTGACTTGAAGATGCATGCTTATCCCACCTGCTGCCTTTCCTGATATACTTGGCTTGTATACTTTTTTTGTAAGGGACTATAGATAATGGCACATTAAGTTTGTATGTGTTGACAAGAATTTGTATGCCATGTCATGTGGTACTAGACTCCACAGTTTTGTCAATAACACTTCTTGCTGCCATAAACAGATGACAAAATGTTATTTAAATGTGTGCATCAGGGATGTGCTTTTGCTTATTAGTCTGTATTAAATGACTTTCTGCTGGCTGTGACAGAAGGGTGTAAATTCTAGGAGAGTGTATGTGTGTATCTGTGTTTTCCAATATTTGACCAACTTGGTGTGTTTTCACTTCTTAGACCTGAGCCGTCTCCTTCTTTCCAACTCTGTTTTTTCATAGGCCTTGTTTAAAAGGTCAGCTTTACTAGGGCCTCTTTATAGGCATGTGTGTATGTCTCTGTGTGAGTGTGTTTCTGAATGTTGGAGCCCAGGTAATTAGCTTTCTGACAGCTGTTGAAAGGCGTTGCTACTGCTCATCACCTTTAATGAAAGCACCCCTACCACCTTGTCAACTCACTTAGGAATTCCCTTCCATCTTTCACCCTGTTTCTAACTCGTCTGTGTCTCACTTGATAACCTTCTCAGTTATAGACAGGTAACTATTGTTAGTGCTTGTGTAACTCACACAACAAGGACTTTGTAGACCACCTACATAAACGCTTGCAGGTGATTACAACAGAGCTTGAATAGAATATGTGACCTGTGGGAAATGAGAGCACATTGAGGAAGGTGTTACACCAAAGGACACAAGAGTAATGGCAACAAAAGCAATGACGGAGATCCTCCGGAAAGACTGGTACTGAAAAGAGGAAGGAAACAAGCCTGTTGTGTGGGGCCTTGCAGCAGAAGACTCAGTGATGGCAGGAAGACGTGGGCAGAGAAACATAGAGGAGGAGAGTGAAATGCAGTGGCATCACTAACAAGGGTGTGGTACTTTCTTTTCCTCTTTTTTTGAAGCCCACTTCTTCATGGAAACCATTTGAATGCCAGTTGTCACTCAGTCAGTACCCTGTGGTGCTGTAGCCTCTGCTACAACATAAAGGGCCAAGGGCACCCTCAAAGGCCACACCTAGTGTGCCAGCGATACTCCAGACCCACTGTTCACCATCCTCTCTCAATCTGCTGTCCGTCTGCCACTCCTGTCTGTCTAGAATCTAGTCCTCTTTTTTTTTTTTGTTTGGTTTTTACTGTTAGCCCTGTTATGCCTCTGTTTCCCAGCCAAAAAGTTTGACTCTTTTATTTATTATTTTTTTATTGTCTCGTGTATTCTTTAAGAAACTGTAAGCTGTGTAGGTGTGTGTGTTTGTTTGTGTGTGTGTGTTTTAATGAAGGTCAACATTGAGAAAAAGCTTGCAAAATAACAAATGTTTTCACAATTCAAAACTTTTGGTGTATACGTTACAGGTAGTGAGACAGTTTAATCACATTACTCACATTACATACAGGGTATATCTATTCAAAGTACACAGTCTAAGATTAGTTCTTCAAAAGTCTTCATTTCTGTTTTCTCTACTGCTCTTTTTTTTTGTAACTGTACTTCCATCATTTTATTCAGTTTGTTTTTTTCCATTTCAAGTTTGACTGGCAAACCTTTAAATTTGTTATCTAACAGCTGTCAGTTCTTCCTCAGCTCTTGTTGGAGAAATTACATTGTTGGGTGGAAACACTGGGAGGAAAGTGCATTTTGTTTATCTGATATTCTGAAAAATCTTTTAAAATATATAATGTATTTTGAATGGAAACTTCATTATAAACACTAAGATGATCATTGATATTTGCTCTCATTTGCCAAAACAAGACTCCTGAGTGTCCCACTGAAGATTCAATCATACAAAGAAGTCATGTAGACAAAATCTGCAGGCCTATTGTGAAAGAATAGTTGTTACATTGTCAGAATGTGATATGTTGCTCAGTTAAAAGGCCTGTGTTGCAACAGATGTCTTTTAACAGAAGCTGCATAGTCATGCTTTGCTGACATACATTGGAAACATTCCCTTTTTCAATTGGGTGAACAGCATGCAACTTTAGTCACATGATAAAGTCTCATGTTTTTATACATTATGCCTTTCTACACTCTGCCTTCTCTTCTATCATATCTGTTGAACCCAAAGGGATGCCGATTGACTCGGTTCACTAAACTTAGAATGTAATGCAATTGACCTAGTTGAAGTCACCTTCAGCTAAACAGCTATTTCTGTCATGTGCAGATACATTTTACATCTAATGAGGTTGTGGAGTGACGTACTAAACATCCCACTCAGGCTAAAGAATTTAATGTTAGTGGGGCAGATTGTTCTCTGTGTGTGCTAGTGTGTAATGTGTGTATGAGCAGAAGATTAGGTCTGGTCAGTGCAAATGGGCCACTGGTGCACGAAGACCATTGCAACAACGGATTAGGGAGTAAACTGATACTTAGGAAGAGAAGAGTGGCTACTGATAACTAAACTAACCCTACTTCTTGAATCTCTTATCCTCATTTCTTCCTCCAACAACAGTAGCCACCCACCTATCCCAGTCCTCTCAACTCATCTGTCCGTCATCAGCTCTCAGGCCTCGGCCAGCAGATTGTCATGCAAATGGTGCCCCAGGCCTCCGAGCGCTGATAAGGAGGGCCTCTCATTTCACAGGCTTTGTTTTCTAAATAGTGATGAGCTGAGTTGAAGAGACAGGGAAAGGGGCTCATGGTGGTCGCCTGAATGGGCCCTCTCACTGTGGCGCCTTGGGGTAAGTGGCAGAGGGGATTTGGATGTAGTTGGCTGAATGAGGCTCAGTTTGGGAGGTTGGTTCAGGAGAGATGTTATTCGGCAGGAAACATGTTCCATGTGTTGACAGAGCATGATGTATTTTCTCCAGCACGGATGTCTTGAGTTTTCTCCTGGATGAACTTTCTCTGTCTTTGTCTCTGTCTATCCATTTGGACCATATCAGTTGGTGTTTGTTACTCGAGGGCGCCCCAAATAGGTTGTCCCTTTCTAAGGGGTTGTCAGAGCTTAGTCTGGAGCTTCAACTGGTGATGTTATTATTGCATCAACAGTGGTTCATGGAACATTCAGAGGGTTTCTGCTCTCCCACTGACTCTGCTGCTTAGTTACATTCTGGCCAAGGAGATGAAAACTGCTGTAGAAACAGTCAGTGGGCATAAACTTCGGATTTAAATTGATTTACACATTTGGCTTTGGGATTGTTCTAAAATCTAATGGAAAACATATTTGCCTCTTGCAAAGCAGTGCTTTCAAAGGAAGAATTTAAATGTGAATTCTGAAGAGTCAAATATAAAAATGCAAATAAAAGACATATGTTTTAGAAGCAGGCAATAAATGAAAAATGTTTAACGAATTTCTGTTATTATCATTAATGAGGCTGCAGTGGGTCAATCACAGCAGCTGTTGTAAAAGTAGTGGCGACGGTCAACTTGGTCTTGAACAAGACTTGCCCTCAGGAGCAACTGTGTCCCCACCCCTCACCGTCCTCTTCCCCTTTCTCTGTTTTTTTTTCCATCAAATTCTTCTTTTTATGCCTCCCCTTTTTCTTTTTGAAGTCACCCCTCTCTAGTAAAAAGCCAAGCTGGTGGTTTTTGCCCCAGCCTTGAGTGGGAAAAAAAAAAGAAGCGGTTGATTGCAGGTTAAGTTTAGGCAAGCCCTCTGTGCTTTCCATTGAAGGTGCTGGGGGGAGGTAGGTGCAGTAAAAGTT
Organism: Telmatherina bonti; assembly: GCF_933228915.1. NCBI lineage: Eukaryota > Metazoa > Chordata > Actinopteri > Atheriniformes > Telmatherinidae > Telmatherina > Telmatherina bonti. The sequence continues at coordinate 23,028,791 of NC_136622.1, forward strand.
AGAATTTTAGAGCCTCCCTGTTTTTTATTTTATGATTGGCTTTTTTTACGGGCTGGGAGCTACAGCTGGTGGTGTGAATAGCTGCCCAAGGTGACCGAGTCCCAATAAAGTGCTGGCCAGCCGGGCTGGGGCCTCCAGTTCAGCCATGGGACTGTCTTTATAGGCTGCCTTACGAGCTTAGGCCTCTGTTAAAACTTGGCAGGGCTGCACTGAGGAATTTAGGGCCAGGAAACAAGAGAAAATAGGGTTTGTGTGTCAGGGGGTGGTAAGATGTAGAGTTGGGGGTTGAAGTTATAGGGTGACCAAGGGTAAACGTGTGACTGTGTGTGTGGATGGTAGGGGGGTACATGTGTGACTGAGTTTGTGCAGACATAGGTTTAGTTTCATAAGTGTATGTTTCTCAGAGTGAGTATGGAAGCTTATGCAGAGTTTATTTTGGAACATAATGAAGTGTAATGTATCATGACAAGTATGTGACAAGAGGAGACACTGACGTCACAACTATTTTACAATTTGAAAGATAGAAGTAAAGCCTTACACCAGTTTTGCAAGCCTGTGTGATTGTCGTGTGCCTTCTCTGTGCGTAAGGCACCCACACGCACTGTTGTCAGTGTGTGGAATGAGGAGTAGCCAGCTTGTGACTTCTTGGCTTAAGTAAATCTAAAGCCCATGCATATTAGACAACTTGCCACTTGCAAGTACTCTTGCTTACTGCATAAAGATAGTTTTGTCTGTGCTATCAGGCATACATTATCCCTTCATTTTTCTGTGGTCAGATGAACCAGTAATATCTCCAGATTTGCCTCTTAGACTCACCTCTTGGCGTGACAATTAGTGCCAGGAAACACTTGTCTGTTGGTCATGAATCATATGTCTTTTACGCTACTGTGTTATCAATTTTGTTTTACAAAGGGACAAGCTAAAAATTGTGATCTCAATTCATCTTTAGGCTAAATATTAATGCAACCGTTACTTAGTGTGTCTGACACAGGAAAACGAATGGCTGGAAACTGTCATGTCTGAGTGCAGTTTGACAAACTCAACCAAACACATCTTCGACATGAACTCACAAATGTGCCTGAGCCATTTGTAGACTGAACTTTAGATGTAGGATAATGATTAGTGAAATCTTATATGCTCATGTGTTCTTCTGTGTTTTTCTGTTTCTTCTCTTTCCATAGCGGTGGAGACCCAGAGCACCAGCTCAGAGGAGATGGTACCCAGTTCTCCATCTCCACCTCCCCCACCTCGTGTCTACAAACCCTGTTTTGTGTGCCAGGACAAGTCCTCCGGGTACCACTATGGGGTCAGCTCCTGTGAGGGTTGCAAGGTGAGAGAAACCTGACAGGTTATTTAGAGCTATGCTCTGTCTCCAGACAGTTTTTTTTTTTTATTTATTTATTTTTTTTACAAAAATATGGTATTCTTTTCTGTCAGATTGAGGATATAGCTCTTTTGACAATCTTGCCTAAATTAAAAGTCACATCCTTCTCTTGATAACTATAATACACATTATCTTTCTCTTACCTCATCCTCTTTTGTCTCTTGCTTCCTGATGCTTCAGGGTTTTTTCCGTCGCAGTATCCAGAAGAACATGGTGTACACCTGCCACCGAGACAAGAACTGCCAGATTAACAAGGTCACACGCAACCGCTGCCAGTACTGCAGGCTGCAGAAGTGCTTTGAGGTCGGCATGTCCAAAGAAGGTGAGCCCACCAGAACTAAAGAGATTGAAACACTTCAAAATTGGGATCTTACATCCTCAAGATATTTATCTGCTTGGTTGCATCTTATGTGTGTTCACATACACACACATTAATCTGCACACACTTTTTTTTTTAGCTGATCTCTTATTGCTCTGTCAGAAAACTCTGGGAAACTATGCAGCTGAGATAGAAGCAGATGATGAGTCTTCCAGGGGTGGTGATCGGGGCGAGGCTGGGCACTGTACCAATCATATGACTAATCGCTTTACAAAATGAATCTGACTTCCTGTTTCACCACAAAACCTCGCCCCTCTGGCCAGCAACAGACACTGCTTTCATTCATGAAGACAGCACAGGAGAAAACAAGATTTAAAGTTATGACAAAGATAATTACAGCAGTATTCATATTGTTTGTAGTAAGACCCTGTTTTTTTTTTTTCCTTTTTCTTTTTGCTCCTTTATTTTGCCCTTTTTGTGTGGATGGCTGTGTGTACAATAAGTGGCAGTTTCTTGCCCTTCACACAGCCCGTGGGACATGTATGTGGGTGTAATGTTTGTGTGGGATGTGTGTTAAGACCGGGATCACATTGTGCCTCTGCTATTACTGGATATCCTGAGAGGAAGGAAAGTATGGGAGGCGGAGGATAGAGAGGAGGCAGAGTGGGATAGTTTAGGTTGGCTGTGTGCATTGGTGAAGAGATAGATTGACAAGGAAGTGAGTGGATGATAAGAAAGAGATAGCTGGTGCCAGTAGTGTCCATGTTAATACCAATAGGAGTATCTTCTGTTATCTGTTATTATTTGTACAACAGGCATCATATTGTTGATATCGGTGATAGACCCTTACTATGCAGGGCATATCATCCGACAGAATTAACATTACGTTCATTATGTTGGTGATCTTTGACGTAAATCGAAATATGTTTAGATAATTTGTAACTTTATTTCATTGCTCTACGCAGCTGTGCGTAATGACAGAAACAAGAAGAAGAAGGATGTGAAGGAGGAGGTGGTGCTTCCCGAGAGCTATGAGCTAAGTGGTGAACTTGAGGAGTTGGTAAATAAAGTCAGCAAAGCTCACCAAGAAACTTTCCCATCACTTTGCCAACTTGGAAAATATACCACCGTAAGTCACAAACATATACTCATGTCTGATTTTAACTCACGGTGCAAGTGGCAACATTTTTTAAACTATGCCATCACCAAGGACTCTCAAAATGGAAGGAAAGACATAAATTCACTGTACCTTTCCAAACATATTGGCAGGTTAACTTATTATGTTTCCCATTAAGCCATCTGTGTACAATCTGAATGTTCAATGCAACGTGGAAATGGATTTTTTATTTAATCTGATTGCCAAAAACTGTAAATGTGTTGTGAAGGTCACTGTTGATGCATACAGGGTGTAAGGATTTGCTGTGTTTTCAGAACTCTAGCTCAGACCATCGCGTTCAGTTGGATCTGGGACTGTGGGACAAGTTCAGTGAGCTCTCCACCAAATGCATCATCAAGATTGTGGAATTTGCAAAGCGGTTGCCAGGTTTCACCACCCTCACCATAGCTGACCAAATCACTCTACTTAAGTCAGCCTGCCTGGACATACTGGTGAGGAGCAATTTTTGATTGCTTTGTCTATTTCTTCACTTAATTATGAAGATGTGGGCAAAGAATTCATGTTGAGATGAGAGTGTGCTGGCATCTGCTGGACAACAATGGTAGTGTAGCAAAGTATACAAGGCAATGCAATGTTTAATGTAGGGTGAACACAAATGTCTTAAGCTCATGTCAAACTATGTACCTTTTTCAGATTTATTTATTTATTTTATTTTGTGTTTGAAGCCCTTTTCATACCACCTTTATATAATATTTAACTTGGTTTCATTTTGTTCCATGTTTATAGATGTTGAGAATCTGCACACGTTACACCCCAGAACAGGACACTATGACCTTCTCAGATGGCTTGACTCTGAACAGAACTCAAATGCACAATGCTGGCTTTGGACCACTCACAGACCTGGTGTTTGCCTTTGCTGGCCAGCTTCTGCCGCTGGAGATGGATGACACAGAAACTGGTCTTCTCAGTGCCATCTGCCTCATCTGTGGAGGTAGTGCAGCATACAGATGGAAAAATATTTAATTAGTCTAAATAAAAAGGAAGTTATTGCTAATCTGTAAATTAAAAAAGTGTTAATATTTTGCCCAGAAAATTTGTCTTCATATGCAAAACTAATTTAAACAATGCAGAAAATGTATTTTAAGTCATTAAAGAGAACTTTATGTGTTGTCTATGTCATCCATCAGACCGCATGGATCTAGAGGAACCCCAGAAAGTGGATAAGCTGCAAGAGCCCCTACTTGAGGCTCTTAAGATCTATGCCCGCCGCCGTCGTCCCAACAAACCCCACATGTTCCCCCGTATGCTGATGAAAATCACCGACCTCAGAGGCATCAGTACAAAGGGTCAGTATTTAAATTTCTTATATTTCAAATTTGTTATTACTTTTCAGACCATTTTTTTATTATGATTCAATGAAAAGGTGAAAGATCTCCCTCTAGATTTCCAGAATACATTTTTACCTGTTTTCTAGGGAAAGTCCACCAACTTTTCATCCTCCTTTCACCTCAAATTTGATTATAATATCAGCATATCACAAAAATAAAATTGGAAAATAGTTTGATAATTTTATCAGGTCTAGACTGAAAGAGTGCATTAGCACAAGGCTGATTATTTGCGCTTAAGTTCAAACATGTAATTTTTAGAATTTATTTCAATGTTCACATCTGTGTATAATAAGCATATTATTATTGAATGAAAGAAACAATTACTGTTTATCCACTAACTTATAAAAAACAGGTATGATAAGATATTGTAGGTCAAAATCTGCATCTTGTTACCGAATGTCACCACATCCATCACACTTCGTTAACAATTGGACTTGCAATTACTGTTGTAATCTGCTTCTGTTCATACATTTGATTTACTTGGACAAATCCAAAAGCAAAGTGTTTGCTCTATCTTATTTTGTTTTTTAAATATCTTTAATATATTGCTACTTTGGTTTTCTATATAGATCTTAAGTTTGAGCCCATTCTTTAATTTCTTTAAGACAAAGTGACCCGAATGTAGTTGAGGTTCATAAAATGGGCCACTCCTTGGTTTATTTTTCTTCTCATGTCTTTCTTTGGTAAAAACTGTAATTTGTTTGAAAGAATCAAAACCAGATATCAGATTTTCCAACATCAGTCTTTGTGCATCTTCATTTGTGTAAGAGTAGTGTTGTTGACTTACCAATTATTTGTTAACTCATACTCTTGTTTTCAGGAGCAGAAAGAGCTATTACTCTGAAAATGGAAATCCCAGGGCCAATGCCTCCTTTGATCAGGGAGATGCTTGAGAACCCAGAGGCCTTTGATGACCAAACCGAGTTCAATGAGAGCTTGCCGCCCCCGCTGCCACCCCCACCGCCACCACCAGCACTGGTCCTGAAGCAAGAGGCAGAGGAAGAGGATGACAGCTGGGCAACAGAGAATGGCAGCGAGCCTTCACCAGAGGAGGAAGATGAAGACGATGATGATGATGTAGGAGATGAGGAGCGAGATCGGGGCTCAGACAGTGATGGGGAGCCTTGGGGAGTTTTGGATAACTTGGATGGGTCAAGGAAAGGCCTTGTTGGGAGAGCACAGTGAAGAGAGCATTTTATGCACAGACATACTCACACACACAAAGGTTCTGCAAACATACACAAGTACATCCACATATAGACACACAAACATACAGCACAACCTCACTCTCCCACCTTAAAAATGCTGGCCTTCTCTTGCCCCCCTCCGCTCTCTTTACTGCACATCACTGTGTTTTCCTCAGTGAAGCACAGCAGAGCCTTAAGTGCACAGACACTTCTAACTCAGGCCACATGGTCCATGACTAGTGAACTCCAGAAAGTCGATGGGAGATGGCAGCGAACCATATGAACTCTTGGCATAGCCACGAGGGAAGTTAACGTGACAAAAAGAACATAACCTCTTTGAGAAAGCTAAATATTTCTCCCCCCTCCCCCCCAACTTTTGTTGTTGTTTGTATCTAAGTAGGGAAATAGCCTAACCAGATACCAGAACTGAGCAAGTGATTTTTGGAATGATTACAACAAGCACATCACAAAAAAAAGTACAGGACAAAACCAAAATTGAGTATGCTAACCTTTTTTTGTGCTTATTGCTTTTAAATATTGTTTTCTTTGTTTTTTTTGAGTTTCTGAAGTCCATGCATATCTATATACCATTATATTTTGTCCTGTATGTGTTAATCTGGCTTCATATATGAATCCTTTAGACATATTTTTCTTTGAAGAGCTTTCCTGAGAAGATATTCAGAGGGAAAGAAGGGTAATTAGAACTGACTGGGTCTTCCTTATCAGCTACATATGCTTAGCTCGGGCTTCTTTGAGCACTATGACTCACTGTGGATGTCAATGATAATCAATCCAGAGGACTATTATTATGTTGCAATGATTTAATCCGTTTCTGTTATCAGGGAATTGGCATTATTCTATTTTTGTTGTAGTTGCAGCTGACTTATGCTGTCAATGCAGGAAGTATCTTTGTGCCAAAGTTAGAAAAAGTTATCTATGAAGCTTGAGTTTGACCACTGGCAGGGACTCCAGCTATAGTCATGCAATCCTCACAGCAATGTGCTCCCTTTCATATGCACTAAAAATACACCCTCAAGCCTACAGGCAGTGTAAGCTTACAGCAAACACACACACATACACTTCTTCCATTTTATTCTTAGTGGTAGCAGATATGCTGACCTGGCCCAGAGTACTGGGATGGAGATTTAGACTTGACTGTATATGTAGCACTTTTGTGTCAGAACTGATGGTAACATCAACATAATAAATACAACCTTAGAGCACTCCCCAGTGACATCAGTGGATAAATTCATGCAGTCAGCACCAACACAAACTTCCACACATAGCAGCATAGCTGCTTCAAACTTTTTAAAGGCATATGCAAACCTAAAACAGGAATTCTTATGGAAGACATTATCAAATCAGACTCAGGGCTTTTCAGTGAGGACCAAACCCTAGCTGCTTTTTAGGCATGCTAGAAACGGGCAATATTTATGTGTGTATTCTTGACTATGTATGGATTCTCAAACCCCTTTGTATGTACATAGAAGGCAACCAGTTTGAAAAACAGCATGGATGCCAGCCCAACTCTTTAGAAGGGGGAGGCGGATGCTCATCGTCTTTTATCATTACTGCCCCACCGGCGCTCACGCTGGCATCCATGCAGCAGCCTGCCTTCTCATCCCTAAAGCCATAATCTCATTTTGTATTCTTGTTTATATTCTCCCTTCAATTTGTAAAAGAGCAGAAGATTGTTTGTTCTCATTAATCACTTTTTTTTTTTTTGCCAAATTGTCACAGTGGGAAAGTATGGATGATATATAATACATACTTTTTTTTCCTGCCTCTCTTTTGAAGCAATATGAACATTTCTTTGTAGCAGTGACACTTGTCTTCTGAGCATGGGCAGGTCTCCTCATTTTTGTTGTTTGTGTGTGAGCATGTGTAAGTGTGTGAATGCTTCAACATGTTTTCAGTCATTGGGGTGGATGTCCTTGGCATGGTGCTGTCACACAAACATTTATGTGTGATGAACTCATCTCTCCTCCCTTGCTGGGCTGTTATAATGCTGGTGATGGTCATGCTGGCAGAATATTGAGATTATTTTGTCTTATGTTTTTGTTTTGTTCAACATGGCCAACATGTTGTCAACCCTCTGTTTATGTCAACTCTTGTCATACAAAGAAAAGCCATATAAACAGTAAAAAGGCACAATAAACTACTTTTGTGAACATATTGGATGCTTTGTTACCTTTTCTCCCTTTCACAGGACAAGCGATTATACTCGCATGCAAAGCAAGTATATCTTACCCAAGTACAACAGTAGAGGGAGCTCTTGCACTTTAACTTCAGGGTGTGCTTCACACAGCGTTGTTCAAAAGAGAAGAGCTGGGTCCTTTGGGTCATGGAGAGCCATGCCTAATAAATTACAGTCTCCTACTGAACAAGGACATCAGATAAAGGTCCGCTCTTAAGATTTGTTCACCTTGCCGTAAGAAGAGGAGAGCAGGTGGTATAATGAACAGCCTCAAAATTGTTCTGTCCTGTAATTCAGCTCAATAGTTAAGAAGTGGAAAAGCACATCCATTTATTGGGAGATCTTTAGAGCAGCTACAACATGAAATAGAAAGAAAATGAGAAGAATTCAACTACAAAATCCAAAAGGGATTGAATCCAAAAATACCCCTCTCCCCCCAAAATAAAAGTCATGCATTAATGATAACATCAGAGATCCACTGAAATGATAGTAAAAACAAGATATTAAGACCTGATATTTAGTTGTCATGTTTTGATGAGTGTTTTCCTCAACTTACTATGATTCATAGATCATGGGATTAATTGGATAATTAGGGTAACTTACTCAATGGTAGATCATTCGTAAGAGCTCTGCCAGAGGAACCCCCCCCCCCTTAAAAGAAAAACACTTCTACAAGAGCAATAAAATGAAATAATTTGTAAGGTTTTCCTGTTGACTCAGCATCATCACATTTAATGCCAAAAACCTGTGCAATAAATGAAAAAAAGAACCCAAGATGTCTTTTAACATTTTTCAAGTTGGTGTTGTAAACATCATCAAAACGATACTGATCTTAACTATATCACAGTCACTGCCATTACTATCTTATCTTATTCATGCAGGAATCCTGAAGGGCTGCCGATAGTAAACATCTCTTTTTTTTTCAGGGAGCTTGAATGGGATACTCATTCCTGACCCTGATTTTATTAATAGAGAACCAAAGAGAATCAGAAGAGGGTGATAAACAGAGATGAGATTCTATCAATTATACAGTTGCTTTAATTAACCATCATTAAAGACAGATCAATAATACCAGACTAGAATTAAAATAAGGCCCATACATTATACACTATTTTACAAGGAACAATCAAATTGCCTCATATACTGTGAACCATTCAAAGTGTTGCCATGGCAACCTATGGGAAGACTTGGTGCATGCTTGGAGGGATTTCTAGGTTTCGGTTTAATTTATGTACACTCATCTTTACATATTACAGATTCTTAATAAAGTAATTAATTTGAAACACAAATTGGAAAATGGTGGAAACATAACAACTAAATTACATTTCTATTACCACTAAATACAAATTCATAACAAATTATTAAAGTGTGGAAAGGCCAATGCATTTTCCTTACAGTTCCAGGTCATCAATTATTTATAAAACGGTAAAGGTTCCATAAAAGTAGGCCACAAGAGCAGCACACCAAGGAAATTCATTTGAATATTTAAAAGCAAGGCAAGACCCTGCTCTGAACATAGGCAAACTACAGTAGTGCCTGAGTCAACACAAGAGAGATAATGGACCACCAGAGGCTCTAGCTCCTCAGTGATCAGGAGGATAAAGCTCAGGGACCTTTTGTGCTCACGGCAGTAGTTAGGGAGGAAGGGTCTGGGTGTGATAAAGCCTGAGAAAAGAGGTTTTTCTCCTTGTACCACAAGTTATACACAGAGACAGAGTTGTATGTCATTTGCTGGTTACGTGAAGTTGGACACGGTGTCATCATCATGAGAAACAGTGCATCATGTACAGTGTTCCTCTGCTTGGGTCAGAACAGACAAAAGGACATGTTTGTCATTGGTTACAAATGGGTATATCCATAGGGAGTTTGGAATCAGTCAAGGGAAGACAGGAGAGGTGAAAGGAGGGTGAGAAGTACTTTTAAGTAGATAAGAGCATAAATTTAGCATCTGCCTGTACATGCCAAAGAGGAACAATAACTAACATAGAGAAGGTAAAGGGGAAAGTGAAGAAACAGGTAAAGATCTGCAGCTGAAAGTGGAGTATGTGGCTGCAGGGGGAGAAATAGGAAATAAACAAGGCCAAGTAGAGGGGGGTGATTTGGGGAACGGGTGCTCGTGCTGGGCAGGAAGGCGTTGAGGTCATAAAAACTAGGAGATGTGTTCTGGCCTCTGGCTCTTCATATCTTTTACATTTCTAATTAAAAGAGATAAAGAGAGAGGGAGTCATCAATCCCACAGTGATTTCCCAGTTAAGGTTTTAGAGGGGGCTATAAACTAGGCAGCCCAGCATCATTGATTTTATAATTAGCTATCGTCACCCCAGACTTAAGATGGAAGGAGTGTGGTAGGGGAACAGCAGAAGAGTTTAAATGAGAGAGCAGAAGACTGCCACAGGAGTGGGAAGGCACAAGGATGAAGACGACAAGGAGGCCAGCCCTGAGGGGAGCCAAAGGTGAGAAATATATACAAAACAGGCAATGAGCCAAAGGGGAGTATAGCTTATATGGCTGCGCAAAAAGAAATGGGATAGTTCATTACCACTAAAATGACACGAGGATCAAAATGTTGCAATAAACTTAGACCAGAATAAGACAAATATGCCCCTGTGATGAATATGTTTTATTGAGCTGAACCCCACCCAAACTTGTTACATGACTGAAAGAAAATACAAAGAGGTGTACACGTGGGATGACCTTTACACACAAAACGTCCAAACAAACCATAACCCACTGGCGCTCCACTGCAGTGTGCAACAGGGAGCACTCCGAGTGGACAACAAAAAATCCTTAAGACATAAAGTCAAAGCACAACAACAAACAAAGACTACAAAGGGTACATTTTGTGTGCCATCTTCTAGGAAAAACAGAAAACAGCTTAAAAACCTTCAAACTTTTAAATAGACTATTAAACATGTAGTGTAACCATGGCAACACAAGATCAATACAAAGATGGAAAGACATGTAATTCTTTGAGTAATATTAATTTTCTGTTTTTAAAAAAAAATCTTTTGCACATCTGTCCATATCACTTAAACATTCCCTTTCATTAGCAGTAATATGCAACCTATTCATATATTACATTTTATAGAGCTTATATGAGTATTTGAAAACAGAAAGTGAAACATCAAATGTAGATAAAATGTTAACAAAACACAGAATTTGAGAACTGTGATAATGGTGAAAAGCACACAACTGACACACTGAGTATCCATGTATCAAAGTTTCATCTAAAAACTCTTTCATATATATGAAAAAAGAGGTGCAAATACAGCATATAACATCAAGCATCAAGGTATCTAAAGCAAATGTAAGCCAAGCCTGGAAAATTTTGTTTCCAACATTAACAAACTAAACTCCTATTTCAAACTAAACCAGGATATTGTTTAACTGTAGCATAACTCAAGTTAATTGTAAAAAGAAAATCATGAAAAATGCATAAAGTATTGATTAAAAGGCAGGCAGCAAATTTTTATTAGGCAGTATACTTGCTTTAGGGGGAGAGGAAAATATCAACACCTAAATGCTGATGTCAGAATATAAACAGACAATTAAGTCTGGCTCCTACTTCATATTAGGCACAAATTTAGAACTGCATGATGATGAATTCAGCTTTTGTATAAGATATTGCAGTTAAGGTTAATACTAAAGTATTTAACTAAACAGCAAATGAAGTTCAATTATTATAGAAAGCTAAATCCTGCTTCATTAACACAGAGACAAGCTGAAAGCTAGCAAGCCAGTTTGGTAATGATGATATGTAGTTTCTGATGTACAAAGTTGCAAAGGGCAACTATCTGAACAGACATTAATCAGCTCAATATGGTTTATTACACACTAAATCAACTAACTGCATCTGCATGGCAATCAATCGCTAATGTGTACAAGAAAGTGCATATCAAGTCTTAGTTCTGTTTAAATGGAAGAGAAATATGCCACAGAACTACATTATTGCAATATATTTTAGCATGACGCTGTATCATTGCTTTATGCTGCCATGAAAAGTGCCTAAAGCAGCCGTTGAGAATTTAATGCTAGAACAGAGTTTTGCTGTGATTTCAAGTGGAACCAGGCCTGAACAAAACATCATAATTACAGTGCCTGTCATGACTCTTAATCACAATTGCCATAAAAACGACATAACATCCATCGTAAAGCTCTTGACATTGTAATGATTCAACAGAAATCATTGTGCTACAGACTGCAAATTCTCCAATGCCAGCACCCATGCCTTAAAGCCTCCTTCTTCAAATCGTGCACCAGTAGTAAACATGGTGTTTACCTGCCACCACTGGCAAAACAGTTATGGCTATAACACACGTGTCTGGAGAGTAAAAAACAAGGTATACTTCAGGTTTGGTGAAATTGCATATTAACATTTTGACTGTTTTACATGAGCTGTTTATGTGCTTGTGAGAGGAAAACTCCAAGACTTCCTCGTACTGTCTTTGATCCCTTGCCATAGCCACAGCTGGATGTGCACTAGTTACCATAGTGAAGTGTCGGCCAGATCACTGGAAGGAAGACACAAAGCAGAGTGTGTGTGGTAAAAACTGAAAGAAATACACATTCTGGTTAAAAGAGGAGGCTAGGCTGAAGGAGTGGGTGAGTGGGAGAGCGTGAGCCTTAATGATGCTGAAAATTGGCCCGTGACTGCAGTACTGCCTTCAGGTAAATCATTACTACAGCTTGCTGTCAACTTGTCTGTCCCCTTATCCTCCCCATCACCCTCCCCCACACCCCAACTGTGTCTCAGTCTCCCTCACTTCACCCTGACTCAACTTCTTTTACAACCTCATATTCAAAACTTCCATCTTCGAGCCATAGTCACCCTGTCGCCATAAATAACGGCCTCCATATCCCTACGTGTGTTTGCAAGCTTAGAATTCATTGCGAAACTTGTCTGTGAAGCCAGAGACTGAAAGTATTCTGACTCAGGAGCTGTGCTCTGCTTGGGATTTCAAGTATTAGTATGTTAATGCATTTTCCATTTGCATACACTTGATGCTTTTACTTGTCTACATCTCAGGAAAAAAATCTGAAAAAGCAAACTCCCTTGTATTTATGTAGTGGCTTTGTTCTGTGATTACTCTGCATATGAGGACTGTACATACAAATGAATGCCATGAAATGATAAAAATGTGAACTTGAAAGCAGTTCTGGATCTTAAAACCAACCCGTATAATAAAAAAGTAATCTGGTGTTAAGTCAAATCTCACTTTTCAAACACAATCAAAAGTGAGATTTGACTTTGCACCAGATTTCTTCTCTATTATACTGGTTGGTTTTAAGCTCCAGAACGGCTTTCATGTTCATGTTGCAATCAATTCATCATCACTTGTTTAGCAATCTTACACCTTTTATTATTAAGGAAATACCCTGAAAATATTTTCAGTGCTGGTAAGCTTCTATTTTTGCATTTCAGAGACTATAATACTTGCAGTTTTTGTACTATTATGTCATTTGCAACATTAAATACTTTGCAGTGTTTATGCAATGAATGTTAAAAGTAAGTGTGAAAGGCTAGAGCTAGAAAACAGCTCTCCTGAACAAAAGTAAAAGTACTTGCTAAACAAATCTTACTTTATATTACTGCATGTAATGTAAACATAGCACTCTTAAAGTATCACCATTTCAAGTACTTGTGCTGTAGAGAAAGGGAACATTACTATATTCAGTACGCATACAGTACATACTGAAATGTTGACAAAGTTTAATGTTTCAATCTAGGATCTTTCAAAGGATATACGTAAACGCAAGGCAATCAGTTTTCCTTCTCCTGTGAGTATTTATATAAATACATTTACAGAATCTTTAATGGATGGCTATGTGTTTTACCTTTGGACAGTGTCTATGCGCTCAGGCAACAAAAGTGTTGTTTCCTCTCCTGAGCTGCTCCTCTCACACTGAAGTGGATCAGCTTCCTCCTCCTAAATACCAGAGGAACATACACACATAAATACACACACATGGACACTTAACTCCAGCAGCTATTACAGTTTAATAACTTGCAGACTAGCTACCTAATTGCTTCCACGAGATAATGTCTATATCAAACGACCCACTGCTCATGTTTAACTGGAATGCATTCTTATCTGCATGAGGACACAACTCATTTTCAGTATCATATATAATTAAGCTGTGGTGATAATAATTGCCTCAGATAGCGTGTCTTACCGAATCAGAGCTGTGAGCCAGAGTGTCAGCATTGGCCTGGTGTGGCAAGGAGAGAGGGGTAGGCTGGCTGATGACCACTGTACTCCTGTCTACCTCCCTCGGGGAGAGAGGGGGAGTTGAGAGAAGCAAAGAGTCCAGCTGGCCCTGCTCACACAGGCTGTAGTGTCCCAGAGGTCTTGCTGGATTGAGGATCTGCAAAGCCTCAGGGCTTTCATCTTCAGAGTCATTTAATGCGCTGTCAGGACACTCTGGAAAGAGGACACATGGAAAGACAGAAGAAAAAGAGGTCACTTTTCTTTAGAGCTCTTGCCACATGTAACATAGGCCATACTGAACAACATTAAAAGCTGAGCTCTTGAGTGATAGCTGACATCAATTTTGTTGTTTACATCTGCAGAGCATATAGTACATATGTATATGCAGCTTGGTTTACCTGTAGAGGCATTGTGAGCAGCATACCACCTGGCACTGGCCACTCTTCCCATGTTCTGCTCCAGCTGACAGATGTACTCCATCAATTCCTACAGTGGATAGAAAAGGAATAATATCAAAACCATGGTGTCACTTCAGCAGTCATCACCCTTATACCCTTATAAGGTCTGGCTTCTTCAAGCCAAAGCCACATAAAAATGTTGAAATGATAAACACAAAAATACAACATTTATTATTATAAAAACAATACAATCACTGGACAATAAACATTTTAATCTTTTATTTATATCATGTGCCACAGACTGCTTGCAACATTCCCATCTGGCCAATATTAAAATGAAGCTAGACACTGATTTTAAAAACACTATTTACTTTGCCTGTAGATGGCAAATGTGATACTGGTTAGCCAACAAAAACTATGCAGGCACATTAACAGGCAGAGCGCTGACTGCCCTGAAATCCGCCATTTTATATTGCACTATAAACAATTTATATTGCACTATAACATGAGAGCAACAACAGAGAGACAATTCCCAACACCTGGGGCATTCACAATACTAGTATACCTGTTGTTATATGAGTATGCTTCGGGATACAAATTTGTTATTGTACCCAAGATACTTAGAAAAGAAAAATAACTAGCCTGTATTTAAAAAGATACCTACATTTGTTCTATATTAAAACCTAAATCCCAATGGCATCAATTCCTGACAGTATAAAATCACACTGTTTAATGCAAAGATTAATTGACCAAACAGCCATGTTTTCTAGATTTGGAAATATTTCTGTTCTCATGCAGCACATCATACACGGTTTTTGACCTGTTTCTCTGCTAGTAGCTGCTCCTTCTCTTTTTGGGCGACCCTCAGACTAGCTTTCAGCTCCTGGAGCTCTCTGCGGGTTTCACTCAGCTGAACCTGCGGGCCAGATATCATAAAACAGAAGGATGAAATATATCATCACCATTTTATAGATAATGTGACAAATGAGGTGTGAACAGGTTAACTATCACACAATTCTCACTGCAATTTCTGACATCTGCCTCATATTTGTATCAAGTTTGAGTGCCCTTTCTACCATTTAGGACTGAGCATCTGCCACATTGACATGAAATAATGTAGTCTCTCACCCGATTGCAATCTTTTTCTCTTCCGAGCTCAACTTCCAATTTCACTCTGTCCATCCTTTCCTCCCGCAACTTCTCCTCCATCGTCTGCATCTCTGCGTTGAGTTTTTCCAAATGCTCCTGGTCCATCTGTTCATGTGACATGCACCTAATTAATTGCTATTTCTGGTTATAACACACTTCACCCCCCTTCTTTCCCACTTCAATGCAATAATATCTCTGGATTATGTGTAAAACTTATCACATCTTCCATCTATTAATTCTCAAGATACTAAGCTCTGTAACAATGCATTACCTCAACAGTGTTCTGAAGATTCTGCCTCTCCTGAGCCCACTGGGCTCTTCCCTCTCTCAGGGACAAACTTGAATCTGCAAGCTGAAGGGTGAGTTGGGCAGCTTGCAGACGAGCCTGATGTAGTTCAGCCTGCCCATGATCCCTCTGGGCTATCATGGAACTTAGATCACTTTTTAACCGTTCTGATGCACTTTCACTCATGTGCAGACGCTCACGCAGACTCCGCATTTCCTTCAGTGATGTCTCACTCTCCGTCTGTTGACAAAGCAATGAGACGGTTCAAATCTCTACCATGACGACAAAAAAACTAATGTAAAGTACCAAAATTATTTTAAAGTTCATTCTAGTGAAGTTTTAAGATGTACTGAAATAATAAACCAGAGATAGTCACTGCACTTAACATGTTCACCTGACACCCAAAATGTACAAAATCCCAAAAGTGCCTGACCTCTTTCCTGTGGGCAGTTGTAAGTTTTTGGGTGAGGGTGGTGATGGTGTTTTGGAGCTGGAGGACACTGGTGTCTCTCTGTGCAAGGGAGTTCCTCAGACCCTGAAACTCTTTTGACAGACTTCTGAGCTCTGCCTCTGTCTGTTCCAGCTTCATCTAAAGGAAAAACGTGCATGATCCAGATGGGAAAAATTAAAGTAGGATACAGAAGAAAAGATCAATAGAGACATATTTTATGTTTTTTTTAAGTTACACGGTATGTGCTGTAATATAACTACCTGTAAGCTCTTTCTTTCATTCTCCTCTTCTTTTCTCAGAGTGCCCGCCCTCTTGGCTCTTTCTTTCATCCTGCACACACACATTTGGTTATGGGCAATCAAAACTATTCACAAGACCCACATAAAACTAAGGGAAGAAAAAGAAGAAAAAGTGTCAAACCTCTCCAACTCTGTATCTCTTTCCACAGCTCTCCGAGTCAGGTTTTTGATGTCATCCTCTAACTCTCTGATTCGCACTTCACTCGCCTTCCTAGCATCCATTAAAGCAGTTTTCTCCTTGGCTAGTGATTCTCCTAAAGCCTGCTTCTCCTTAGTGACCAGAGACATTTTTTTTTCACTTTTACAAATCTCTTCAAGCAGTAATTTTAATATAATAATGAAAATAATTTTCTGCATTTCTGTTGAGGGAAATTGTTAAAGTAGAAATTTTAGGAGAATAAGAGCAGGAAAAAGTATGGATATAGAAAACTGGCAAAAAAAACTCTTAAATGTGGGGCATTATTTGTTTCTGTCAGTACATCACCTGCTGTTGCTTCTCTATCTCCATAATCTTCTCTAGACTCTGCTTCAGCTCTTCCTGAAGTCTGGCAATCTCATATTCCAACCCTCTACGTTGTCTGTCCCAGGCCTCCTTTGCCTTCTTGTACTCCTCCTTCTCTTTATCCCTTTGCTTTTTTGATGCCTCCTGTATCTGCAACAGCTCAGCACGCTCTTGAAGACATTCCTGCAGCCGGCTCTGACAACAAGAAAAAAACACGTTTGTGTTCTTGTCTATGTGTGACTGCAGTAAATAAGGGGTGTAAAGAAATATCGATATATCAGAATATTTTGTGTTATTATATATCATTATGCAAACACATTGCATAAACATTTTTTATAAACAGATCTTTATTGATGAGGCTCATTTAAATTTTTTGTTTTTCATCTTGTAAATTATTTTTATTTATTCTGTAGTGAAATGTAGAGCCCTCTGTTCATACTCAGAAGTTGCTTTTTAAGTTGATTTTAAGCATGTAGCAGCTTTGAACGCTTACTATCCTGTGACAGTTTTCTTACGATTAAATTGTAATATAGAAAAATCACAATATGTTGTCTTGCATAGTATCACTATGTATCATATTGTTGCCCCTGGATTGAGACACTTATTGTATTGCCAGATTCTTGCCTATGCACACCACTAATAAATAACAGAGCTACTTCCTCAGACTTTGTGTTTTACCAACAGTCATTTATAATGCCACCTGAAAACTATTTCAATGCTTATACTCACCTGCAGCAGCTCGGCCCTGGGCACAACCAGCAGCATATCTGTGCCTTCCTCTTCTCCATGAGACTCCTCTTCAAGGGTTACAAGATCCTCAAGTGGCTTTGGTGCACAAAAAGTGAATTTGGAGCTGTAGGAGCACACTTCTCCATTTGCGTTGATATAGACAAACACATACTCTTGGGAGCTGGGCTTTGGCAAGTAGGAGGCTAAAAAGGTGATAGAAAAGTTCAAGTTATTGGAAAATCAAGTAAAACAATAAGATAATTGCATTTTAAAATAGTCCTGTTTGTTTTAGATTTTACTTCACACCATACTTATTTGCACATTAGTTGTATCTTAAGTCAGATCTATCAGTCAAAAAGGTATCAAGAAAAAAAATTACAGTGGCTTATAGATTATTTATCAGATTCTTTTGTTTCATGATACACCCAGTGTTTTCAGTGAGTAGCTGATCTAAACTACAGACTGGTCACTTAAGCACCCATACTCATTTATCACAGAGCCATGCTGTTGTAATATATTCAGACAATGGTATTTTCTGTAGGATCACATCCGTTTTGTTTTTCTCTGCCCACACTAAAATTTTATATTGCATTTCTGCGTAAAACTACAAACTGTTTTCCCTGCAATTATTTTCAGAAGGATTGGTTCATGCAGTAATATTTTGTTGGGGCAAACTGACAACTTATCTGAGGGCCGCTGTGGGCCAAACTCACGGTTATTTGCCAGATATGGATTTCACCAAAAACTCAAAAGCCCTTCTGTGTCAACAGCGACATGTTGATTCCTTTTATCTATCCACAGTTCCAAAATCAAATGCAATTAATGAACACAATGGTCCTATAATTTAGACTAATTACCAGAAAATGTGACCACCAAGCTCACCCCACTTCTTGATCCATTCATTTTAAACACCAGTGAGTTTGGACCTTTCGTGACACACACGCCCACAGTAACACACCCACTAGCCAGATGTTGATACTCCACATCACCTGTACCACCTTATGAATATTCCAAACATACTAGTATGGCTCATACATATTATTAAGAAATTATATTTGAAATTAATGCTGCACTCTGTGAGGATCACAAAGAGAAATCATTTATATATTCTTAAACAATTTGTTCACAAAGTCTTTAAGAAAAATCTGTGTGACCTGTTGTAAAAAACATTTCTGATCTAAGTGTGGGACAATGCAAGATTTCAATGTATTGAGATAAATTCTAAAATAAATTGTAAAAAAAAATCTACTTTTTTACTCTAACGTTACTATTGAAATATAGAAAAATGTATTACATACTCTGTTATATTCTATAATTAGATGTTAATCAGACTGCTGTGAGTCCAGTTGGACACAGGTGCTGCAGTATAGAGCAAGAGGTAGGGCAATTTTGTTGTATACTAAAAACATGATTGTTTTCTATATAGTTTACACTACTATTATAAGCAACATATGCAGACATCATGTCCAGTTGCAGGCCATTTCCCTCTAACCTACTTATAATCTGTTGGTGCATGGTAACAGCTGACTCATTGCTGTCAAGGGTCTTGCTTTTCAAACCCAGCTCTGGTGTCCAATATCTCAGAGACAGTGGGAACAGTTTAGTTGTGCATTTTAGATGCATCTGATCTGATATTTACATAATGAAGGCCAATTCATAACAGCCTATATAAGGAAACCAACAGATTGAGTTGAGTCCAACTCAATCTCCCATCCTGAGCAAGCACACTGGCAACAGTGGGAAGGAAAAAACTCCCTTTTAACAGGAAGGAAACCTCCGGCAGAACCCGGCTCAGGACAGGCAGCCATCTGCCTCTGCTGTGTGGGGGGAAGAGGACAGAAAGACAACAGACAACAGGAACTGCTACTCCCGGCCAGGGAGACCTGCTGAGACAGGAGACATACATGTTAATGATGCAACACTGTTATGGGGGGGGGGGGGGGTAAAAGAAAGAGATAAAGAGAAAAAGAAAGAAGCTCAGTGTATCAGGAAATGTCCCTCAGCAGTCTAAACCTATAGCAGCATAACTAAGGGATGCTAACCATCCCTAGCTATAGGACTTATCAAAAAGATAAGTCTTCAGCCTAGTCTTAAAGGTGGGGAGGGTGTCTGCTTCCCTAACACTAACTGGGAGCTTATTCCATAAGAGAGGGGCCTGATAACCAAAGGCTCTGCCTCCTGCTCGGCTCTTTGAGACTCTAGGAACCACAAGTAAGCCTGCAGTCTGCGAACGAAGTACTCTACTTGGTGTATAAGGAACAATGAGGTCTTTGATATATAGTGGTGCCTGGTTGTGGAGGGCTTTATATGTAAGGAGAAGGATTTTAAATTCTATTCTAGATTCAACAGGCAGCCAATGAAGAGAGGCTAAAATGCTGGTTCTGGTCAGGACTCTGGCTGCAGAATTCTGGATCAGCTGAAGGCTTTTCAGGGCATATTTAGGACAGCCCAGTAATAGAGAGTTACAGTAATCTAGTCTCGAAGTAACAAAAGCGTGAACCAGTTTTTCTGCATCACTCTGAGACAGAATGTCCCTAATTTTGGCTATATTACGTAAATGAAAGAAGGCTGTTTTAGTAACCTGCTTAATATGTGGGCCAAAGGACAGGTCAGGGTCAAATATTACTCCAAGGTTTCTCACTGTAGCACTGGAAGCTAAAGTAATGCCATCCAGGTTCATTACAAAACCGGAAAATTTAGCTCTGAGTTTTTCAGATCCAACGAGAATTACTTCAGTCTTATCTGAGTTTAAGAGGAGAAAATTTCTAGACATCCAAGTCTTTATGTCTATGAGACAATTTTGTAGCCTATTGGGCTGATTTGTTTCATCTGGTTTAAAGGATAAGTATAGTTGAGTATCATCTGCATAACAATGAAAGTTTATTCCATGCTGTCTAATAATTTTGCCTAAAGGGAGCATATATAGCGTGAAGAGTATTGGTCCAAGTACAGAACCTTGAGGAACTCCATGACTTACTGTAGTTTGGGAGGAGGACTTGTCATTTACATGAACAAACTGAAGTCTATCAGATAAATATGATTTAAACCAGCTTAACGCTGTACCTGTAATTCCAATCACCTGTTCTAGTCTTTGTAACAGAATGTTATGATCGACTGTATCAAATGCAGCACTAAGATCAAGCAGGATAAGCTATTATTTTAGTTAATTCAGAGGGTTGGACAGGACAGAAACTATTTAGACACAAGTCAGATCCTGGTTCTAAGGATGCTTCGGAGACCACAACAGGCTCAACATTATAGGTAGAAGGAAGAGTATTGTGAATTTGATCTCTAATAGTGTCAATTTTATTCCTGAAAAAATACATGAAATCATCACAGCTAAGTGAGAAAGGAATACATGGCTCCACAGCGCTCCGGCTCCTAGTAAGCCTAGCTACCGTGCTGAAAAGAAACCGAGGGTTGTTTTTGTTTTCCTCTATCAATGATGAATAATAAGCTGTTCTTGCCGTACGTAAAGCTTTTTTGTATACGATTAAACTTTCTTTCCAGGTTAAGTGAGACTCCTCTAGTCCTGATGAACGCCATCTGTTTTCCAAACGCCTTGATGCCTGTTTTAGAGCTCGAAGCTGGGAATTAAACCAGGGAGCCTTCATAATCTTACCTAATTTCTTCTTCTTTAGGGGAGCAACATTATCCAAGGTTGTACGCATTGAAGCTGTTATAGTATCAGCATGTTGATCAATCTGAGCAGGAGTAAGGCTTAAAGGGGGACTCTCAGTCATGCTAACACATGGTAGATGTGAAAAAATTGATTCAATTGATTGTTTAAATTTTGTAATATTATTTTCTGATAAACATCTACTATAGTAGAATTTATTTTTGGTCAGTGAGTAATCAAATAAAGTGAATTCAAAGGTTAATAAGAAGTGATCGGACAAGACAGGGTTTTGAGGAAATACTTTGAGCTTATCAGTCTCAATACCATATGTTAGAACAAGATCAAGAGTGTGACCATGAGAGTGAGTGGCTCCATTGACATTTTGTGAAAACCCAATTGAGTTTAGAATAGAGCTAAAGGAAATGTTTAAACTATCATTTTCAACGTCAACATGAATATTAAAATCACCTAGTACAATGACCTTATCAGTAGTCAGCACTAATTCAGACAAGAGATCAGAGAATTCGGTCATAAACTCGGAGTAAGGTCCAGGTGGGCGATACACTAATGCTAAAAGGAGCGGTTTCTCTGAATTCCATTTTGGATGAGATAAATTTAATGTCAGGAATTCAAAGGATTTATAGTTAGTTTTGTGCTTAGGATTAATTAAAAATTCTGACTTAAAAATAGCTGCAACACCTCCTCCTCTGCCTGTAGTTCTAGGAATGTGAAAGTTTAAATAGTTAGCTGGCGTAGCTTCATTAATACTAACATAATCCTCTTGCTGTAACCAGGTTTCCGTAAAACAGAATAAATCAATGTGGTGATCACCTATCAAGTCATTGACTAATAAAGACTTATTTGGGAGGGATCTAATATTCAGTAGGCCACACTTTATTGTCTTATTTTCAGATTTTATTAGATCCATTGTTTTTATTTTTATGAGGTTTTCACGATTAACCCCAGAAGTGTTTTTGTGTTGTTTAATTCTTACTGCTGGGGAGTTGTGTAAGGTCGGAATGGGGTTTTGGGTGGGAAGCTGCAGAAAAGTGTGTAGGACTACAATTCTGCCTCCTGGTCCCAACCCTGAGTTGTCAATTTAGCTGACTAATAAAAGAGTCCATATTGCTAGATAAGAGAGCGGCTCCATCCAACGTGGGATGGATGCCATCTCTCCTAATAAGACCAGGCTTTCCCCAAAAAGCGCTCCAATTATCTATAAAACCCACGTTGTTATCGGGACACCACCTAGACAACCAGCGGTTGAAGGATGACATGCGGCTAAACATGTCATCGCTGATTAAATTTGGCAAGGGACCAGAGAAAACTACGGAGTCCGACATGCTCTTGGCAAAGTTACACACCGAAGCAACATTAATTTTAGTGACCTCCGATTGGCGTAACCGGGTGTCGTTACCGCCGACGTGAATTACAATCTTACGGTATTTACGTTTAGCCTTAGCCAGCAGTTTCAAATACGATTCGACGTCGCCCGCTCTGGCCCCAGGAATGCATTTGACTATGGTATATATATATATATATATATATATATATATATATATATATATATATATATATATATATATATATATATATATACACACATGGGGCTGTTTGGAAATAAACCAAAAAGTACTAAACAGGAGACCAGAACTAAAGAAGACAAAAACTACAAACCCCACAACCATAGCAATCCATCCTCTGAAATAAGGTAATTGAGGATAATATTTTCCCAGAACAGGTGATAGCTTTTTGCTTTGTCCTTTGAATGTCAAAGGGAAACTAAATTTGAAGGGGAAAGAAATTGGACTAGAAAAATTAGATGTAACATTTTATGAGCTGCATGCAATTTTCTTCTTCTTCACACATTGCAGGTTATGTAAAGCACTTAGCAGTTTTTTTAGACTTTTTTTTTAAATTTGCAATTCTCCCTAGGAATTGCACTGACAGTCAGGTTGGTAATAAATCATTGCCATAGGTCAGTGCTGCACCTGTTGCACATATGTTCCTCACAGAGAATTTTCTCTTGTTGGCTGGGCCTGACACAGAGGACAAAGTAAACAATGTATTTTCTAGTGAAAATATAGAGACAGTGTGTGTTAAGAGACAAAGGTAAGGAGGATATTTGTCTACTGTCTAGAATTTTTTTTAAATATATTGTATGTCAAACATTAATTAAGTCAGAACAACAAACATACTATTCCAGCTCATCTTTTTTTTGGCTTTTTGTTTATCCTACTATAAACATTCAATATAAAAATCATTGTGCCAAACAATGGAAAATTTATATAGTTTTAAAATAGAGGCAATGGGTACCCTGGAAATGCACACAGCAGTTGACATCTGTGCCCTCCTGATAGTCAGCTGGGGCCTGGGCCCAAACAAAGGTTTCATAGTCCTTTACTGATGACCATCCCACCTAAGGAGGAAAACGTGTATACAGACTGTTATTTTTTCAGGTAAATATACATACTCTGTATTTTCTTGGTTTTTGTGACAGATTACAATACCTTGAAGAGCCCGATCCAATCATTGCTACCCCATTTATGCTGTGAGCTTAGGGTGTAGTGACAATCGACTCTGCTCTGTGGGAAATAACTGCAGCCTATGTTTCTAAACTCCACCCGCCGAGCCTTGTCCATAGCAACACAAAACAAACGCACGCAATTTTGCACCTAAAAAAAAAAGAACAAATTGATAGTGGTTTCAGATAATTTACTACAAGTATAAAGTAGAAACTGACACGTTTGGTTAGATGAGCTGATGGTGAAATAGGTGAGAGGTGACAGCTGGTGAGCAAACACGAGCAAGCCAGGAGTCTGAATATTTATCCAGTGTAAAAAGATAGCCTGACTAACTGCACACCTGAATAAAGAACAACAAAGCTGAACCCCAATGACAGGATGAGCTTTGAACAGCAGGACATATCACAGCTTTGTCACTATTTTGGTCATGTGAAAATCATTTGCTATTGTACTTAATCACGTGCAAACACGTGGGAGGAGGTGTTAGGGGTTCAGATTGCAGACATACATATACCATAATTTTGGCATCCTTTGTGTCAGCAGAAGGCATTAATAATTTAGCACTATAACATGACCTCCAGTACAGATCATATGTGCCCAAGTATATGCTGTAATAATAGATGAAGTGTGACTTTCACATAACTGTATTTATCTTGATGGAGAAGTTACTGTATTATCAATCTGAATTACAGAAGTTTATTGTTTTCTTTTTAAGTAAAGCCCCCCAAAACCTACTCTTCGAAGGGGAAAAAATGTGACTCATGTATTTACTCCAACTCAACAGTGGAAAATCACATGTGATGGACGGAATTTTACACCAACTTTATGAAGGTTCGTGTTTCATAGCGCAAGGTTTGAGGCCCAAACTGCAGCACATGTTGTGCATGTCGACTCAACTTCAAGAACAAATGTGTAATAACATCTATTGCAGGCATAGTTGAGATACGTGGTCTAATCATATATTTCCTGTTAATTGTATTGTACGGTTCTATTTAGCAAGGGTATAAAAAAAAAGAAAGAAAGAAAGTGAGAAAGCAAAAAAACTAAGAAAGAAAAAAAGACATCTGCGCACATGAAGTGAAATCGTTTTATAAGTCTATCTTACCTGAACAGGTCACTCTTTACAAACGGTGTCGCTAACCCTTATGATTGAAAACAGAATACAGTCTGAAAGGAAACGACAAAAAAGGGGGGGAGGGAGAAAACCCGCCCCAGACAGCTGTGCCTTTCTTCGCAAGCTTTGCCTCTCCAGTAACCCGAAACAACAAAAAAAGGAAAAAAAGAAAAAGGCAACCGCTTTTCCTCCAGAGTGGAATTATGGGAGCTGGCGTTTACAGTGTAGCCAGAGTTATGCTACCGTCCCTTCCCTAAAACTACATTCCCCAAGATAAAGGTGTTTCAGCACAAGCCCACTGAACGTAACGTCACGCCGTTGTTTTTTGCATAAAAGTCTCCTGGAGAAGCGCTTGTCCAACAGATCCACCAATGTCTGCGCGTAAGACCGACAACCAGAAGCCTTACATGGAAATGACGCGCACCCCCCCCCCTCTTTTTTTCCCCTACACAAAGTTTTTAATTTAATTTAATTTAATTTAATTTAATTTAATTTAATTTAATCTTTCTTTATTATCGTGAATATTTGTTTTTTTAAAAACACGTTTTATCAGTTTTTTTGTTCACACAAACATCTATCTATCTATCTATCTATCTATCTATCTATCTATCTATCTATCTATCTATCTATCTATCTATCTATCTATCTATCTATCTATCTATCTATCTATCTGTTTGTCTATATTCGTACATGTTTTAGATTTAAACACTCAAACCTTCAAGTAAACTGATAATTAGTTCAGAATCGTTGGTATTAGCATATGCTCCAGATTTGGTTTCAAAATTCAGGTTGTGTGCTTCTCTAAATATGGCTTCTTGATTGCAGGGACTTTGTATATTTATAGACATTGCTGTAAATATACCAGTATTAGCTATGCAGCTCCTTTACACCTGCTGTCCCTGGATGAGATTAAAAAAAAAAAAAAAGCAAACCATGACAAAAAATTTCACACATACACAAACAACAATAAAAATAAAAGTAAAAACTAAATATTAATGATAAATACAATCAAGAGTCTAAAACACAATAAACCACAATTCTAAAATGACTAACAGTTCGTCAAAGTATTCAAATATCCAATCAACTGAGGAGTTCTGCTTTTTGAAAGTGCCCCATTTTGGCAATTGGCTGACATCATTCTTCCTGCACTTTAAGATTTTGAGCAAATTTAAGAGCTTGATGATATGCTGGACAGCAGATGGCAGTACACCATCTATGAACGTGGTTCAATGGCATACAATTCAGATTGCAGTTGCAGGGCATTTCCCTCAGACAGTGCATATCCCCAAGGTTGCTTCGACTATCCCACAGCTAATTCCGTACTATACTGCAAATAAATTTAGAATATCATTGTTTTTTTTATCTTTTACTTTGATGTAAGAAGGGTTAAAATGCAGAACATGTTCTAAAAATAAATATACAAATAAAATTATTATCTCAGCTAAACATTTATTAAGCCTGGTGGAATTGATCCTTTTCAGATATTGCAGAGAGTAGTTAGGTAATTGACTGGCTTAGTAAGCAATGCCAGAGAAGTGAGGGTATACAGCAATGAAAATAGCTGAAATAGTAACTTTATTATTTGTATTGTACTAAGGTGGTTATGAAATTATACATTAACTACATAAATACAAACTAGCTTTGTGTCTGAATGAAATGCATTTGAAAAACATCATCAATAATGCATAAAAATTCCTTTGCATTAGTTCGGCTTACTGCAAACCCTCCTGCATTGCAGTTTAAATAATACCAATCATAAATTACAGTTATTGATGAGATCATAATTTCATTTGCTTGGTCATTTAATTCTACTTATTAATGAGCAAATTTCAGTTACAGAGTACTTTACTGTTCCCCTAATTAGTAAGACCAGTTTGGCTAATTTAGTCTCTTGATGACACTATAAGGATCTTCATGTAATTTTATGCTGAAGGACAGTCGATTTTGAGACCCTATAAATTGTGTTTAAGTGGATTAATAGTGTGCTGAGCTTTTGTGAGCGAAGAGGTGATGAAAGTAGTGTCTCTTTTGCGGTCATTGCAGTTGGATAAATTAATCTGTTGTACGACAAGGACTATACTATACAAGGACCATTGTTTCCAAGTGTGTTATAGAACAGGGTATCAAAAAATAAATATCAGGAGTTGACATCTTCCATTGTTGTAACGGCAAAGTTTCAAAAAGATTCAGACACAATTGTATACCATATACTGTC
Organism: Telmatherina bonti; assembly: GCF_933228915.1. Taxonomy (NCBI): domain Eukaryota; kingdom Metazoa; phylum Chordata; class Actinopteri; order Atheriniformes; family Telmatherinidae; genus Telmatherina; species Telmatherina bonti. The sequence continues at coordinate 23,055,879 of NC_136622.1, forward strand.
AGTACAAGTTGTACTGTTTATTTGGTTGTGGTAATTTTATTTTGGAAAATATTGCACCAGCTCTCAGTTTTAATTCTGAGTGGTTACTGTGAGAAGGAATATGCAGACAATTGTGCTGTTGCAACACAAGGATTTGCTATAATAGAGACTGGACTTAAAGTGGATTGTCCATGAAACTGCTTGATCTTGACCTGTCTGCCTGCCTTGGTGACGCCTCCATCTATTAAAACAGCACACCTCTAACCTTAGAACTTATATGTACACTCACATCTACACTCACTCCTTTCTATTTATTATATACACATAGAGATGTATATAAATTTGCTTTTTTTCTTTCTTTCAGAAGAGCACTTGAACACATTTGGTTATCTGGTGGGAAACAAAAAAAAAAAAGAAAAAAGAATAACGCTATTAAGTGTTTTGGCACAAACCCTTCAGCATGCTGTTTATTTGTTGGTTTTAGAACTACTCCACACAAATTTAATCCCTGTCATCTGCTTATTTCTAGCAGCTTGGCTTGAAATTCCTCTCAACATAAGAAAATGGTGTAGCCCCTGAGTGCTACTGCAGTTTTATTACCTGAGGTGGTTTGTCTGAATATAGTGTACCACATGCCTCATTCTAAGCAGGGAATGGCAGGTATGTGTCACTAGTCGTAAATTGCAACTTGCCTTCAGCAGTAATCAGTTGCCAAGGAAACCTCAAATGGGATTATGACCTTCTGTTGTATATAGGCGAGTAAACTGTTTGAGTTGTCAACATCCAGGAGTGGAACATAAAAGATTTATGTCAGTAAACAATTTATTTTCTCATCACACTAAATTAATGTGTGATGTGTTTTGTGTTAGAGTAAAACTCTTAAAAATAACTCTCTGATACTTATATGCAAAAGGTATTTGCAAAGCATTTCAAGCTATTTGAATTTAAACATTGACAATTATCCTGAGGTAAATGATGCAGTCAGTGGGTCTTTGTGACCATGTAGTCAAGGAAAGGCATTAGAAGGGTAGAAAACAAAGAAAGAAGGAGGAGAAGCTGAGTGCCTGAGGAGGACAGAGTGTTGGGAGGGCGGCGATAGAGGAAGGGAGGACAGAGGTATTTAGTATGCACGGCCAAGCTACCCCATCTGCTTAGCGCAGCAGTCCCTGTCGTATAACTGTCTACAGGCCGTGGGCCACATAAAGAATGTCTCAGATTTGATGTAATTCTGCAAAATTAATGACAGCTTTACTCGGTATGGGCCGTGAGGGAATGATTAGTGTTTGATCGTCCATCTGATCAGTTCACTTGGCTGGCTGCATGAGGATGATCCACTATTTGCTGGTATGCTGTGTATGGCATACACAGCATGCACACATTGTTACACTTTCCCCAGAAAGATTTTCTGGCCCTTGTGCTCTAGTTTATATTTTGGCTCTGTTCTCCCTGAACAAACACAACCAATATCTTGTTAAAATCTCTCTGCTGTGACACTTCACATCAAAATGAACACCTACTGCTTGGCTGCATACAGGTTCCATTGGTAATGTGATTGTGCACAGGCTACTTTTATGTCAGGCTGTGTGCTCTTTCAAAGGAAAGTGGGCCAAGCAGCATCCAATTTAGAAAACTTAGAGGTCACAGTATGACCTTTAACAAGATGTGCTTTATAGCACCTGTGATTGGAATTGGATATTAGTTTTTAAAAGAGATGGGGAATGGATTGGGAATTTGAGGGGAAAAAAAATTGATCCATTGGATGGATTGCTGGAGTTGGACAAATGGAATCCCTTCTTCCTTTTAATTCAGCCCCGCCTCAACAGGCCCAACCCCCATCTTTTTTCTCCCTCTTGGGCTGCTGCGTTTACAAGCGAAGGGGGCATTCTATTTTACAAGTGAGCCTGGTGGGTCTTGGTGTGCTAGCAACATTAAAATTGAACTCGTCTTATCTGTGCAAACCGTGAGGTTTTACATCAGAGGCTGTCGTGCTCCTGCCATGAGGCTCCTGTGTGCTTTTATGTAATGTGGTGCAGTCAAAAACCCAGCAGACAATTAAAGCGAGCTGATAGACAAAGAAGTGATTGAAGACCTGGACCTGTTAGTTTAATGGAATACTCCATAGACTTGGGAAGAGTGATTCAAGAGTTTATTTTTGTTAACAAGGCCAGATCTAATACATGACATTTCTAAAACTGATCTGGAGAAAAAAGCAGTTTTTAAAGTTGTACCCATTTTGTGCTGACTTGCATACAGCAAAACTAATTTCCCATGATTAGCACTGGTCAAAAAAAAAAAAAAAAAAAAAAAAAAAAAAAAAACAAGCACAGGGAACCTAATTCAGCAATAGCTTTAGGAGAATTGTGATTCTGCCAACACAGATTGTTCGACAGATTGGCAATCCTTTACTGTGTGTGGATGAAATCCCCGACCCCATTCCAAAACTGTAGACCATTATAACAAATTACTTGCAAAAACACTATTAAAATGAACAAAAAATGGTTCCAGTTCAGTTGCAGCTTAGTTTGTTGTCCTCTCTGTTCTCCTCTTTCCTCTGTATTTTTCCATTTTGGTATTCCCTTCCATAACACTGTCTTTCCAAATTACTTGAACGTGTTTCCTCCTGCCTGGATCCTCCCCTCCCAGTCGGCATCCTCTGATCTTTCATTTTGCTCCCTTTCTTGGCTGACTCTTCCTCCCCCACTGCTTTCTTTTTCTCCACTCATTTTATATTTTTGGCTGAGCTGAGGACCTTTCCTGGTGCAGTGACCTTTCTGGTTTTAAATTAAGCCCCACTGCGGTATGTCTCTCTTCATAGACCGCCAGTTACGAGCCTTTAGAGAACCGCAAAAAAATAACGATTCTGATGAAATGGCCCTTTTAAAAAGCTCTTCCAAATTCCTTTTACATTTTTCTTACCCTCTTCCCCCTTTCTGGTTGCATTAATATTCACACTAATGAGGAACATCCTAAAGATCAGACCATGGAAAATGTTAGACGAAATACACACATGCCTGCTCGCGTGCACTTCATACACACACTGTTGGTTATTACTAGTCGGTTCTAATCAAATGCCATCCATGTTTAAAGTGATTTATGAAAACTGGGCAGTGCATGCTTGCAATGTGATTGCTTAATCAGGAAGAGACCATTTTTCAACGGATAACCCGGTTTGTGGCCTTTTAGTGGAGATCATATTTTACATTAGAAATGATTGATAAGCTTCAGTTAAACTGCATTTAGATGATAAAGAGCTCTTACTTGACAGAGGTCATGGTGCCACAGGTAGTTCTGTATTTGTGGCAGTACATCATATAAGTTGTTAATGGAATGACAAAAGATCCCTGTTGTGTTATGATGAAGTTGGATGAAGTTTTGTTACACAGAGCTGCAGAGGCTGAAGAACGTGTATGATTGTATTTCAGTATCATTGAGTTTTTAGAAATGTGAAATCAGATGCAGCTGGCAGCAAAAGTCCAAAATTGAATTGAAATATCAATAACTGAAATATCATGAGGATTTAGAAAACAACAATGACTACAAGGAATAATTAGAACATTTAAGCTCAACAATAAAAACCAAATACTTTCTTTATATTCTATGAAAAAATGTTTGCACTAATTTTTATTGAAGTTTAGTTTCTTCATCATATACAGAATTTTGCTGAGGAATATTTATTTGACTTTTGATGCATAAATTATGAAACTATAATATTGAGAGAAACTTAATTGTCATGTTGTTCCAGAGTACTTGCAAGATAGGTAATCTCTCTCTCTCTCGATCTATCTATTCATCTGTCTCTCTGTCAGATATATATACAGTGGTAGAAAAAAATTATTAGACCACTGTTGGTTACCAAAATTTTATGTTCATTTTATGTTCAGAACAAAACATATATTTGTTTAGAAAACAATTTGTTTTCCTCAACACATGATCTTGTATTTTTAAATCCAAAAAGAAATACCACTCTTGTGTTCTAGATGCCAGGCAGTTGACTCTATAATAGTCTGTCATACTTTACTTAATACTACTACTATTACTACTACTACTACTACTACTACTACTACTACTACTACTACTACTACTATTATTATAAATAATAATAATAATGCACAGTGGCGTAGTGGTTAACACTGTAGCCTCACAGCAAGGAAGCGGAGGCGAGGCAAACTGTGACCTTTCTGTATGGAGTTTGCATGTTCTCCCCGTGTATGTGTGGGCTCTCACCAGGTACTCCGGCTTCCTCCCACCATCCAAAGACATGCATGTTAGTTAATTGGTTACTCTAAATTACCCCTAGGAATGAGTGTGAGCGTGAGTGGTTGTTCGTCTCTCTGTGTGGCCCTGCGATGGACTGGCGAGCTGTCCAGGGTGTACCATGCCTGTCGCCCAAAGCCAGCTGGGATAGGCTCCAGCTTCCCCGCGACCCTGAATTGGAATAAGCGGTTCAGAAATGAATGAATAATAGGTAGGTTCAAAACCTGACTTTATTAAAATAAGAATAAAATCCTTGCCTTTTTGTATATATCCATCCTTTTCTTATGTTATTGATTCGTGTTTTAAATGCTCACTCACTGTAATGTGTTTCATTTTGTAAACTGATTCTTATTTTTTACCATTTTCACCTCATCTCAGTTTTTATATTTGTTTTTGTCTGTGTGGATCTTGTATGCAATAATTTAGTTTATTAATTTCTATTAGTTTTTTATGTCTATGAGTGCAGTGCTTTCTAATCATAAATAAGTGCATCTTACTTAATTTCTTATAGTGTTAATTTTTATTTTTACTCTGCTAGGGGTCGGCACTATACTGAATTTATTGCATAGGGAAGATGATTGTATTTCACACAGTGAAATGCCTCTTTTTCCATTCACACATTTCATGTCATAAAACGTCCACTGACAATTGCATACAGACACTATACCAAGAAAAATGGTGCTGAAAATGCAGAGCATCCTATGACCTGATGTGGAAATATACAGGCATCAGTGTGCTGGTTTCAACAGATTGGTCTTCTTTACTAAAGGCAAGCATATTGCAGCAGTGAATATTAATGCTCCCTCTATATAGGCTACATCTAACAAGATGCAGAGATGATTTCTGGAGCCTATCTCCTAAGGTGATCCTTGTAGCCTTGGTAACCCTAGTGAATTATGGGCCAGCCCAGTTAAAACATGTGTGGTATTACCCCATTCCAGGTTGTGTCCTCCTGGGTGTCTATGAATCATGATCTCATCAAACTGGTTCTCTGTGTGTGTGTTTCACTTCTCTTCTCTTTGCATCTTTTCTCTTTTTGATCCCTTCCCCCACTCCCTGCTACAGTCCAGTCCCCTGGGGCATCTGTCTGGGATCTGCCAGGCTCATCAGTAAGGGAGAGGAGAAGACTACCTGGGAGTCCTTACTGGCTGTAAATCTGACCTGTGTGGGTGGGGAACCTGCAGTGGCCACACTTCCACTGCAGCCCAGTAAGTTCAGCTGCTCCCCAGTAAAGCCTCTTATATGCATTAGCAAGTGCACTCACATATGCAAGCAAGTCCTTAACAAAGTTGTTTGTACTCAGGCAATCCGGTGTAAACAGACATCTAATCCCAGCTAACCCAACTGCACTTAACTTTTAACTGCTAATCCTCTCCATCTTCATCTTCAGATGAAGAGAGATAAAAAAAAAGACAGGAAATGATTATGGGTGCAGACTGTAAGTGGGAAAAAAAGAGTCTCTATGAATACATTGCATACAAATGTATGACTTTGTATTAAAGCCTTTATTTCCTAGATAGTCAAAGAAACTAAGAATGAGTTGTAAATTCTAGATATAATGTTTAAAAGGTGAGGCATAATATTTAATCCATTGTGCTATGCAGAGGTAATTTCAGTCTCAGAGTAGCCATTAAGTCTCAGAAGCTCTGCACAGATCTCGACTGCAATGCAGTGAGTTGGGCCCTTCTCTCTCATATATACATTTAGCTGGGTGTGATAGCATTCCATACACAGAGACACACACCCTCCCTATCCTTATCTGAGAAATAAGCATTTTTACAGAGTTTGAGCTGTAAAAGGAGAGGAGCAGATAGCCCATAAATCTAGCCATAAAAACGTTAAGTTGTCAGAGGTGCCATCAGCTATCAATCGTGTGCGGCAAGCTGATGAAGGAGAAATAGGTGATAAAAAACAGCATTTTAGGGAAATTATGTCCAGTCTTCCATTTGCGAAGTGCTGCAGTCGCATCACTGCAGAATCTTAATCACTGGCTGGTGTGGCCAGGGACTGTTCCATGGTGTGATGGTGAGGAGGAGCACACCCTAGTGGGAGGGTGGAATATGGAGGAGGTAAGGTGAGCCATGGTGAAGGGGGAGCAGTGTTGTAGAAAATTATACAACTACCATAAATCACTTCTACACTACTGTTTTTTTCCTCTCCCTCAATTTCTCACTTCCCCCATCCTCTCATGCGCTCTTCGCCTCTTTCTCTGTTTTTCTCTCCATTTCATGGCTGTACATCTTCCTCTCCTCATTTGCACTCCTTCACTGAAGGTTCCCCTGGCTTTCTGTCCTTTATTTTTCTTTCAGTCCCTAGCAATGTACGTTATTTGAGGTACTGTTGGTTTCCCTCACTGCTCCACTCTCCATCCATCTTAACTTCATTTACAATGTGGTTTGTTTACATGCTTTCTTTATTGATCTGCCTTTTGTTGCCTAGCAGGGATTTATCTCCTGCCCACTGAACTGTATTAGCAAACCTGTCCCTCTTAGATGGTTCAGATATAGTCTGTTCTTAAAATAAAAGAAATGCTATTGTGTTTGTAGCTTATTTTACAATATCTTAGGCAGCAGTGTGACAGAAATCTTGGAATAATAGTAGCCACAAGTAATGTTTTTAAACTGAATGGCACTTTAATATAAATATAAAATGACTCCTCAAAGAAATACAAGACAAAAGTAAATTGTAGAACATCCTTTTGCCATCTTTATATTAACTTATGTATAATACAGTACTTCAAAGACAAGAGATATAAAAGAATCATGAGACTATCCATGTGTATTGAATTGATAAATGTCTTCAATGTCTGATCTCTGACTCCCCTTTAATCTAGGGTCATTTGTTAATTAATTTGAATAGCCTTACAGGCTCTGGTTCTGCTTCATTAGTCTTACTTGAGTGATGTCATACTGCACTGAGCAGGCTTAAAGCACTGCAAAATGAAAGCAGTGATGCACATTCATCTGCAGTGACCCTTCCAGCATGCTCTGCCCTGTGTCCATTTATCAAAGTATAGTGTTATTGAGCATGTACAGCATTCCTTAGGGAGAGAAAGTGGCAATAATCAAAATGGAATTAAGAATAAAGACAATTCATTTGATAAATTGAGGTAAAAGTTGAAGCTAATTTGATCAGGAAATTAAGATATTTTTTAATACAGGACTTCAGTCTCTGTGACTGATCATTTTCAAAGTGGATCCTTGTTTTTGATGGTTCATGTTCAGTTGCGTAGAGTGCTCTCTGGTGATTGCATAGCCAACTTCTTTGTTATAGGGTCTATGCTGCCACCCTTAGTCATGGTAAGGTACTGTAATGCAGTATCTATTTCAGAGTCAAGTTTTGATTACCTACTCTACAGTTCAGCCACACAGCATCTGTTTGCAACAGAGGGTAGTTTAACAACACATTTCACCTCACTGCATCACAGTTAGTGCTCTTGTACACATGCAAATTTGATGTAAAATGCAGTGTCCCAAAGATATACTCTCCAACAACAGTAAAAATGTTCAACACCTTATGAGTGAGGTTAAAATTTGAAAGCAAATCACTAACTTTGTAAGTGATTTGCTTTTGTTAGTTACTTTGCTTTTGTTAGTTAGTTACTAACTTTGTTAGTGATTTGTAAATCTGTGTTTTTCTATATTACACATATTAATTTATTTAACTGCATTTTTTTTTTAACATATTGAATGTTTTTTTTATCTGTATCAGTTACTGTCTATTAAAGGCCAAAGCTGAACGTTTATAGTTTCTATGTAATTTTTGTTATTGCCCAACAGTAAAGTCCTGGTGAACAGTAGTAATTTTCATCCTTTGGCATTCTACAGTATCTGAACATGAAAAATACAGACTATACATTTTGTGCAGTTAGTCTTAGTGTTTGTTTAGCATTTGAAGCTAAATCCATACTTCACTTAAGAGTTTGTACAATTCAATTAATTTTTTTTTCAGGCTCATCCTTTTAATAAGTGTCCTTTATATTTTAAGGAGGTGATAAAGTTCTGGCAGTTTCAGAAAGTTTGCATCCTTTTGCCCTGTCTGGATTCTGAAACTGTTCCTATGCTTCTTATTGAGAAGCACAAAAAGAAGCACATGTTTATTGTTTGGGTTTGAGAGCCTTAAACAATAAAAATGGCATAAATGAGAAGATGAAGTATCAAATGGGTTAGAAATTAAGCATTTTCTGGGGGGTGTTTAGTGGTTTTCTTTCTTATGAAGTCTTGGTGAAGTTACAACTTCATCTGGCAGGGGGCAGACGAGCACACACATCGAGGCGGCTGTGAAGGACAGTCTTGTCTTCTCAGATCACTGCTTTCTCACCATTGAAGAAATATTTTTCTTTGTGATTATAAGTCCAAACATATTTAAAGCAAATAAGGAACTATTTATTTGCATAGAAATAAGTATTCATATCACAAAATGTTTTTGAACCGTGGATACATTTCTGTGAAGCTGTAGTTATAAACACTCACTGATTTATATCCCCTAATAAGGGTCTATTCATTAGGATTAAATCATGTAAGTCCTTTTCCATTTGGAGGTCAGATGAGACACAAGGAATGAGGTAAAATGATATCCTTAAAACAAAGTGTGAAAAGAAGCAGTATGAGGAAGTATAATCTATGTTAAAACATTCAAAAAGTTAAAACAGTACATACAGCAAGAACATTTATTCACTGACCAAAGTAAGTTTGCCAGCTACAGTTCAATGAAATTAAAATGTGGAGCTGTAATTTCTAAACTGTAAAAATATTGAAAGAATGTCATTCATTTTACTACCACCCATTTTCCTGCTCAACTTATTTATGAGCAATAAGAATAGAGCCATTAACATTATTGCACTTTTTAATAATGGTGCTTTAGTAAAGTTTCAACTGAAAATTCATATTTTTTCTCAACAAAATAAATGAATAGATGAAACAAAGTAATAATTTTAGTACATTTACTATCTTAAACTATATATTTACATGAATATTTAATGTTATGGTACTTGTGTGTTTATAATAGAACCTAAATGATTAAGTATTGCTGTTTGTTTACTGATAAGTAATTTATTTCCTCCCCTTCAGCACTTTCACTGTCGGTGGGTTAAAAGGTTTTGTACTTCTTTTGTTCAGGTATTTGGTAAAAAATATGTTACCTGTAGAAGTGTGGGTGCACTACATGCTGTACAGTCCCATTGTGCTAATAGGTGATCAGATCTTGGGTTTAAACATGTTTTTCAAGCTCACTGTCACTTCTGTTTCCTTGGCCCTCCATGGAAAAAAAGTCATAAATGTTTTTTTTTTTCCTTCTTTTTTCTCTGTTTGAGCAGCCGTGTTAAAAAGAACACCTGTAACTTGACACACAGCCCTCTCTACCGAAATGCCATTGGCAACTTTATGACTCATGGGAATGGAGATGCATGGCTAAATAGATTGTTTGTGTTCAAGTCTGTCTTCCAGTCAAGCATTCTCTTGGTTTCAAACTAAACATGCATTTGGACAACATCTGAATGGAAGCCATTTTGGTTTGGCCTTAGGTTTGCACAGTCCTGGGATTGTGCAGTTGCAAGTAAGGGGATGGGTGGACTACTTCAGCTTCCTTGAAGACTCCTGTTAATGTTTTAGTCATTCTGGAGCCTCTGGGCTGGGAGACAGATTCAGTCAAAAAGCATTTGAGCACTCTTAAGTCCTCAGAGTGATTTACTGCGTATTTGGACATCTGCAAAAAGCTCTTGCACCTTGACATTCTTTCTCTCTGTACCTCTTTGCCATAGTAAACCTTTGGGAATGTTTTGTCATACTGAGTCACCTTGAAGGTATCTAAGACAGAATCATTTCCTGTCACCTTTTTCTTCAATGATCCAACTCTCCCTTCTGCCCTTCCATCTTAACTCATATTTTGTTCACCTCTGAACCTTCTGTATAGACCTCAGCCACACCCATTTTCATCTCAGCCATGAGACTTAATGCATGCTGCTCTTGCTTCTGTGTTTCTTAGCCCACCTCTCATTCACCAGCTGGACACATCAATCCACGTAACATGTGCTGTCAGTCTTCTCCTTACAGGGCAGCAGCTCAAAAAAGACAGTCTTTGACAGTACAACTCTACCAGAGGAAGAAAAAAATTGCATCTAGTACATGAAAATGTCTTCATGGGTTGTCTATACTTTGCAGCAAAACAAGTGTAGACAACTGATAAGCAGTTATGCTACCATGACAAGTTGTATTTACTGCTTTGTTGCCTATGGCAGCCACCCTGAGTTGAGTGAAGAGGAAAGCCGTCAGTGGTCATCAATAACAGGTCTGTGTGGCGTGGGTGGTGCAGGCTGTGTGGCATGCGTTTTAGAAGTGATGGCCAGAGGCCCTCTGCCTTTGCAGCTCAGAAATATAGTGTCATTAGCATCTGTGCCTCCATAACTGGGACTTTGGAAGAAGAGGCCCAAACATATCTGGTATGCAGTGTTTAGGAGGCATGCAGACAGGATAATTGCTGGGTAGAAACTGTCCACAGCTCCAGACTTTCAAGTGCTCATTGCCTTTGAGCATTTTACACCCCAAGTGGCTGAATAGCCCCAGGGAAACAAGGCCTGCATTGATTTATAGCAGACCCTTAAGTCTTTTGTTACTTAGCACCAAGGACAACTTAATAAGCAAAAGAAATTTTGAAATTAATTTGGTATTATCCCTGAATTTTGACTAGATATTTGTTGGACATAGAAATCCAACTGGCACAGATGTAAACAATTTGTGTGCTTTGTGTGTATCCCTAACTTTGTTCATGTTTGGCTGCATTTCATAAACACAGCAGTTTTTCTGCCAGTACCAGCAATTAAATAAGAACAAAGTGTTCTGTTTTAGGCGAACTTAGTTTTGAAATGCTGCCAGGTAAAGACCTAGAATTTATTTCACTAAACAAGAGGTTACTATCATAAACATTTCTAAATGGTCCTTTATTATGATCATACTATTTCTTTCTAATTAAATCTGTCTTTTGGAATAAATGTACTACATTAATTGCATATTTACTTTTCTGCTGAATAAATCTTGACCTAAAGATAATTTCCCTCCACCCTGTTGTATCCCTCTTATCTCTGCTTGCCTGTCTTGAATATATTTTAAAATGCGCACCCACACACACAGGTACACATACAAAAAGAGTTCATAATTAATTCCACATGGTCCTCATTTGGCATTCCAGGTTATTTGTGCATTGGTCACATGATCTTTATATTCAAATATTACATCTTTCTTTGAAACTATTTATTGTTATATTATGCATTTGTCAAGACGGCCCTGTTTTTGACACCACAATGAAAAAAATAAATAAAATAAAGAGATTGTGAATGAATTTTGATTTAATGCAACGGTAATATGTACCGTAATAAATGTACCAGGGAAATCTACATACTTATAACAATTTGGATATGTTTTTTCACAGTTTGAGGTAATAACCTTTTTTCTTTCTTTCTGTCTTTTTTTTTTTTTTTTTAATTTTAAAATAGATTATTACCTTAAGGCACAGGTTAATGTTTAATGTTATCTTGGTAATGCATCTTATTAAGTTAAGAACTCCCTAGTATAGTCTGTGAATTTCAGCGGGTGCTTGTAGTTTGAGGTATGCCATTGTTAGCCGCACTGTGTTGAATAGAAGCATTTTTTTTTTAAAAATGAAAAAGCAGCCAACCAACCAAACAAACAAAATGCGAGAGAAAAAAAAAAACATATTTAGAAAAAATATGTTTGTTAATATAATTTTGCCTCTGTCAATTTGCTACAAACTGAAAAACCTTTGCTTTGTCTGAGGATTTTGCTGAAATAGCTGGAATATCTAACCATTTGAACAAACCCCTGCTAAGCCCTCGAAGGTATGGCTCGAAGTATGTTAAGCTTCAGCCAGCAGCCATTACTTGCCAGCACTATAAATGCCCAGATGTCAGTACCTAAGCAAAGGCGGACATGAGGAAAAATGATTAAGACAGCCAGAATCTCCAACACACATGCAAAATGGCAACAGCCACTGAGAGATAAATATTTGCTTTAAGTTTTCTATCAATTAAATATATCACAAGTGACAGAAGAGCCAGTAAATTTTCAAACATTAGTTTTAAATTATGGAAATGTTCATGGGATTCATAATATTCCGCTGTTATAGAGGATTAGGAGTAATTTAAAATACATTTGGTAGAAAAAGTATCACAAAAGTTTGCAATATTTATACACAAAAAATGCAACCCAGTCCGTCTCCAGACAGAAAAAGAAATAGTGACATACAAATTCTGGCTCTTTGATTAGAGACCACCTAATGGTTTCAATTTTACTCTTTTGTGGTTGGTAGTGGTGGTGGAAACAGAAATGGAAGGCAAACGTGAGCTCAGCATATGTAACTGGAAGCATATTAAAACTATCTACGTCATGGAATGGCAAGGGAGGTTGAAATCCTTCAGAGGTGTCAAAAATGACAGGAAACATTTCAGAATAATTATTATGAAAAAAATTAAATTGAAGAGCACAGGAAAGACCTTAGTGGGAACATGTTGTGCAAAGGCAGTTTTCCTCCATTTGAATAAAAGAGGAGAAAATAGGTTCTTTTGTTTCTCTTTTGCAGTTTGAACTCCTCCCCCATGACCAAAGAAGTGCCGAAAGCTGTAACATACTCCACCTTTCTTTTCTATGAATTAAAGGGTTTTGTGGTCTGATTAAAAATAATACTATTTTCCTTTTGCAAGGATTTTATGATAATGGTGTATGCATTTACTTGTGTAATTATTTACAGGGACATATTAAGTCACCAGACATGGGTGTGTGCTCATGCAGACTTAGAAAACCACTGAAGTTGAGAGAAAAATACTTAGTTGTAGAGAATTAAAGACCTTGTGAAATGACTGTAAGTAGTTAACTTTAAAGAGAGCAATGGCTGAGTGAGTGAGATGCACCACAGAAAGTGATTTTGATTCACAGCTTTTGCAATTTTAGACGATTTAAAGGATCTGTGCCAAATCCAATCATAAATAAACAGACAACCTCCCGCATGAAACTAAAACAAGGGATTGGAGTAAAATGCATTCCTAAATTTACTGCCAAAGTTCTATATACAAAACTGACAGTAAGTGACTGTTAAACAAGATTAAAAAAACACTTTATTGATTGTAAAAGGTCTAGTAAAGAAGACCTTTATTTTTGAGTTACGATGTGATGAAAAAACTGTGAAAAGCTATGGCTCATGTAATATAAAAACTCATAACACAGCCTAAATTTTGGATAGTAACTTTTGTTACACTTACTTTTAAACAGAAACATTTATTTTGCCACTTATTCCATTTTACACATGTGCCAGTCAAACATTAATGATGCTCAGAGACTTTAAGTTCAGAAGCGAAAAACATACAGTACAGGCAATGCATTCGGCACTTGAAGATGTAAGATATTTAGTGGTACAATGTTTCCATCTTCAATATTTTTTATTACAATTTGTGCCTATTAACTCATAATTTTACCAAATGTATGTTTAGAAATTACATACATACCATTGCTTTATTTGGCGAAAACCAAGCTCAAGGTAAATTTTTTAAAATTACATCAGGTTTTGAAAGTCAAAGCCCTGCGATGTACTGGCAACCTGTCCATGGTGTACCCTGCCTCTTGCCCAGTGATTATTGGGATAGGTTCCAGCTTCCCTTGACCCTTATTTGTACTAGGCAGTTCGGAAAATGAATGAATGATTGAAGGAAAGCCGAAGCCAACTCATGTGAATTTAGTGTGCTTGGCTTAGGACGGAAAGTTTAATCAGTTTATGTATTTGTATCTGTTTATCTCTATATTTATCTCTGTAAGTCTTTTATCACAATAAATCAAAGAAATTAAGAAAATCAATCTTGCTGATTTATGTTTTCCATTGCAGCAAGCTTTAGTTCTACTGTATGCATTTATGTGTGTGTGTGTGTGTGTGTGTGTGTGTGTGTGTGTGTGTGTGTGTGTGTATGTGTGTGTGTGTTTGTGTGGGCTAGGAATAACTGTCACATTTTGGTTGGCTTCTTCATAATTTAGTCTTGCTTTGACTGATAAATGTTCTGGATAGGATGGCACAACTGTAATGCGACCATAAGTTGTAAGAGTTTATGCATGTCTTTGTGTTTGGGAAGATCTGAAAAGGAAACTGGCTCTAAAGATTACAACTTACAGCTGCAGCTACAACTGTTTGCTGCTTTTTACTGTGATTATTGTTGCAGTAGGAATACAACTAATATACTCTAATGATCACAATATTTTAATACAATTTTTTTCTGACTATTATTATTATTATTATTATTAATATTATTATTATTTTCTGACCGTTATCTTTTTCTGACTATTATTATTATTATTATTATTATTATTATTATTATTATTATTATTATTATTATTATTATTATTATTATTATTAAGTATTTTAAATTTTGAATGAACCCCCACAAATGAGATAACTTTGTTTAAGTTCCTCCTAACTCCTTAATGATAATCGCAGTTGTTGCAGGTTATTTTTGTGTTGATTGACTAATTTGTTTCAAGAATGCAAATACTTAGTTACTTAGAGTAAGAGATATTTGTGCTGTATTTATGGTTTTTGTACAGGCTGTATTAAGAAAATTGAGCTGAAAAGCATCTCAACATGCTTAGTTTAACATGTTCAGATATTATTATTATTATTATTATTATTATTATTATTATTATTATTATTATTATTATTATTATTATTATTATTATTACACCCCAAAACCCACAGTGGATAAAACCAAGTCAGATAGAGGCTGTTTTTAATTAAGGACTAAGGTATTAATCAGTAATAATATTAATAACAAAAACAACAACATACTTTAACGTTTTAAGGTCCATCCTTGTTTGCTAAAAAAAAGACAAAACACACAACAAAAAAAAAACCCAGCAGGCAAGAGCCGGTTAATGCAGTAATCAGACGCCAGCGGCTATGCTTGCCAGGATTAGCTTCATGTTAAACTGATTACCTAATGAATAGGGCTATTGTACATTACACAAAAAGTTGTAAGAGTGACATAGACTTTTTTATTCACACTCATTTCATAAGACATGGGTTTTTATTTTGCTGTTTTGTTTTCTGGAAACTGTACTTACCGTTATCGATGGCAATATTAAACTTGCAAAAAAGGCCTTTCAGCCATTTATCCAACAAAATTGGAAGCAATTTGATATTTATTGAAAAAGCAACCCTTGTTTCCCGGAAGTCATGGTTGCCTCTTGTCCTTTGGTTAACTTTGTAAGATACATATAAAAAGAAGCAAAAAGCAATGATTGTAAAATTTATTACCACTATTTTGTTTTGAGTAGAAAACAGAAATGTTACTTTTCAAAAGTGAGCTATTTTACCATTCATTCATTCATTCATTCATTCATTCATTCGTTCGTTCATTTGTTCGTTCACTCATTTGTTTATTCATTCATTCATTCATTTTCTCTCTATATTGCTTAATCCAATCCAGATTTTTGAGGGCTTGAGCCTATCTCAGCAATTAGCAGGTCCTATTTTGTTATTTCAATAAAAATTTCCAACTCAACTTGAATTTGATGATAGCCATGCAGTTAAAAAAATTGAGTCAGGTAAAGCACATCAGGGTTCAGAAGAGACTTTTTGAAAGAATTCATCCATGCAGTCTGCCCGAGGACCCAAAGATTACCACAGCTGGCATTACCCCTCTGTGCCAGGAGATAGGCTGAGGACTGCATAAAAGGGAGTAGGTGTGGGATTATGAGAGGACTGGTGCTGGTAGCAGGAAGGGACAGCGATTATGCAGAGATACCTATGGCAGCCCTAAGAGAATGATGCAGATTGGAGCGAGCAGTGCTGCAGGGATTGCTAGCCTTGTCAAGAGAAACAACGCTAATCAACAGATAAGTGTAAAGGAAAGTTTGCACCTCTAGCTGTTGTGTGTAGGTAGGTTGGCTCCCCCTTCATAAAGAGTGTCTCAGGGCACATTCACATTTGCCTATTTGATTCAAATACTAGTCTGTTTGCTTGGAAAGTCCGCTTCATTTGGTGAGCTGTGAATGTACCAAACAAATTCTGATTTGGACCAGAGAAGTGGACTTGGTCCACCTACAAACGCTGGTCTTGGCCCATTGCATGCGACCCAAATACAGGAAGGGGACAACAAAAATAAGTTACTTCCTGCATTTGACGTAGCATGGCATTGTAGGTAAATGCATAGGGATGCCATTAAGACTCCTCTGCCTCGTCTGTTGTTCATACTGTGCTCATTGTTGCAGTGTATTTCTCTAGTGCACTTGCATAAGACAAAATAAAAAAAAGCCCAACACAGTGAAAGTTTTGTGTTCCATGTTTAGTTCACAAGAGGAGGAAACTTCTTTACATGGGTCTTGTCCTCTCTTTTGATAAAAACGAGTGCAGCGCCACCTTTGGTGGGAATGGGTATTTATCATTGTAAAAGTTTGGCTTGTTTGACCAATGAATTTGGTCTCAGTCCACAGGTATACACCCCCATACAACTGGGCTGAGGACCCAATCGGATTGAGTCTGGTGGACTATCCTGATGTGAATGCACCCTAATGTTTTTTTATATTCTCCTCAACAGCAAACATCATGTGGCTGAGATGGAGGCAGACAGCAGCAGATATACCAGGCGCTGTGAATGAGTGGAATAAACTATTATCTCTGTTGGATAGATGCAAACATGACATGCCTTCCCCCTAACTCTTAGTGGCTCCCATTCCGTACTATACCTGGTAGTGCTGCAGAAGAAACCTGTGACATGATCAGCTCCATCGCTAGGCTACAAACAGCCTATTCAATGTGATCTAGAGACTTTGACTTGTCCTTTTTTCCAACATTACGAAAATTCCAACAGTTTGTTAACTGCTCCACAAGAGAAAATGAGATGTTGTGAAAATGTTTAAAATGCATAGCTCCTCTTCCCTGCTTCATTTAGGAAGATCTGCCCACAATATGGCTCTTCTCACCTCCACCAACAAGCCCATCATTCAGCCACAACCAGTCATCACACAAACTATTGGAACCTGGTCTAATGAATCGGAAGATGCTCCGACAGGCTGCTTTGAGGACACAGTCTGGAATGTCCTCTATGACCCACATGGAGATGACATCAATTACATGACTGAGTGTGTGACAGAATATAGTGGACAACATCTGCCCAACAAGAACCGAGATGCTTTCCCAATAACTAAACCTAGATTGCCAATGACATGAAAGCTACAGAACATAAAAGAGTCTTCAAGGAGGGAGGCAGGGAGTTATTGAGGACAACACAAAAGCAATTCAAAACAAAGATTAACAAATGCAAGGAGGATTACTGGAAAAAAAAAAGTAAACTCCAACAGAACAATGTCAGAGATGTGTGATCAGGAATGAAAAAGATAACTGGCTTTAAGTTAAAGGGAGATCAGAATGTCTGGAGAAGTCTGAAGTCTGGAGAGAGGGAAGGAGCTGAACATATTCTTCAATAAATTCAGTTCCCCTCCTACTCCCACCCCAACAGATCACACACCCTCCATGAGCCCACAACTTTTTTGTCACATCACCACATTATCACCCTCCAGGTCAGTTATGAAACTTAACACAGCTTCATCTCCCTCCACATTGCAATATGTTGAGACTTCTCAGCCGCCACCTGTAGCCTGTCTGTCACCTGTCTCAGATGAAGAAACGGTTGGGGAAACCAGAGTGGAACAAGGCTACAGGTCCAGATAGTGTTAGTGTAATAGATACAACATGAGTACAAAGTGATTAGATTTATCATGTTATTTCCATCTGTATATATACATGTTATACATGAAAGTGTATAATTCACTTCTACCTTTTGTTTGGTGAGAAGTTACAGTTATGTCATTTTTTATATTGTAGCCTGTAGGGGGAGCACCACACTCATCTCAGTCATTAAGGCGGCTCTATGCATATTTCAGTCTAATTTATTTTAATGTGCAAGTCCAGAAGGGCAAGAAATAATCAAGCATTTTTCACAAACCCCATCACTCATTTTGTATTGATCTTCTCAGATCTGCCTCTGCCAGAAACAAGCGAACAGAGAAAGCTCCAACCCATGTCTTGCCTGTGGGCTGCGTCTTGTCAACTTCTAGTTATACTGAGCAGTGAAGGTTGGCGCAACTTTCTTCTCGTGAACATGCACAACCTAGAGAAGATGACAAATCACTGAGTCTCTCCACCTGGACGTCACTAAAATTTCGAAGTAGAAAAAACTCTCTAAAACCAATCGTTTCCGTTGCCATGGAAGCCGAATGTAAAGAGTGCTGGAAAACTCAAACATGCATTTAGGTGATAAAAGACAGCACCGCTCATATGTCTGATGAATATTCTACAATATAACGCTGTAGAAAACTTAGAAAACTAGAAATAGCATAATAGAGCCCCTTTGAATCATTGACCTGAGGGCTAAAATGGTTGCTTTGGTTCTTTACTCCGTCTCTGTCTTTCCCTTATTCAAGTACAATTTGGCTTATGTCTGTCTGTCATTAAATCCTTGACTTGGGAGCTTAACATTTGTTATGGTTCTTGACTCAAGCTATCTTTATGCTTTTCAGGGATGTATTATCAGCCCCGAGGTTCTGAAAACCTGCTCAGAACAACTATGTCAGATTTGTCAGCACTTAAACTCCAGTCTGAGTCAGAAAGGCATTACTGTGTTGTGGAAAACATCACACCGTATTCCAAAAAATTCCAACCATCTGAACCAAAGACTACAGTTGCCCTAACATCTCACGTCATGAAAGTCTGAGACTGTCATTGGCTCACCTAAATAAGCTGGTGAACACCTTTCAGGACTCATTACTCATTAACTGAAGAGCCCTGCTTCAGAGCCCACTCTCATCTTGACCAATCAGGTAGCACTCTGAAGATTTTTTTAATTTCTTACGTGTTTTTAATACAATTCAGTCTGCTCCGTCATGTGAAAAGCTCCATAAATTCCAGGTGGATACCTCCACAACCACCTTGGTTTAGGACTACCTAACAAATGGCCCTTTACCGTTACTTATCTCAACTTAACTTGCTTCGACTCGATTTGTAGGGTTTTCCACTTGGCTTTTGTACCCGTTAACTGGTACTTCTCTTTTGTAACTCCTCAGCCTAGGTTCTAAGCAAGCTGAGTTGGGTGTGACATCGCCAGACTGCATGCCACTACTGGTCAGGGGCGCGGCCAATCAGAGGTCAGGGTCAGGGAGTGACATCACTGCCAGAGCGACTCCAACTCACAAGTTGTTTTCATTACAAGGTGACAAGCAATGGCACAACAAAAGTCTTGCTGCAGTCCTCGCTCTCTTTTTTTTATTTTGTTGCTGAAAAGTAGCAACAGACCAAGTAATAAATATATGATTGCTTGTAGGTCCTCCATCTTAGTGTTGTTATAGAGCATATAGATTGTGCACAACACTGACGTTACAGCGATTTCACAGAAACTCTGCTTATTTTAGACCTCTACTAAATTGTTGTGGAAAAGAGGCAAAACAGACCACAGTTTGTGAAATTGAATGGATGTGTGTCTGAGATGGCTGTCAGCAATACTGGAACACCATGCAGGACTGTACACTAACCATTTCTGTTCATGCTATACACCGTCAGCTTTGCAGCCTTCTGTTAGGGCAGCAGCATCTGAGCCAGAGACTGCAGTAGATGGACACACTAATCAAGAAGGCTGATTCTGTGCCGAGGATCACTCTGGAGCCACTGGAGCTCATTGTCCAGGAAAGAATGCTGCATAAACTGATGAAGATAACTTCTGAATCCTCAAGTCCTCTACATAACACAATGAAGAAGTGTTCAATGTAAGGCTTTGTCAAATCCGAAACAAGACAGAAAGGTACAGGAGATCATTCCTGCCACCCAATAAAAACAAGGGACTATCATTATCACCTTCTGGTGATTGATTTATTTATTTTTTTTCATTAAAAAAAAAAAAGTAAGAAAAGAAAGCCTACAATAATTTAATTTTCCTCCGGGATTAGTAATGGATTGTTTTATTTACTATTCATTTCAGTTTATAGTCCATGAGGTGATTCGCTTATAAACAAGGCCGCCTAATGCATGGGCTGAACCCTTGTAGCACATAAACAGCAGACTGTCTTTTAAAAACATATTTCATTCATAAACTGAGTAACGTGTGTCTTCATGATTTGGATTTTAGAGACATAATCACAGCTTTCTGTGCAAAAGAGACCAGAAGAAAGGACAGTGCAGTTTTGATTGCATCTGCACCCTACAAACTTCTCAACCAAGGGGCCCAACAGTAAAGACTGCCCTGCTTATGAATTAGAAATCAGCCTCAGCTTCAGCCAAAAGTCTGCCTTCACTTATCAGCAAGCTAGCATGCGGAAGTTAATTTTATATCACGGATATGTTAGTGATTAGGTAATCTGATAATTTACAATAGATGTACATGTGGTATGACCACATTAAGTTACTAATTCCTATATTAATCTTCACAAAATATTCTGAGTCAGATTCAGAGGAGCTTCATTTCCAGGTATGGCATAGAACACATGACAGTTCAATGAATTCATCATAGTGTCAGTTGCAACTCAGCAAAAGTGCAAGAGATAAAAAAGGCAGTCAAAGACAGTTTAAAAGTACAGTATAATACAGTAGATAATAAAAAAGAGATACGATAAAAAAATAGAATAAAGCAAATAGGTTATAAGTAATGAGTTGGGGCTTTTTCAGAGCCCTGCCTGCCTCTGGGGGGCTGGTGCTTGGTGGGGCCAGTTGCTACCGTCCCCAGCCTCCGGTGGCCAGTGCTACGTGGCTAACTAACTAACTAACTAACTAACTAACTTTTAATTTGTTAAGTTGCATAAGGTCTGGATAAAAATACTTTTTGAATAACAACAAATAAATTAAGTACTGGTAATAGCATTAGTAGTAGTTAGGTCAAACTGTAGATACCATAATGGCTAAGAGGCACATACTGACCTAACTCTTGTTCTGTGACTATTACTAACTTGTAGTTGCTGATTAACTGCCTTACAAATCATTTTCAATGCCAATTTAATTCTAATAATTCATATTTTACCCTATTGTGATGTTAGGCCTCTTTAACTTATGTGATTCTTCTCTTTATTTTGTCTCAATGCCAAAATGTACCTACAGTTATTGTGTAGTGTTTGGCTTTACAACCAAATCAGTTATAATAATGTCTGTAGATCCTCACTGAAATTCTGTCAGTAAAATATTTGTGATCCATTACTGTTAACACATTTGTATCTGTTTAATGGGTCAAATTTATTCTAAAAAGTTTGAAAAAACATTTTCATGACTGCTTACAATTATAAGCAGGTAAGGTACTACATGTTGAAATATAACATAGTAGAACAATTTTTGTCCAGAACATTCAACTTGTTACCTATCAATCAAACATTGTTCACATGTTTCAAATGTTTTAGTTAGGAAAAAAAATGTGAAATATGTTTTTCATTTAAGTGCAATCTGTACAGAAAATATGTCAAAATTCCCATAGTTCTCTCCAAATTGGATGACAATATTTAGAATTCCTATATTTTCATTTAAATCACTGGTATAGTAAAAACCATGTCATAGAGATTATGAAAAATAAACATGACTCTTTTAGTAATGTCAAACAGTGACTCATTCCTTTGTATAGTTTTTTTTTCAGATCTCATATTTATTACTCCATGATTGATGCCTGTGAAAGCAACTGATCATGGCTCATTGTCTGATTGCCTGTTTACAGGGTTCTGACACTTTTATAGCTCTCCTAATACCATAATACGGTATTACTTCAATAGTGGTGGCTTGGGATTTTTCTATAGAACAGGAAACAAAGAGCTTTTTGCTCTCATAATTTCTGCCAGGACTATGAAATGAATGAGGTTGTTTAACCTACAGTGGAGATTTGTTGACATTTTCAATAGGTTGTTTTATTTTTGCTTGTGTGAAATTAGAAGATGACCAAAATAGATAAAATCTGAATAAAAGTGGCTATTTTCATAAAATAAATAATGGAAATTATGCTCTTACTACTCCTACACAATGCAATAAAATGTTAACAGTATTAGAATGAGCATGGATGGACAAATTTGTTCTGTCAAGATCAGGAATGGTCACTGTTACAGTTGTGTATGTTGGACAGGAACAGCTCCGTAGAGGGCCATATTTTTAGACATGAAAAAGGCATTTGACATTTTAAACCAGGGGTGGACAACTGGTCCTTAATGGCCACAGTTCTGCAAGTGTTAGGAGTTTCCCTGCTGCAAAAAATTTGACACGCATCAGACTTAATTAGCAGACTAGTGCAGAGACATCAAAACTCAATACAAGTCTCCTAATTACTCATTGATATGAATCAGCTGTGTTGCAGCAGGGAAATTCCCAACACTTATAGGAGTGCGGCCCTCAAGTACTGGAGTTGCCCATCCATTAAACCATTAAAGTAAACAATTAGCTTCTTCTGACTAAACATTCTGACTAAACATTTTGCATTTTCTCTTTAAATGCCATTCTGTGAATAAAATCATATTTGACTCACAGCAAACATTGTGTGTGTGTTGATGGTATCAAGTCCTCCTTCATTGATGTCCTTATACTTCAAGGGTTAATTCTTGGTTCTGTATTAATTTCATTATACATCAAGGATTTACCTGATGTATTTCGGATGTTGATTTCCAATTGTGTGTGGATGATGCTGTGATTTACACATGCACAAGAAGCATTGAAGATGTATCCAATATTTTCATCTGTGCTATGGCTCACTTTGACATATGGTTCTTTAAATCCTGCCTACTTCTGAACACCAAAAAGACCATGATGTTTACAAAAGAGCAAGTGGACATAAAATATTCTGCCGTTTTTGTGAGAGGGGAGGAATTCAAAATTGTAAACAAATTCAAGTATCTTGGTGTGACACTGGACCCAACATTAAGCTTTAAGAATCATACAAAAATATGTAAAGTTCAGGAAAAAGGAAACAGAGGGTAATCTTTGCCTTAAATAATTGAAATATGAGCAATGATGTGTTTTACTTCTTGATACATTCAGTAGTATACTCATTTTATTAAGTTATAAGCAGTGGGCTATGCATTTGGTTATGAGAGACAGAATCACATTTTCAGTGCACGGGGTAGCAGCATCCTATTATGAAGTAGACTGAGATGTGATTTTAAAGGGTAATCCCACAGTTTGAACACTGAAACACTACAAAGTTAGAATTTACAAACTTTAATTCAGAGGACACCGACAGAGGAAGTAGTAATACAGTATAATGTTAAAACAAACCAATGTTTGACAAACTTCATATTTTCAACTGCAAATTTGCATAGTATCAAATGTCCACAAACTGACCTTATTTCGCCGTTTTGCAAAATTTTACTTTTAATAAACAATCACATCACAGCCACCCCTTACAGACAGAGTACATACAAATATTGATTATAAAACAAGAATAAGTTCAATGGAGAACAGATAGTTTCCTTAAAGTATAATTTCATATTGTCATTTTTTTTAACAAAAGTTGAACAAACTTTAAATAAGGGTTAGACAAATTAAAGGCATAATGCTAAATTAAGGTTAATTTACATACAGATCATAAAGGAAAATGTTAGAGATGGCAGCTTTAAAAACACCATGAATTATATTAAATAGACACAGATGTAGTTTCCCTGCTAAGAATGCATTCCATTCCATGTAGCAAGGTCCAACTCCTCTTATTTCAAGAAAAAAATTACACTTTGCATGGAGATCTTAGTAAATTGTTGTTGAGACACAAAATCTTCTCACATGCCTATGACAATGAGAGTGACAGTGTATAAGTCCTTATGCGATTAAGACTCAATTCTAACATTTGAAATGAATGTGCCAAACATGTTGTGATTAAAAAACAACCGGGCATATATATATATATATATATATATATATATATATATATATATATATATATATATATATATATATATATATATATATATATACTATTCACAAAAAGTTAGGGATATTCAGCTTTTGGGTGAAATTTCACAACAAGCCTAAAATGCATTCAAACCTGTACAGGTGAACTTAATGTGATCTTCTCTAAGCTTTTAAATGCACATGTCCAACTGTTAAAGGTTTCAATAAATTTTGCACAAGTTGCTGTTCTCTAACAAGGAGCTTAATGGCAAAAATCACGGCAGGTGTGTGATCCTTGAATTGACCAATAAATGTCCTGGTTCAATTAGAGCTGGTGTTTAAACAGTTGTCCTCATCATGCTGTTCACATTTTGACATCATGAGACCAAGACGACACCTAACAATGGAACAACAGTCCCTTGCCATTGCGATGCTTCAAACAGGACGTTCTCAGACAGAAGTGGCCACTGAGCTTGGAGTGTCACAGAGTGTCATCAGCAGGTTGCAACAGAGATATGGAGAGACTGGAAGAGTCACAGAAAGGCCTAGAAGTGGACGTCCTTTGGCCACATCCCGTGCTGATGACCGCTACATTGTGAACACTGCCCTGAGAAACCGGATGATGAATGCCACTCAACTCCAGGCACGTTTAAGAGAGGTGAGAGGCACCCAAGTGTCACGTCAGACCATTCGAAACCGTTTACATCAGCGTGGTCTGCGTGCTAGACGACCTGCACAGGTAACTGACCACACCACCAGGCACAGGCATCATCGTCTTGCATGGGCCAGGGAGCATTTACGCTGGACGAGGAACCAGTGGGCCTCAGTGCTGTTCTCTGATGAAAGTCGATTCACACTGAGCAGAAATGATGGCAGGCAACGATGTTGGAGACGTCAGGGAGAGCGCTATGCATCAGCCACTGTTGTCACCAGGCGAGCTTTTGGTGGTGGCGGTGTTACAGTGTGGGCAGGGGTGTCCACTTGGTACAGAACTGCCCTACACTTTGTGAATGGTACAGTGACAAGCCCATACTACCTGAATAACATCATTAATCCAGTGATTGTGCCCCTACATGAACAGCACAGGCCTAATTTCATCGTCATGGACGACAATGCTCCTGCTCATCGAGGCCGCATCATCAGGGAACGGCTGTTGGAGACTGGTGTACCTCAAATGGAATGGCCTGCACTCTCTCCAGACCTGAATCCCATTGAAAACCTGTGGGATCAGCTGAGCCGTCGTGTAGAGGCTCGAAACCATGCACCCTAGAACCTCAATGACCTGAGGGCTGCCCTTCAAGAAGAGTGGGATGCCTACTCACTTTTTGTGAGTAGTGTATATATATATATATATATATATATATATATATATATATATATATATATATATATATATATATATATATATATATATATATATATATATATCCTGCTTAAAGGAACACTTAAACAACACAATGTAACTCCAAGTCAACCACACTTTTGTGAAATCAAACTGTCCTCTTAGGAAGCAACACTGATTGACAATCAATTTCACATTGTGAAGCTGTTGTACAAATGGAATAGACAACAGATGGAAATTATAGGCAATTGGGAAGACACACCCAATAAAGGAGTGGTTCTGCAGGTGGTGACCACAGACCACTTCTCAGTTCTGATGCTTTCTGGCTGATGGTTTGGTCACTTTTGAATGCTGGCGGTGCTTTCACTCTAGTGGTAGCATGAGACGGAGTTTACAACCCACTAGAGTGGCTCAGGTAGTCCAACTCATCCAGGATGGCACATCAATGTGAACTGTGGCAAGAAGGTTTGCTGTGTTTGTCAGCGTAGTGTCCAGAGCATGGAGACGCTACCAGGAGACAGGCCAGTACATCAGGAGATGTGAAGGACGCCATGGGAGTGCAACAAACCAGCAGCAGGAATGCTACCTCTTTCTTTGAGCAAGGAGGAACAGGAGGAGCACTGCCAGAGCCCTGCAAAATGAGCTCCAACAGGCCACAAATGTGCATGTGTCTACTCAAACAGTCAGAAACAGACTCCATGAGGGTGGTATGAGGGCCCGATGTCTGCAACACCATGCAGGACGTCTGGCATTTGCCAGTGAACACTAGCACCCTGTGCTCTTCACAGATGAAAGCAGGTTCACACTGAGCACGTGACAGAGTCTGGGGATGCCATGGAGAACATCCTGCTGCCTGCAACATCCTACAGCATGACCAGTTTGGCAGTAGGTCAATAATGGTGTGGGGTGGCATTTCTTCGGAGGGGCGCACAGCTGCTCGCCAGAGGTAGCCTGACTGCCATTAGGTACCGAGATGAGATCCTCAGACCCCTTGTGGAACCATATGCTGGTGCGGTTGGCCCTGGGTTCGTCCTAATGCAAGACAATGCTAGACCTCATGTGGCTGGAGTGTGTCAGCAGTTCCTGCAACACAAAAGCATTGATGTTATGGACTGGCCCACCCGTTCCCCAGACCTGAATCCAGTTGAGCATATCTGGGACATCCATCCACCAATGCCAAGTTTCACCACAGACTGTCAAGGAGTTGGCGGATGCTTTAGTCCAGGTCGCCCAACACGTTGTAGGAAGGTCATACAGGCACGCAGAGACCACATACACTACTGAGCCTCATTTGGACTTGTTTAAAGGACATTACATCAAAGTGTGATCAGCCTGTAGTGTGTTTTTCCACTTTCATTTTGAGTATAACACCAAATCCAGACCTCCATGGGTTGATACATTTGATTTTCATTGATCATTTTTGTGCGATTTTGTTGTCAGCACATTCAACGATAGAGAGAAGAAAGTATTTAATAAAAGCTTTTCATTCATTCAGATCTACAACATGTTACTTGAGTGTTCCCTTTATTTTTTTTAGCTATATATATATATATATATATATATATATATATATATATATATATATATATATATATATATATATATATATCACTTACAATATTTGTAGGACTGTGGCCTTTGGGCACGGGAGTTGCCCACCTCACTATAGAGCAGTAGTACCTGTATGTGGCTTTCAGAAAAAATAAAACTGATTCACCACCCAAGACATGCCTGTTATGAGCACCTTTGAGAGAACCACACCTCATTCCGAATAAAAATACCAGCTCTGCCCCTCTGGTTCAGGAGTGGTTATCGTGGACGCTGCTACACTTCGACTAAGGCAGCTGTCTGTTTCTGGTGATTGTCCTCCTCAACTTTGGTTCTGTGGTGAATTTTTTTTTTTGTGTGATGTTTACTGTGTGATTGGTGGAAAACCTCTGTAACCTCTGTTTGTGGCTGACTTTCGCAATGAACGTTTTGAGGTTCTTAACAGGACATTCCTGTGTGTAAATCATGACGGTTTGGTTATGATCTGGTCTTTTGTTTTGTTTCCTTTTGTAGTCTTGCCATGTTATTTGGGTTCTTGGGATATCCTGTGTTAGGTTATTCAGACCACCTTATTTCGTTCATGAGATCAGCTGCTTTAAATGATAACAGTGTTTTCATATAATGTTTTACAGGATTTGTTTTTCCTTACAGCTGTTCCCCTTACCCCAAAAACTTGTGTTGTGTTGCTACATGCTTGATTGTATTGTGTGGGCTACCCAGGGGTTTGTAATAAACTGATAAACACACCTGTTTTGTCCACTGTACCTTGTTGCACCAACCATCCTGATGACTGGTGGTAACAAGGCCCTACAGATAATCTTGGATTGATGGATTATTCAGCTTTGCAAGAAAGGTCTGCCACAGTAAGAATAATAATCCAGGGACATGTACTAGAGGGCAGTCTTAGAAGACTGTCGAAAGAATGTTGAACTTCAACTAGACAAAGGAGCTGTTGATAATGTGGCAGAGAAAAGAGACTGGTGAGAGTTTAGGTAGTGCTGTGAACAGGTGAAACAATGTAGCAATTAGGAAAACTCAGATGAGCGGAATCAAACTGATGATCACAGACATGGCAGAGCAGGAAACATGACAAAATGAGGGTAAACACGGTGTAAATGTATTATTTACTAAAGTTGGTGGCAATTTTGCAAATGATGATTTTTCCTTGAGAAAACCAAGGTCACTAAAGTTTTATTTGAAGAGGAGGCTAGTCCAGTGTTACTCAGTTCTGGTCCTCAGGTCCCCCTGCCTTGCATGTTTCATCGGTGACCCTACTTTAACACACCTGAATGAAATAAAGGGCTTGTTAACAGGCTGCAAAGAACTTGATGAGGAAGTTCAATAATCTGACTCAGGGGCTTTGGAGGAAGATCCTGTCTCAAACAGGCGGGGCAGGGGGGCCTGAGGACCGAAATTGAGAAACACTGAGCCTAACAGGGCTACTGCATGAAAATATGGACAAATATATTATGTAACCAGTCTGGTTTTGTATAGGAAGACATTAGAATGAAGAGAAAGGAAAATATTTCAGATGTTTTGGAAAGAAAGACACAGATCAGACTAACAGACCCTAGCCCTATATCATCAGCCATGTAATTGTGGTCAAACACAAGGATTTAGTGTACTACCACCAGACAGTAACCCAGAACCGTCACAGTGGGAAGAAGCTAGTAAGCCCCTCTACAGCCACATTAACTGTCAGATACTCCACCACAAAACAACCAACTTACCTTACTAAGTTGTTGAAAATATTTCCAGTTGGTGATCCAGATTATTTATGTAAAGATAATTTCATGTTTCTTTAATGCAGTGGTCCCCAAACGTTTTCGGCAGGGCCCCCTTTCATCAACGACCACTGCACTAATGTGACCACAGTTATCACAGCAGTGCAAGTGAGTGTGTCTTTTAGAGCAGACATTTTGGCTGCCCTCACAGTTTCTTGCTTTGGAAACACACAAGCAAAAAAAAAAAGAACAATCCCAAGATAACCAGTCTCCTTGGTGGAAATATGGCTTTGAAGGCTTTACCCTGCAACTTACAGGCATTAATGGATCAACAGCCAATTTCTCTGTAATTTGGCATGATGTTACCCATCTGAGTCAAAGCTGCTTTGTTGACCAAAAGGGACCTGCCTGATATTAGGCAGGAGCATTTATTTTTGTGTCTCATTAATGTTTATGATGATGACAATATTGTCAAGCGAATGTAGCTCTCATTACTACCGATACTTTTAATGGCTATTGAATCAGCTACTATATTTCAAATTCATACAAAATTAAATTTTGATAATCAAAACAGTAAAAAGACAAACAAACAAGCGACCAACAAACTATAACACCAGAAAATAGAAGATCTTGTCTTGGTTCTTTTAAAAAAAAAATTTAAAACCATATTGATATACGTGTTTGGAATTTATTTGTCAAAACTGGTAATTTAGTTGAGTTAAAATACAATAGTTTTCAGAAATAAAATTAAAACATTTTCAAGAATTTTTTTTAACCTAATATTACCTAACAAAATGAAGTAAAAGCACTTTTTATAAAAGCAACTGTGAAAAGAAGGATGCAAATTCAAACTAGAACATGAATAACAAAGAAAGCAGACTTCCAAGCCTGTTTAAACCACTTTGATATCTTTTGTATTCGGAAAGAAAAAATAAGAGTATAGACTACTTATGTAAAACAAAACAAAACAACTCTCTATGGAGTTTCAAGCATTTATTTCAGAAATCAGTGCCATGTACTGTTACAAAAGTTTTTTTTTTTACTAAAATTTTCAGCTGAAGAAATATAAAACTTTAAAGATCATACAGAAACCAGAAAGACACTCTTTTTTCTGTTTACATATCTAATTATTGTTGATTATAATTGTTATCCAAATCCACTGTGATTGACAGTTTAGGTGCTCAAATTGCAAGCCAAGATAAAAAATTTCAGATATTTCAATACAGTGTTTTGACAATTTCTTAATCACTGATTACTCTGTTTTACAAAAATGGACAAATATACACACATATATATCTATCTATATCTATCTATCTATATATAGATATATATATCTATATATCTATATATATATATATATATATATATATATATATATATATATATATATATATATATATATATGTATATATATATATATATATATATATATATATATAGATAGATATATCTATATATATATATATATATATATATAGATAGATAGATAGATAGATAGATAGATAGATAGATAGATAGATAGATAGATAGATAGATAGATAGATAGATAGACATAAAAATCTGTAGCACTTCATGGAAGGACCTGCGTCCAACTGGACAATCCACTAGCACCTACGATGTCCTCTACTGTTTGATTTCGTGCTTGTGTTGTTCTCACTCATATGTAAGTCGCTTTGGATAAAAGGGTCTGCTGAATGACTATAGAATAGAATAGAATAGAATAGAATTTACACCATGGCACTGTATGTGTCATTAAAAACAACAACAAAGATTTATATGCACCAAACAGAACATAATTATGGGTAAACCTTCATATTGCCTCCAATATTTACTGTTGGACAACATGCTCCAACAGAGCAACTTTATTTTTCACTTTGATTTAACTCACATCTTTCTATGAACTAGGTTTTACTATTAATTTAACTAAAGTGTTTCCAAATTACTGCTATTGTGCTATTCTATTGTTTTATTATAAATAATGTTTTTCAAAATCTAAATATAAAACGGCACTGAATTGAATTAAGATGAAATAGGATAGGTCTTGCCCCATTACCAATCTTAATAGTTTACATTTACAATTTGGCGAAAAGTTTCCTTATGTTGAATAAATTTGAACTATAGGATGTGGGGGTTGTGTTACCATTCATGTAGACAATATTTCTAATTTGTAAAAAATCAGATGGATACTTATATAGAACAGTTTTAATGAAACTGAAAGAGAAGTAACGAAAAAAAACGAAATCTTACTGCTTCTGCTCCTAATTGACTTAAAACAGTGACGCTTGTTTAGCAGCCTGTGGGTTACATCTGGCTCCAACCTAAAACTGACCGATCAATTTTCTCTGCTTAAAAGCTGAGGCCTTGTGGTCGGTTCAGTCTGTTGTTTCAGGAATGTCATTTAATTACATTTTATGTGGAAAAGTTGGCTGGATAAATAAGGACTTGCTTCTAATGGACAGTACATCTTTACCAAATTCATGGAACAGACCTTTCCAATTCTTAGCCAAATTTGGCCTCACTAAATGGTCTTTTGCTCTTACTTTGGCACAGTTTTAGGCTTTTTTTTTTTTTTAAGTGGGAGAGATCCGGACTATAACAGTTGAGGCAAGCCTATAGAACCATTTACGCTTAAGAGTTGTGTCAGGGAGGAGTTTTGTGGACCACCAAGATTCACTGTGAAAGATTAGATCATTTATAAGATGAGTTTATTTACATCCTGGCCTATGGTTCTTTCTGTTTACGATGTGTAATCATGTCACAGTTCATTAAATATGTGGATGTTTGCAACCTTTTTGTATTCTGAATTGAAACTGCATGTAATTTACTTATTCTACAATTACTACACTCTACATTTGCTCAAATGAAAAAAAGAGAACAAGGTAACACGTTCTTTCAAAAATGTTTTTAATATAAAAAATATATATATCCCCCAAAATGGTGTCTGGTTATTATTTTAGCCTTTCAGTATCTGCACTGTTGATACAGCACATTCCCTGGAACGTCAGCCTGCTGTTGAGTAATTTTGTTAGGACTTAGTGATCGATATTAATCACAAATTTGTTAGTTTTTTCACATGACTATAGTTCCGCAATATATTCAAACCATAATTGTATTACTATTGTTGTCATAGCGGGTAACAACATGTAAAACCCATAATTTCATTATTTTACTGATGGATTATTCTATTGCCACCTCAATTATTAATTATGCAGTTGAATACCAAAAACATTAAAATTCTCATGCGCTGACGTACTTAGTTATGAAGTATACGTCAGGATCCAAAGTTCTTTTTTTTCTTTTTAAATAGTTGGCTTTTATATGACAAAAAAAAAAATCCCACGCAGGAAAAAAGCGAGAATGTGGTTTTTCCACTCCCCTCTACATAGGCTTAATAAAAGAATAGCGGTTTCTTGCCTTTGGTTTGAAGGCCTATTTGTTCTTTAAAGACATATTTACGTCGACAAAGATGCTTAGATTTCTCTTTTTTGGAAAAAACAAATTAAATCAAACATACAACTGTCATCTGTGACAAAATATCTTAGAACGACGTGGCTTTATTAATTTGTTTATTTCTAATTTATTTATGCTTTCAAAGAATAACTTTTCCCCAAGTTTGCGGTAAAGCGAGTTTTTTTCTTTCTTTTTTTTTTTTTTTTTTTAATAAATTGGCAGGCATAATACTATCCATAGTTCCCACCAGGATAGTCAATTGATCAAATATGTTGTCTCATCTGTTGTTTGTCATAGAAACATATTATAGAGACTAACATTTAGAGATAACATATTTATTTATTGGGATTGGAATTAGATATTCAATCTTGGTGTATGTAAGGGGAAGTAGCCTATGCACTCTAGCCAGATAGTTACGCAACTTAATCAAAATTTTGTCTTCATCAGTAAGCATTGATATTAACTGCCCATAGCCGACTCCTTCAGTATTTCATTTTAGTTTTTAGTTTAGGGGCAGTTCCACAAATAAACTGTTCTTCAAAACAGAGGTTATGCTTTGCATTAGTACACGTTTAGCCAAACTTCTTCCTGAATACTGCATTTCTTTTACAAATATGCTATTTTTAAAAGTGCAAACTTATTCTGTTTTCATTTACGAGGAGAGGTGAGTGATGTCTTCTGCACAGCTCTGTCTGAGCAGGGAGACTTTGAACTTGAACTTCGCATTCCTCATCTTTATAATGTGTACAACACACTGAGAGAAATGAAGCAACACTGATTTGTGTCCATGCCTGGATTAATTAGTCTAATTGACGTATCGATCCATTTACATCCATTTAGGCCATGCACAGAGTGCTCAAAAGTAATCGCGGACCGGATGAAGGATGAAATATATGAGTGTGTATCACAGACATTCCGCGATCTTATTTTGCTGCCATCTCACTTTATTTGGGGCTGATTGGTCTTTATTTTTCTTTTGTTTTGAACTAAAGTTGTTGTCTGGTAGAAGTTTTAAATTATTAAAAAAAATACACACACACTTATAGAGAAGTCGTATTCATATGCTGAACATCACCTCTATGGTCCTTTACGTTTAAACAGTCGACAAAAACATTAAAACGTCAAGAACCTGTCTCTTTTCATAATTTCAAATACTAAAAGACATGAAAACACTATCCTGTCATTTCTTTTAATTTAATTTTATATTGGCAATATCTTGTTTTTATGTTGTCTATGTTTGTTGAAAATATACTTTGTAATTGTAATTACCTAGTGTAATTACCTCGTGTAGTGCTTTTCATCGCCCTTGATAAAGAGATATGATCTCGATGGGACTTTCTTTGTTAAAGATTGAAAAGTAAGTAAGTAAGCAAATGAAAGTAAGTGAATAAAAAAACAAACAAACAAACAAAGAAATGAGCCTGACAAAAAACAAAAGCAAACAAAAATGCCAAACAAACATTCAAACATACATACATACATAGATATATCTATCTATATATATATATATATATATATATATATATATATATATATATATATATATATATATATATATATATATATATATATATATATGTGTGTGTGTGTGTGTGTGTGTGTGTGTGTGTGTGTGTGCGTATAAAATATGTATAAAATAGATATACACATTAATATGTGTTTGTAGGGTTAGTGTGGGCAGTATCAATATATGTCCAATTACTCAATGTTATTGCAAACAGAATTCCATGCTCTCTGTAATTGGAAGAAAGTTTTGTGTTTTTTGTTAGAATTCTATCATTCATAGGGGAATCAGATCCACAGAATCAGCACAAAGATAATCAGCAAAAAGCATAATTTGCTTTTTTTCTTCATTAGTACACCCTGTGTCAATTGCTAAAAACAAACAAACAAAAAACTAAGTAATGACAAACATGTGAATGTTTTCACTCAAAAATCTGTTGTCCTGTGTTCCACTTTAACTATCTAACATGTTTGTTTAGCCATTAGCTGGTTAATCCTTAGTCATGACCTATTACGAATTTCTCACATGAAAGAATAAATTAAGTGAGTGATGTGTTGCTGTCAGTTTCATTCCAATGCGTCTGCTTTTCCAAATGCATGATGGTTATTTTTACGAATACCAAGCTTGTTGTGCTCGGAGCCGTGTGCTGTCAGTGCTTCGTTCTGCTGCAGTATACTGCCTTGCATGTTTTTTACATAAAATATTCATAAAGATGCTGGATTATAGTAGGCTAGGTGCCTTTGTTTAGTAGTTGTGAATCACTTCTTGTATTCCAGTTAAAAATTCCCATGATCAAAAAGAGTCATTCAACAAAATCAGGAGGCGACATAATTTCCCAAACCAAAGTTTTCCCCAAACCAACAGATTGGATATTTGGCTCCTCATACATTCACATGTTTCATTCTGGATGAGGAAGTTGTCCTTAAAATCGCATGCAGTATATTTCAAATTTGGTGGATGGTAAAAGGTTTATAAATAAACCGTATGTCGGTTGCATTTGGAAGTCTTATTTATATATATATTTTTTTTCCAGAAAATTTACTTTCAATTAAATAAGTAAACGGGAACCCATTAGTTTTGGTTTCATAGAGGAAGTAAACGATTGTAAGAAATCATATTCAAAGAGGACATACCATTACAACCGATTTAAACGAGTTAACATTCAAAGAGAGTAAGGTGTGTGTGTGTGTGTGTGGGGGGGGGGGGGGGGGTCAATTTAGTTTATGAGATTACAACAAAATAATTTCTTTGAGATGGATCTTCATTCATCAGCTTCATCAACTTCAGCTTCATCTTCACAATACAGCGTATAACTATTCAGGAAATTGGGGAAATGTTTTAATTCATGTTTTTTCCTCCAACACCTTCGACTTCTTACGCGCCTTATTAAAACAGTAGGAAGCAAAGTTTCTCATGAACTGACAATCCAGGACGTCCTAATCTCTAAAACATTCACTGCGAGTCTTCGGAACTGTGTCGGCATTCTGACACATTTTTAATACACATATGTACACTTTGAAGCCTGCATGTCACAGGCTCTAATGTATCATCATGCTCTCAAGTGACGTAGAAATTGGTCTATAACACCAGCTTCAAGATTTATGAAAATACCCTTAGAGATTATTTTGGTTATAGCTTACCACCCTCTGTAATACCAATGTGGTTAAAACAAAGTAATCCTAAAAAAAACATTAAGTTCTCATTGTGTATTTGACAATAACATTTAAATGAAACATTTTAAAGCTTCATACACAAATTTAGGATAGAAAAGGATAACAAACTGACATACATCAACATATCTTTAAATAATAGTCATGATAAATAACAATAAAAGAAAAAGTTCAAGACATTAAAATGTACCCATGGAATTGAAGGAATTAAATTGTTGGAATATAAACACACATACAGTGAGAAATAAAAGTTTGAAAGGCTTTATTCTTTCAGAGAAGAAATTAGATGATTAATGATGAGCGTGTGTGTCTTTTGTTTTGCTGTCTGGGCGGATGGAGCGACCGCCTCTCTTAACTTGAACTTGGACTTCCGACTACACGTCAAATGGATTTATTTTGTCTCTTTTCTCCGTGCCCCATCCTGCTTGTGGATTAAGGCAGAAAAAATTAAAATGAGCACTGAACCCTAACTGGAGACCTATTTTAACAATGCTAAACCAGTCATTTGTGCGTATTGTAGGAAAAAGATTAATGTTATTTAACACACGGGGGTGGTTTAACCACCTAAATTTAAAGTATGATTTGAGTCGATAAAGTCATGATATCGTAATATAGATAAGAAATAACTATTGTTTTTTTTTTTTAAGTATGAAGTACAACATCCAGACATTTCATGAAAATTATTTGGAGTAGAAAATACTTGGTGCCAATGCATGATTCACTGAGAGCTGTTTCCCCAATTTGATTCATCTTTGGATGTTAAATATGTTGTGAGTAAAGACGCAGTCTGTCAGCATTTAGTGCAAAACATCTCACAGGCGAATGAAATTAACCCTTTCAGACCTTTATATCTATTTTTGCATTATATAGCCCCTGATTAAACTTGTGCGAAATTCTACAAATGGTTGCGGCTCAAATGCTCATAAGAAACCGGTGTTATCTTACCGCTAATTTAAATGCTGTTCTCGGCATTAAAATGTTTTTGTTTATTTATTCTTTTCAGAAAATGTGAAATTGAATAGTTCGAACTCTCGGGTGAATGACATGCAGAATAGTCATCCTAAATAGCCTACTTTCAACTTTGGTGAAACATGTAGGCTAGTTTGCATTGTTGGAGGAATCACTTAGGCTTATATCTTGATTACAAAATGATACGTACACCAAATAAAAAGACTGCAAAGCCAGTGTTGTATTTAGCAACCCCCCTGGTCTGACTGAAGCGGTTGCCTCTCCGCCTGCTTTATTTTGTGGTTCGTCCACAACTGTCCTCTCATAGTCTGCCTAAGGCAGAGATAAACGAGTCAAATCTTAAGTGTATTATGCTTGAACTGTAGATAGATAAGCTTCATCTTTGCGTTTGCAGTTGTCCAATTGGATTACAATTCCACAATACGGAATGACATCGATTAAATAGATTTCCAAAGTGACTAGAAACCACTGATCAACAAGAATATCCGATTTTTAGGGGCACCCAGTTGTGTAATTGTAAATCTGTCCATACTATGGGTCTCATATTGATAGTATTGATCATTTCACATTTAAACGGATGTTGGTTGGTAAAGTGAACCAAAAGGAGTTATTGTCACCACATGTGGCCTAAACTCAATACTTATGTGTCAACTATGCAATGTATATCGTTTCATGAATTCTTAAAGTAGTCTATTAGCTTTGTTTGGCAAACACATCTGAAATTAATCTTGCAGAGGTGCAGGATATTTATTCACTTGTCTTTTGTTATATTGGTATTTTTTCAAGCTTCTTTTGGCGCGTTTCTTTGATTCCAGGTCGATTATTTTGTGTCCCGGTGTGGAACCATCGGAGACCAGGAATGCGACCAGGTTTGTGGATCTTAAGACAAATAAAGCGAATTCTAGCAATCCATTTACGCAAGTAAACTATTGTCTTAAATGTGTTTTCTGCATATTGTATTGCAAACTTCTGTTTGTCAGTGCACTGCCCGTGTATTTTACACTAGATTTAT
This sequence comes from Telmatherina bonti, assembly GCF_933228915.1. Lineage (NCBI taxonomy): Eukaryota > Metazoa > Chordata > Actinopteri > Atheriniformes > Telmatherinidae > Telmatherina > Telmatherina bonti. The sequence goes on from NC_136622.1 coordinate 23,093,206, forward strand.
TTCTTCCAAAAATCACATGCCCCTCTTTTTCCTCTAACTGCTGGCATACAAGATCGCCAGAGTTGGCTTTTACAATCATGCATTTCTGATCGTAAATGAAATTCAGACAGCACGAAAAAGCAGCAGATTGAGATGCTGTTATTGTAGGAATGTTCTCGTGACAAGAAACTGCTCTGCTCTCCTGCCTGCTGAATACCAGCCCGCCCTCTTCTGCAAGTATATATACACACACACACACACAAAACACACGCACGCACACACGAACATACACGAACATCCACCCACGTAAACGCACAGAGGTTAATTGAATTGCACAAATGAAGTATTTCAAATATTTTAGCCTTGTTGAAAAGTAAGGAAGAGTAACCATGCTCCATTAATTGTATTGAACAGTTTATGCTTAATTGAGTACCAGTCTAAGAAAAGTGCACAACTGCGCTTGCAGCTCAAACACGCAACTTCAAAGTGAGCATTACTAATGATGTTTAGGTTTACTATTATATATGAAGCCCGGCCACATTGTGTTCTCTTTATTCACTGGTTACAGACACTTGGGTTCACAGGTTTTCTTGCTCATGTAGAGAAATATCAGAGAATGAACAACAAGACTAAGTGTTTACACGTGTTAGTTTGGTTATTTTGGCAAGCACGCATCAACGTCCACAGATAATGTATAAGTCGCTAGACTTTATGGATTAAAAAAGACAAAAAGCTTTGTATGATCAAAGTCTAAAGCTTACGGGGACCTCGTAACTATAACCCCAACCTGATTTCAGCATGACGGAGACTCTACCTGCAAGATAGCAACAAATCTTCAAATCGATTCACGTCCTCTTTAGAGTGTTTTATGCCTGTGGATTTGCACTTCCATTGCCGTTGTGGTTACGTTTAAGAATATCACATCTGATTTTATAGTTGAAAAAAAGTTTAGCTACCAGAGCAATTCATGTGAAGGCTTCAATAATTTTGCCAATAATTTGAATAATAAGTTTGAATTATATTTTTCCTTTTCCTGAGATCTAACTTGCCGATGCAATTGCACCTGAATGTGGGCACCTTACACGTTTGATTGCTTTGCCATGATTATTGGAATGAGATATTTCAGACAAGAACCAATGGGATCATACCTTAAACTGAAACATTGTGATTCACAATGAAGAAGTGCAAACGTCAAATGCTTAAAAGGCATTTTCTTCTTGCTTATAATTTGTCAGTCATGTGCTTACATGCAGCAGCAGTACGCTATGGAGAGCTTAGGGCGCAGGTACGCAACATTTGTATGAGAATGGATGCTTTCCCCTCCCCCACAAAAGTCTACATTAGGCAGGAACTCTCTTCGTCTGACAGGGCCTGTCTGGAAGGACATGGTGTCTGGTTGTCATTTAACACATCATGGCTTCTTGTCAAGATAGACCTGATTGTTTTCATTAGAACTTTACAAAATAAGATCAAGTAAAAACTCCTGAATCTTAAACTTATTGGTTGTTTTGCGTCTAAAAACATGAAACAATAATAAAAAGTCTATTTGAAAAATTTACACTTTTTGCACCAAATTTCCAAAGTGACTGTAAGTAGCGCAGAATACTTCAGTCACTCTTAAAACGCACATGACTCCGATCAAATTAATATTATTTTAATACTGTGAGAATTCCTTTCCTATTTTACGCAGCAGTGTAATTTCTTAAATTTCCGCAGTTTGGTCAGCTAGGCAAAAGCCTAACCCAAAGGACTATTGTGGGGGGTTTTCCTGCCCTCCAGTTATTTACTTGGAAATGTGAGTTTTAGTAATTCGATTAATATCTGCTGAATAAAAAGGTCAAAACTTAGATAATGGATTCAGTTGTAGTTTACTCTTATGATACTTCACAGATGTAGTGCTCACTAAGTTTAAATAGGGTAGAAAGCAGTCTGCCGACCTGTCATATCAGCTGGTGCATATCTATACCCTATGTCCCAAATACGTGGGGATTTTGCGTAATATCCTAATGTATAATATCTCTCCAGTGCGACGTTTTATGCAACATATCTAAAGGCTGTGTACTAAAAAAAAAAATCATTAAAAGATAACATTTGCATTTTTATGTGCCAGAACTTATTCTCCGCTCCATCCACTGTTTTTGACATGCAAAGCTTATTTGCTTATTTATTTATTTCTGTTGTGAAAATGCACAAAGGTTTTAATTTGAGGAATGAGAAAAATAGCTCTTTCAGTCCATACGACGGTGTAGCCACTGTATTACTTGCGGTGAAGTATGAAAAGAATAAAAGATTCATTACAACTTTTTGTTCCTTATATATAATGATGAAAACATTCGTGTTTTCTATATCGGTCAGAGGCAAAACACAAAATGGTTCAATATGTAAAATATAGTCAGTATTACAGACAGCAGACCTATATTTTGATCAAATCCATACATCTACAACAACATCTATAACACTTTACTCGCTCCAACCTTTTCGCCAGTTTGGCAAACGCAATTACCCGTGTCTCTCATTAAGCCTAAATTTTAAATAGTTTTAATCAAACACACATTTCAGTCATGCTGAACATGGGTTGATTGAAACCAAACGACACCAAACTATTAATAATCATGTGACCGTCCTAAACAGGAAATAGTCCACCTATTTCTAAAACGTTTCTGCTAAAGTAGGGAGCTTCTTTTTTGCAAAGAAAAAAAAAACGTTATCATTGTCATTAGATTATTTTTATTTAATAAAAATCCATTTATTTCTCTAGAACTCTTCCCTTTTTTCACTGAGAAAATATTTTAGAATGAGGGTCTCTAAATAAAAGCTCATTTTCATGTATACTCTAGTGTGAAGTTCATTCTTGTCTGTCTAGACTCTCATTACGACCCTGTTTGTCTGCGTTTTTTTTTACCTTGACCTTGGACTTCCGTGCAGCTGCCGTTTGGATGAGCCCGAAGTTGTAATTTCCTTGAGACAAAAGAACCTCTGCCTAAGCAGAGATGGGTGTCCTGCTTCCTTACTGCTGTTTGCGAATACAAAATTGTGGCCTGATGAATCCTAAAGCAAATCAGAAGTGCAAAAATGTCCATACACACCCTTTCCAGGCAGCTTGTAGCCTGCTTTATGCGTGACTCACAGGACAGGCATCACAAAATGGTTACATTGTGGACACATTGCGCGCCTATCCCATCGATAATATACTTCAAAGTTGGAAATCCAGTCAGTTTTTAAATATTCAGCTTTTTAGTATGGGTTAAATGCTAAATGGCCGAATTTCTTTCAGTTATAGGGAATACAAACGAGGTCAAGCTAAAAGATATTTGAGATTTTGATAGAAGCTGTAACTGGTCTCTGTGTAAGTAATACAGGATATGTTTTAGGGGATACAGGTCTACATTTCTTGCATGTGTTCTAATTAAATGAGGTGTGTCTTCTGCACACATTTGAGCTCTAAGCGGTCCCTTGTTCTTGTTTTCGCCCTGAAGCGTAAGCATCCACTTGCGTGGTATGAATGAATGACCCAGTGAAACAGAAAAATCACATGAATTCATTTAATGCTAATTTCAATAGTCATTTCAATGCCGAACAGAAATAAATATCTTGGCCTGAACCGTGGCTTCGGAAGAAACATGTCTTTGCCCAAACAATGTAGTAAAGTGCTTTTATTTAAATAAAGATGGTAGGCATTTCTCGTATATTACACATGACTTAGCTGTATCTCCAGTTACCTCATACACTAAATTACTTTTATAATGTTTGACTCGAAATAGCTTTCATCTCATTCTGGTTGCGGTATAAGAGGAGCGACAACACTGCACGTTCAACTTTATTTCCAAAAAAAACTATTTTGCATCCCATTCACAAAACAAACACGTAAAAGCACAACATGACAAAATGACTGTTAAAACCAAATGATGTTAAAATATTCCAGTTTTTCTAAGTTCCCCGTTGCCACATTAGCACATTAAACTGAAAAAGTGTTTTTAGTTGAAAAGATATAATTATATATATATATATATATATATATATATATATATATATATATATATATATATATATATATATATATATATACATATTTATATATATATATATATATTTAAGAATTTGTGTGTGGCAATTTTATATTTTTCATTTAGCATATTTGTATGGATCTGCTATATTATCTGGCAGTTCGCGCAGTCGGCTAAATTTCACAGGTTGTTTTCTTGCCTCACTCCTTCTCGTAGCCAAACTCCCCTTTAAGGGTGTGGGTCTATCTGCTGTAAGCCAATGATACGAACTGGTGCTCTGCAGGGAAAAGCGGTGACATGTGAGGCAGTGAGTCTTTAAAGGGCTGCTCTGCCCCTGCTCGCAAGCCCAATCTCGTAGGACTTGTTAGTGTATCACGTGCCAGATTCTTAATGAAGTGGACACACAGGGTCTGGTGTGCGCATGCGCTTGGTGTAAAATGTAGTTGGAAATGAGGTGTCCGTCTTGGAGTAGTCGACTTTTAAAAAGCATCGGCAGCCCGTGATATGACGACTTCGCTGGTTCTGCATCCACGCTGGGCGGACACCTTGATGTACGTTTATGAAAAAAGCCCGAATGAAAACAACCAGAATAAAAGCCAAACAATGGAGGGACTGAGCGGCAATTGCCCTGCGACCCACTGTAGGGACCTGATGTCGCACCCCGCGCTGGGTCGACATTCTGGCACCATACCGACCCACCAGGGCTCTGTCTACTCGGATATTTCCTCTCCGGACACCGGCCGGCAGTGCCCCGCTCCACAAACATCTTCGAGTGCATCTTTGAGTTACGGCTATCCATTTGGAAACCCATATTACGGCTGTAGATTGTCTCACTCGCACAACGTGAACTTGCAGCAGAAGCCTTGCTCGTACCACCCTGCAGAGAAGTATGCCGAGCCCAGCACAGCTCTGCCTACAGAAGAACTCTCTACCAGGGCGAAAGAGTTTGCCTTCTACCCGAGTTTCGCAAGCTCATATCAAGCTGTTCCCGGGTATCTTGACGTGTCGGTTGTACCCAGTATCAGTGCACACCCTGAACCACGACACGACGCCTTGATCCCAATGGAAGGCTACCAGCACTGGGCGCTCTCCAATGGCTGGGATGGGCAGGTGTACTGCTCGAAAGAACAAACGCAGTCAACTCATCTTTGGAAATCACCCTTTCCAGGTATATATTCATAATAATTTTCAATGCATTTTCAGAAAGCAGAAAACCACTTACACACTGGAGAGACTTGTACTCTTTTAAGATGTGTCATCAGAATGAGAGGGTAATTTGAACACGGTCAGATATTTTTACTTTGTTGTTTATAGTTGTTTAGTTAATTATTTTTTGTGTTAAACTTTATACCAGCTCGAGGCTTATAGACTCTACTTTATTGCACGCATCTAATTTCCTAAGAGTAATTTTGTCCAACAATTTAAGACGCTATTCTCTCATTCATAAATTTGCTAAATAAACATTCATATGTTCACATATGATATATTCGGGTTGACACTTAACATGTATTCTTGAAAATTATGTGCTTAAAAAGTTCAAAATCAAAACAATGAGTTCCATGCACTTTTTTTTTTTAATTGAATGGGCCTTTAATAACGTTCAAAGCATTTCTTTTGACAGTCATGAATCTAATTAAGTTACTGTCACATAGAATAGAAAGGAACATCACTGTATTCCTTTGCCCCTTTTATGACAATATAGACTACTGACTATATCCTCCTGTGTATGGATTGCAGTAATAAATCTCTGCGTCCTTTACAAATATCTGGTGATATTATGAAAGACATTCTCCTTATATGGCAATAGAATTTAGACGCTGCAATGTTGTTATACGTGCTTCACAGTCACGTAACAGGTGACAAAATTTATTTGAGTGTTGATTTTGCTTTATCAGACAGAATGCATGTTATCTGAACATAAACACAGATGTCCGAACAGTGTGCACCTTATTGAGATGAGCATACTGCTCCTTACACCCGCATAATTATTTCTTTTCTTTTACAATTCAAATATTATTCATAAAGTACCTTTCATATGTTAAAACATAGCACAAAGGGCTTTACAGGTGTAATTATTTCTAACAGGTGTAACTATTCTTAATTTAAAATGTTTCTTCCTGCCTTTTTTTTTGTGTATTTAAATTATATGGGAGCAAGCCACGCAAGCACGGGCACGCAGTCAAGTAAGCGCGCACACGTGCTCAAACATGCGCGCGCTATCCATGACTTTCAGTGTCTCTTTCGACATGCACACAAACTGACGCCCTCCCACATAAACACATACGGACTACTGATGGAAGATGGACACAGATTCACTACACAAACCAGTAAACACTTGTTCGTATCCCTCCATTAAAAAATAAATTACCAAAAACCCAAAACAAACAAAAAGAGACTAACAAGGATAATAGATAAGGATAATGCGAAAGCACTCTGGCTTAACTTAAGAAAAACTATTATAATTTTATATGATCATGAAGTGCGGAAAAATTAAAAATGCATCTTCTTTGACTGTAAAATTACACGGGGATTAAAAGTAAACACACACACAAAAAAAAAAAAGAAAAAAAAAGAGGGAGAAAAACAACAACAATACATGTCCCACAACTTCTGCTGTTTGTTTGAGTGTATTGCCACACTTGCCCTGTCATGTCTTGGCAAAAGAGTGCAGTCCCACAGTTTAGGTTACCTGGTAAAGTACCCCACGTTTAAAATGTAAAATAGAAGTTAAAGAGAGTCCCTAAAAAGCAAATAGATTATAAAAAAAAACACAAATTATAATAAAAATGTCGAATAAAACATAATGTTGAAAGAGAAATCTATATAAATGACTATCTTTTTACTTGAACAGTTGTTAGGTTACACGTTTTTCTAAATTGATGTCAGTTCTCAGTTATTGGCAGTCTAGAATCAACGTGTTTTGTTTTTTAAAAAAAATTGATTTATGTATTTTACATCACACTATCTGACGTAAGCCATTGGGCACACATTTTGAGTCTAAGTACTTTCAAATTTTGTATGTAAATTTAGGATACCATAGGTCATGATTGCTCCGCTGGTTTGTAAACAATCTGTAAGCGGGTTAAGTAAAGTTTAAAGGAAAACAATAATTACGATTCAATACCAAACAGCAAAGTGTCTGAACTGATAAACTGATAACTATTGCTATTTAGCCTACTCAAAAAGAGATGGCCTAATGCATAAGACGCCATACATGTCAGGTGTAGCACACCTGAACACCCCCTACTCCAACACATGCAAAGCACACATAAAAAATTATTATAGCTTTTGAATGGAATAACTGTTTCCAGGTTTGAGTCAAGTCAGACTCGAGGTATAAACAGCTTAATCGTTGCGCCCGCACACAACCTAACAGGTTTTTTGGTTTGTCTTGTTCTTCTCCCAGACGTTGTGCCATTGCAGCCCGAGGTCAGCAGTTATCGTCGCGGACGTAAAAAGCGTGTCCCTTACACCAAGATTCAGCTGAAGGAACTGGAGAAGGAATACGCAGCCAGCAAGTTCATCACCAAAGACAAGAGAAGGCGCATCTCGGCCGCCACCAATCTTTCAGAGCGTCAAGTTACCATCTGGTTCCAGAACCGTCGGGTCAAGGAGAAGAAATTCGTCAGTAAATCAAAGAACAATCATATGCACACCACTTGATAAGATAAGAGACATCATTGAAACTGCAACTCGTACCTTCCAAAACAACATGCCATATATTTACCTCTTACATTGAAAATTTTGTTTGACGAACATTTTGGCCGGGGTTGTCTGGTAATTTAAGTTCCATCATCAACTCCATCGACCATGCCAACAATTCCCATTTCTCAGTTTAGAGATAATGCTCTAAAAACTGTGAAACTATAGAAAAACACTTCACGTTTGTTTTATAGGAATGTACATATATAAATATATAATATTTAAAACAATATCTGTATTTCAAAGACAAGTATTGCGTGTTTTTTCTGATTTTTTTTTTCCAAGCCAAATCTTAAAATGACATTTCTATGACTTGCAACGAGCAGATCAAATCAGAGGAAATTATTATTATTTTAAAAAGAGGATTGGCATATGGACAAGAAGTGTTGTGAAGTGGTGAGGTGAAACTTCAACCATAAGATTGCAGACATCATCCACGTCAACAGACGGAGAAGACCTTCGGCAGAAAGAATGTTTAAAAAAGAAAATTTCTTCTGAATAAAAAAAAAGTTTCTCCTTGTGGGATGTGTTCTGTTAAGCCTGGGGTAATTAAAGGCCTCTATGTTGTTAATCTGTACAGTGCAATGCCTTCATTATTTAATTCATATTAACTAGTATGACGGAACTGTAAACTGGAATATCACAAATCTGTATGTTTTCCTTTGTCAGTGAAGGACTCTGTCATGCAACTGGAATGATTGTAAACCATTAAAGTCAGTGAGTATTACATATGAATGCACAATCGTTTGTTTTGACTTTGTCACTGTAACATTGGAGCTTGTCACACGCCTTGTAAGAAGCCTGTAATTTCTACTTTGGTGCAGTATGTGAGCTGTATTGTGGTGTTTAATTACGTACTGGTAACGTGTTTCATAAATAAATGGTCATTATGAGAATGCCCCAATTCTGAAGTCAATCAACCACCCCACAGTATTTGCTTTTTGGGGGTAACTTTACAGGAAATGTATTTGCTGCCTTTTTATCTTATCGTTTTGGGATCCAGGCGCACTCAGTTAGTGAGAAGACGCATTTTGCCAACCTTGACATGTGCAAAGACATGCGCAAATAACTAAAATATGTTCCGTAATTTTTCATTTAGAATTGTTAAATTTGCAGGCTCTGATACTTAATTATGGGTCCATCTAGAAATATTTGTCTCGGGTTAAAGAACGTTCCTTACGACGTTCAAGTTAGCTCCATCCAAGTTAAGTAGCTGCAGTTAGAAGTGCTATTTGCTTGGTGTCAATACATTGAGCAAAATCTAGAAACCAATAGGTAAATGCAGCTATTTAACCATCAATTGGTACAGAAACGTTGACTTATTTTCGAGATTAATTGTTTTCTCTTTTTAAGACTCCATAGATGCCTATGTCTTTTTGTTGGTATGTATATATATATATATATATATATATATATATATATATATATATATATATATATATATATATATATATATATACATACACATATATGTATGTATATATGTGTATCTGTGTGTATGTGTGTGTGTGTGTGTGTGTGTGTGTGTGTGTGTGTGTGTGTGTGTGTGTGTCTATGTGTGTGTGTATAATGGAAAGATAATGCAATACAAACTTGAGGACTTCAATACAGGTAGCATTGTTCGCCTGCGATGTTTGTGGTCTGTGCAAGGTAGACTGAATTAAAAAAACAGCTTGCGTTAGATTTGCAGTTCGTAACTTCTCAGAGTCTTCAGTGTCACACATATTCGGACCTTTGCTACTCTGATGGAACAGGTGAGTTGTACTATGAATTCGAAGATGCATGTGTCTTTACCAGTGAGCTAGTTTTGTTTTCTCCCAAAAATAATGACTCCAACCCTATTGTACACAATGTGTGAAAATGTATTTTATACTATTTTAATACGCTTTGTAACATGGATGCATCTCGATTATGTATAATTAACTTACACGTTTTATATTAAGCTATATTTTCGGGAGTTGACTTATTTATTTAGCCTATTTGTTTATTTATTTATTTAGTCGTTCCTAAATTATTCACGATTAGTAGCCTTCTGAAAACGTCAAGCCACATAAGTAACGTTGAATGTGAGTGGATGGAAACAATTTGCAAACCGGGATGTGGCAGTCAAGAAAAAAGGATAACAGTTGGTTTGTTTAAAACTCCCTTTGACATTTATAGTTTCTATTTAGAATAAACTTCGAGGCGGATTTGTCTTCATGTCAAATGAACATCAAAAGGTAAAAAGGTTTCTAGTCCAGCTCTTGAACAGATCAGGCTTGAACATAAGTCCGGACAGATATGGTTGAATTTCTAGTTTTATTAAAATCTTCTACATAATGCACTTTGGTGACTGACTTTTTCCCCTGCTTCGTCAGATTTCTTGAGATTGTTAAGAACTAGAGCCATTAGACGTCAGGGTGTTCTTTGTTTGGTTCCTGGATTTTCAGTCCATGTGGAAACTTCTGGGTCTCCCAATTTACCCTTGACCATGACTATGCAGTCACTTTGACCTTGACATCACGGCAGATTGTGAATAATAAATAGGGGGCTGGACACCAATGCTAGCGGTTTGTTTGTAGGCAAACAAGGTGTTATTTCCCTGTCTAGACAGCCAGGCTTAATGACATGCCATAAATTCATAAAAAGGGGAAGTGTAGCGATATCCTCTGACCCGCGTTTCTGACCATCTCTCAGAACTTTGAATTAACATTTGGTTTTTTTGTCCTTTCTTTTCTCCCCCCCCCCCCTTTTTTTTTTCTTTTTTCTTTTTTTTTAAATATAGAAATGCTTTGAAAGTTCTCGTTCTGCCCCACGCCACTCGAACTACCAATAGTTTCAAGCACCCTTCACGAGGTGTGTGTTATTGACCACGACGGACAGGTATGACTTTTGACGTCCTATATCAACATCACTAAGTCGCCGCTAGCAGCCCTTCAGTCAAGACAGCAAGAGGAAAAATTAATACGACTTCGCCTGCAATAGAACAATTAAAGGTATGGTAGTTTTTCTTCTATGTGGCGGTAGGCCTACGTGGAATTTGCTTTCTGGCTTGATTATAAATCAGAATGGGGGCGTGGACAGTCAAAGCTAACTTGCCGTAAAGGCCTGATATGATAGACAATATTCAGTGTAAACTCGTTCTTTGTCCAAAATAATAAAGTAAAAACAAAAAAAGGCAACAAACTAAAAGTATAATTTACATTTGAACTTTTGCTATTGTACAGTATTATATTGGGTGTTTAAAATTTCGTGTATTTAATGTCTGTTTGGTTATTTTCCCAACATAAAGCAAACCAAAAAAAAAAAGGTGTAATAATATTTGGACAATATTTTTGAACACCAGCATATTTCAAATTAATGTTTTTGGCTTGGTAATGACAGGTACATGTTATGTGTTGTCATTTAATTGTAGCTTAATATAAATCAGCACATTTTAAAATACTCAAATAAACAAATGATGGGAAGGCGAAGGTTCATACGAAAAATATTCACGCTAAATCAACAGGTCACCTAAAATACTTCCTGAAAGTTGAGATAATGTTTCACATTTGATCGTATCACCCATTAAACAGCATGCGCCCTTGATTAACATGTACATGCCGAAAAATGTAAGTCATTCATTACCATACGAAATCAGACAGCATCATTTAATATTTTAAAAAATATTACATTAACCTTTCACCCTTATCCGGAACGGATTTTACATTGAAACAAGAAATGTCTTAAAGTGAGTTTTTGTTTAGCTGTGTATAGAAGAGCTAAAGAAGCAAGTCTCATCCAGAACGCGACACGAGAAAGGTGGCTGATAACCTCTGGTGGTGACCAAAGGAAAATATCAGGAAGTGCTTAAACGAAGACTAATTCATGAATTACATTCTTCAGCAAGCTTGATTTAAAAAAAAAAAAAAAAAAAAAAGATTTAGTGTTGCTCTAATTTTAGCATAGTATTATATCCAACTGTGTTTATTAATATTTATGAAATATTACACTTTCAATGTTTTGATCAAAACTTTTTTTTTTAATTTTTTTTTTATTACTTTTGAAGTTGAAATATTAGCCTATAGCGCCAGGCGGACGTCACCACAAAAATCTCAGATATCTTATTTAGGATATTTGTTATATAATTGTTGTTTACCTTTTTTTCTATCAGTGCAACGATTGGTTAGTAATAGGAATATTATTAGCTTCGTTTAGATATTTATCAAGCAGAAAGAGTATCTGTCACATGCCAGCTATTTGAACAAACAAAAAAGCATATCAATTTCGATGTTTCAATTTAATAATGTTAATAATGTTCTTTAGATAGTACAATTAGTACCGCATTCAACACATTTAACAGCTTTCACATTTGAAAAACCAGGCTGTTTTTAATCGCCGAGGAAAATATGTAGGTCTAGCAGATTGAAAGTTTTGCTACAAACATTTTGCTTTGGTTGAGAGAGACGTTTTGGTGAATCAACATTGTGCAATGAATATCTTGATTAATCATTCCATCTACACATTCCTCAACTCTCTCTCTCTCTCTCTCACACACACACACACACACACACACACACACACACTCACACACACCTACAGATCCATACACACCCACACATGCGAGCGCCCCCCCCCCCCCATTTCCACAAACACACACACACACACACACACACACACACACACGCATAATCACAAATGTAAATGGCTTAGTCAAAGTTATAATGTAATTATATGAATAAATGGAATAATTTCTTAACTGTAGATTTAACACAGATTATTGCACCACTTCTTTCGTACTGACGGTCAAGTTCAAATGTTTGTATCTACAAGATAAAAGAAAAGGCTTTATTATTGGCTAAATGATACCTTACCTATTAAATATTTATATTTCTACATATTCGAATTGAATTGTTCTGAAAGTTTGTGCGATTAATTTTTCTTATAGAAAATCTCATTTGATGATATTCACAGACGGTCAACTCTTTTCTAAGTTATAGAGTGCTTCATGGTTACACAGAGTGAATATTTTGTTTATATAATCAAACCTGGTAAAACTATGTGTTGGTTCTTTAAACTAAAACGTTACCACAGTTTTGGAGTCTTTGGGTTTCACTTCGTGGTTTGTTTTCCTGGAATTAAGTTTTGCAGAGGTTACACAAGACTATAACGGTGGCAACCTGCCTGCAGAGACTCAAAGACAGAGAAGAAGAAAAGGCCTTTGTTTAGACTATTGCCCTGTCTGGACAGCACAGTCGATTCTGGTCGGCTAATTTCAATATCGAGGAGACAATGTACTAGACAGTGACCTTGACAGTGCTCGGTTTGCCAAGTTATTTTTATTTTGCTTTTCAAATACAAATGGTCTTTTTACTATTGCTGAATATCTGATGGTCAGATATGACATCACAACTGAACACAGGATGCCTTGAAGAGAGGAACAGTTGTTTGAAATCCGGATCTGTTGCAGCATGCGGATAGGAAGCGTGGAGAGACGAGGCAAGGAGACGAAGCACTTGGCCTCTTTCTGTAAGGTAAATTGGCGACTTAAGCCTGCAAATTGCTTACTGGACGATCGCCGAGGTCATATTGTTGTGAACACAGTTTTTTCTTTTATAATTGTGAAAACACGAGTAGCCAAAGGGTTTCAGGAATACACGTAAATGTTTGTTTTAAGAGCGAAACCTTACATATTATATTGGACTGATGTGTTGCATTGCAAGACTCACTAACTAGATGAAAATATGTGCAGTGATAGGACACGCAGTAAGTCCAAAAGAGTGAAACACAAGTGGATCCCTGTCAGCTTCTCCAGTTAAAACATTTGATATTTTTCTTTCTATTTAAGGCTACATCAAGGCTCAGTGCCTTTGGGTTAGATAAGATACATCGTCACAAGTGACAGACACAACTATCAAATATCGGCTGACTTGCAAATCGCTCCCAAACAAGTGTTTACATGAATGCTAATGTTCTCACATAACACTTCATAGGCAGATTTTGTGGCATGCAAGTAGCACATTCACTACGCATGTGCAAGTATCTGGAACCAGGCGCATTTGTCAATCTTTATATGTTTTACTAGTATCAATTGATGACACCAGTTTTTATGTTATCTTTTGAACCTTTATCACTTCCGAGTGACACAATAAGGAGACAGATTTTCTTTAGTCGACAAAATTGGGTTTCTGCACATTTTCAAAACTTGTCTGCACACATTATTTTGATAAGTACTAATATTTACTATAATTGTTTTCTGTTGCAGTCTAAAATGCTTGTATATACTTGCAGTCTAAAATGCTTGTATTTACTTATTTTACTTAAATTAATATAATTTGTAATACGTTTTAGAGTATATGAGTTCAACATCAAGTTCAAGCCTTCGTGACTCTGCATCGTGAACTTGAATGGTTAGACGATGACGTACGTCCATGAATGGTAATATTCAATTTTGTTCATTCTTATACAATCTGATATTTATGAGTTAAACTTCTTCCTGACTTAAGTTTCTCTCAGATTTTTCACCATTTGATTCCATTCAAATGGGGAATCACCATTGCAGGGTTATTGTGACTTTGTAATGGAAAAGTAAACTTGACTAAACTGCTGACGCATTTACAGAATATACAGTATATTGATGATGTTTTTTTTTGTTTTTTTTTTTAATTATTCAAAATGAGTGTGTTGATTTACAAAGAAATCCAAAAGCCACGTGAGTCAGGACAATACGTCAGAACAGGTTGTGTTGCACCTTCATGACTAAATAAAACATTGGAAATGGTTAGACCGGAGTCCTGTGCACAATTTTTATCCAGAGATAATACGTTTGCTGTTTACTTTATTGGTTTTTTGGTAGTTTATTATTATTATTATTATTATTATTATTATTATTATTATTATTATTATTAGTAGTAGTAGTAGTAGTAGTAGTAGTAGTAGTAGTAGTAGTAATAGTAGTAGTAATAGCCCGTTTTTGCCAGCAAAGACAGCGCTTTTAATATCGGAAGATGGTTTTCATTGCATATCGCATATTTGTTCAGTGTCTTAAGAGCTGCATCTACAAATCAACTAATTAGTAAGATTTAACGTAGAGAGGCTGTCGGCTGATTGAATCAGTTAAGTGCCCTCTGATATCTTGTAAAATTCATATAAAAGAATTGTGAGAGGTATAACTATCCCACCAGAGTTTGGCTGCGAACTTTTATTGGAGGTATCTGTTAAAGTTGCTCATGTGAGGTGTACTAGAGAATATTGTATGAAATATACCCTCTTAAAGTAACCTTGTAGAATATCGTCTTCTTTTACAGAGCCAGTGGCTTCAACCTGCTGACCCTGTTACTGTAAATATGAGTGGAGTGCAGCAATGAGCATCAGTCTTTTCTTAAAACACGCTTGTAAATTGGGACATCACGGCTTTACATGGTCAACCATCAACCATAATTTGCTAGAAAACAAGGAATCTTATGTACCCTCGCTTTTAAGAAAATAATTTTTCAAAAGCTATACTATTTAAAAAAAACTTTTGCCAGCTTATAAAGATGTTAAACGAGGCCGTGGACAGTTCCATGAGTGTAAAAGGAGAAGTAGCCTGGGTTCCTTTTGGACTCAGCAAGACTCAAGAGGAGAAAAACAAGATTCTACATTTTTAATAAAATGTTTATGGTATTTTTAAAAAGCATATAAACCTCTGTAATACAGAAGTTAATGTTTTGTTTTGTCTGAGATAGACCAAGTGGGTGGTACCATGTGTAGCACAAGTTAGCCTGGACACGTGGTTTGAGGAGAGCCAATCAGGTGCAGCTCCAGGTTTAACTATGTTAAATGTCAGATTGCAATAAACTAGAAGCTGTTGGTCAGGCCCGCGGAAATGGGCGAGCATAATCTTCTTAATCCAGGGTTTGTGGGACCTTTGGTAAACATCCACACTGGAGACACATTTTACTTTCCGAATTTTAGAGCCTCAGGGGGACAACTGGCGGGGCTACCGTCTCTCTCCTACCCGAGAAGGGACAATGTTTGCTCCCTCCCGTGGAATCCTTCGGAGCCGTGCAATGGATACTCTCAGTCGTACTTTAGCAGCCCTGTGTCTATTAACCCTTCTTTTAATCGGTCGTGTGAAATTGCCAGACCAGAAGAGGGCAAATGTTATTACAACAACGATAACGGGAACAGAGAGACCTGTTCAGGTGGCAGCAGCCTCAAACGAGAGGATAGGGCGAGAGACACATCATCCCTAACATCTGACCACGGGATGCATGGAATTGGCAGCAGTGCCGCCTTTTCCAAATATGAATATGGGACCGAACAGTTAACGCAAGACCCGCCATCATGTCAGTCAATGGAATCCGACTCTAGTTCGTCTCTGCTTAACGAGGGCAGCAAACCTTCATCCAGCGATACACAGACCCTGGTGTCACCGGGAAGCCATTCAAGCAACATAGCCGCAGGCGGAGGTGGGTGCTATTTTTTCTGTCGCAATCATGGTACAAGCACGCTCAAGTTATTTATAAGCAAGCTGCAGATTGTGTACATTCGTGGTATCAAATCATCATAAGAGCTCGTTATGCTGATGCACAACTGTCTGTTTAGCCTGCAGGGAACGTGCGTGGTTCGCAAACGCCGCTAGGGGTTGCCCTAAAATGCTCTAAGCACCATGTGGCTGCACACAGTTACAGAGAGCCTCGCTAAACTATTTTATTTCCAGCTTTTTTTTTTATTTATTTTTTTTATATTTATTTTTACTAAACATTACGTTTTGTCATTGTATTTCTAAAAGCACGAACAAAAGGCAGTGATTCAGACACGAGTAGCTGATTTTTGGTATGCTGCTGTATTCTGTACACACAAATTAGTGAAGTGATTTAAAGAGGTGAGTGCTTTGGTTGACTGCATCGAGTAGAGAGTTTTCTTTTTAATGAGTCGTAAACAGAATTAATATCTGTCGCTGTGGACTCGAGTCATTTAATATGCTCTGAAACTCGCAAATAAGTAGGGGTATTTGCAGACACAGCTTAATTATCACGTTAATGCTGCTTTAACTGCAACAATAAAACTTCTTGTGACAGAAACCGCGGTATACTGGTGGTCTTGTATAAAAAGTAAACACCTATGGTTAAAAAAAAAAAAGGTCTGTCATACTTATTTAAACATTTGATTTGAGCCCTGGTGTGTCCAGTGGCCAAATTGCTTAGTTCCTTTGTGGATAAATTGAAAACTTCAAGAGACGTCAGTTCACTGAATCAAATATTAAGCAGAGGTGTAAAGGTCAGGAACTTTTGGAAATCATAATAATTTTCTTAGCAGACCAAAGTCTATCGCCGCATTTGTGTTAATAAAGAAATGCTTAGTTAGGCTATTGTAATTTGGCATCTATATGTATTTTTCTGATTGGTTTAGTGCTTCATAAATGTAAAATCAACGTGGCCACAAGACATTTATCCCAATTTGCCACGAACATCAGATTTCGGTAGGTTTACCATAACCTTGGGGGTGACCGCGATTTTTTTTAAACTGTGGTGACTAATCCGCTCTATATGCTCCCTCCTCCTCGTTCCTTCTCCTTCAGGTGCCCCGTGGTACCCGATGCACACTCGGACCAGAAAGAAGCGCAAACCTTATTCCAAACTTCAACTGGCTGAGTTAGAAGGTGAATTCATGCTGAATGAATTCATCACCAGGCAGCGGCGGAGGGAGCTCTCCGATCGTCTGAATCTCAGCGACCAACAAGTCAAGATTTGGTTTCAGAATCGCAGGATGAAGAAGAAGAGACTCATGTTGAGGGAGCAAGCTTTGGCCTACTTTTAGGGATGGAGCAGAAGGTGAATCGATAGGCAGTAAAATCCAAGCCTTCTATGCTTCCCGCGGTGCTTTTTTCAGTGCATGCACTCATTTATCCATATTTTTCTATTGCAGGCTATCATCACATTATTTTTTCTTATTTTTCTTCAAATATGCGGGCTATAAGAGCCCAAACAAGGACCTCTACGTGTCAAAGAGCCCCCATGTTTGGCATTATCGCACAACGAGCTGTGAGAATGTGTTTCTGTGTATGCATACTTTTCTGTTCAATTAAGAAATTAGTATGTCCTAAATGTTGGCCACGAATGAAATGGGTCTGAGTAGGCAATGCTTTATTGGGATGAAATCGAAAGACTGCATGCTTTTAGTTCCCTGTTGAGCCAGGGAAAATAAGGCGGATGCGGGACCACTGCAAAATCTCAGAATAGGCCTGAAACACAAAACAGAAGTCTGTCTTCAAGGCATCTGCGTATTTTTTTCAGAAGTTATGAACTGATACAGAAGATACCGAACACGGTAGCTTAAGCCCACACCCATTATCATTTGGGTAAGAGGAGCATCTCATCTGCACTTTTATGTGCACGTTCACGGTCACGGGCAAAAGATCTTGAAGTCTGGGAGTCTGCATGAGGAGGAAAGGTGGGGTGTGGAGAATGGGGTGTAAGTCTGTTGGGGGGGTAGGGTGTGTGTCTGTGTTTGTGTGTGGGGGGTGGTGTGTGTGCGTGCAATGCAATTTATATCTACAAGCCCACACACAAAGAAAAAAAAGTACTATGACAATAACATTCAAGCTTTTACTTCGTAATTTTTAAAAGAAACATTTATTACATCTCAGCTTGTCTTAAAACAACCACTGAATCCTGCATGGGTTGCATTTCTTTTTTCTTTTTGTGGGATCGCCGTTTGAAAACGGTTTTGAGCTGCTATTAAAACTCCACCTACAGACTGCGCAACTGGGTGGGGTGGGGGGTGGGGGGTCCTATTGTACATTAAAGTCATAAGGGATCTGTAGTGGAACGATACAACTGTTTTAGGTCAGCTCAGTTAAACGAGGAAGCGGCTTGACTTACAGTAGGCGATAGCCTACTAGGCTGAAAGAAGTATTTTTAGACTTGGTGGTCAAAA
The DNA here is from genome assembly GCF_933228915.1 of Telmatherina bonti. Lineage (NCBI taxonomy): Eukaryota > Metazoa > Chordata > Actinopteri > Atheriniformes > Telmatherinidae > Telmatherina > Telmatherina bonti. The sequence goes on from NC_136622.1 coordinate 23,111,772, forward strand.
TTATGACCAAAAAATCCAAAAGAAAAAAGAAAGAAAGTAAAAAAAGAAAAAGAAATCGGAGATGTGAAAATTGTCATAACACGCCCATGTGTGTATGCTCTCCTCAAAACTGGGCAGTTACAGAACATCTTTCTGTCGTGTATTATGAGTAAGCTATAAGTGATATGTTTGCAGCATGTAATTGATGTGAAATAGCTATAAGTCATGTTCAGCAGGCCACTTTTTCTGTTGGTGACTTTTTAAATAAACATTTTTTTTAAATAAACATTTTTTTTTTAAATAAACAAAAGCCAATAACCTAAAGTAGCCGGAGTCCAACGTCTACAACGAATGTATTATTATTATTATTATTATTATTATTATTATTATTATTGTTGTTGTTATTAATAATAATAATAATAATAATAATAATAATAATAATATTACCCTAATGTTAGATTGGAGAGATAGAGGGCCTCTTTGACCTACTCTACGGAGTTAGGTTTTGCAATGTGTTCAGTATTGTTCGCTTCCTTTCCTTGTCCTGTGTATAACTTTGTAAAATTAAATAACATATATTAGTATTTGCATCCTATCTGAGGATACCTTATCGCTATGTAATAGTGCTTTATGTTATCAATCGTCTTGTACAATATCGCATTCCATATAGCAAGTTTGTGATTGTAAGATTTGGGATTGTTGGCGATGTACAGCCAAAAGTGGATAAAAGAAATTTAAGATTTTTTAACCATTCATAACATTCAAGGAAACTCTGTTTCAGTGTAATAGTTGTCTATTATCGTTATTTTATGTCGCCCACTCCCCCGTTGCATTCCTTTCTTTGCGCTTGTAAGGATTGCTACGTTGTCTTGTAAAAGTAATAATGATATGAATGTATATGCGTAAGGTCTTCAATAAACAGAATATTGAAACTTTTGTTGGTGTTACCTCAGTCTCTCATTAGGTTGACTTTTCCTTCAAAATCAGGTCTGAGTTCTAACCGGATTATTTTATTAGCATGACCTGTAGCAATCGTTTAAAAAGACACGTGTCTGCCACAATGAAATAAAGATCTGAACATCAATGGGACATTTGGAAGTCTTTGGGAGTGTGTTTTGTTGGCACATAATTGTACATGCAGTGAAAATGCACGCAATTGAAGCCCACACAGGTTCGTCATGTTTTACTGTGACTGCGACAGACAAAGGTAGGCTATAGGTAGTTTTCATGCAAGTTTTAATACAAAATGGCTACTTGGTGCCCATTCTAAATCCCATATTATTTTCGTTTTACTGAAGCCTGGGATATGACAACAACTGCACGAAAATTCAATTTATTTTAAGGAAAAGCCCTTTTGGATTTTTCTAACCCTTGAAGTTCGACCTAATCAATGTCACTGGTATGCTACAAGCCCATAACGTCGCAGCTAAACACGCAATGGCTCTGTAAAGTAGTAATAGGGTTACACCCCAGTGCTCCATATAGCCAAAGCTTTTGGGCTGCATTTTCCTTGTACATCCTAAGGTTTGCATCAGACATTTAAACACGTGATGATTAAATATGTCATAACAAGGTTATGAACACAATGAATCTATATCAGAGAAACAATACCTCTTAAATGGCATGCAAATTGACACGGAGTTTTATATTAAACATAATATCCAAAAGGATCTCCCCAAGCCATGACAGCCAGTGTTTTTCGGCCAGCGTCAGTGAGTTTGTTTTCAGAAGTGTGAATCTCTGTTAAATAAGGTTCTATGATAAAAAAAAAAAAAAAAAAAAAAAAGGAAGTTGTGTACTTTTAATGTTAAGATCAAATGTTGCCTTTTCTTTGTGAAAGCTTCTGTAACAGACCAACTGAATTGCACTTTGAATGATCAACACACACGCACAAAAACACGCGCCCAGGTAATAATAACACGACTTGGCATTACTTATTTCTATATCTATATGATCAGCTATTGGCAATGTCATCTATAGTTTAAGCAATGAAGTCACGTCACAGTTAAGTTCTGTCTTGCTTTATGTTGTTGCAGAATCCTCGCATACTTGTGACTTGAACTTCCCTGTCCGGTTTTGCTGCTTTCTTTAAGCCACAAAGAATACCACTGTCATCTACCGTCTACACTATTTTGTGTAGTTAAACTCCATATATATATATATATATATATATATATATATATATATATATATATATATATATATATATATATATATATATATATATATATATGTGTGTGTGTGTGTGTGGGTATTGGGGGGTGTGGAATCTGATTTAATTCCAATGAACAGGTACACAGCGTTTAAAGATACACATAAGGACAAATTAGCGACTGAATTTAAATACTTCTATACACGAAACACATTTATATGTTCCCTTTCACGCACCAATTACAACGCTCATATAGCCAGTCGTTAATCAGAATAATACAACGTGGTTAACCAAAAGTATAAATTTATATGTTGCATTGTAACCTAACTTATTTCAAGAAATAATTATGGTAAATGTTAAATATGTATATTTTAATTGAAAATTCAAACAATATCTTTCGAAACTGCTCCAGTCTTTTCAGGTCATCAAACGGGTTGTTGATTCCAATAGGAGATAAGCTAGTGTCTTATTTTTTTATGTGTACGTGTGTGTTGTGTTGCTAAATTGGTTAGACTACAATAACATGCAAAATGCACCATGAAGTTCACGGTTTCACTTTGCTTCCATTAATTGTAAACAAACCGTGAAGTTCAGTTATACAGTAATTCTCATCTCCTGAATGCAAGAAAATGACAGATTCCGTTTAATTGGCAGTACATCTCTATTCATTAGTAATAAGTTATTTGAACTTGTGACCATTGTGTGAATAGTGTGAAACAAACTAGACACAAATATCAAAAAGAGAGATAAAATGAATTAACCAGATTCTATGACATGTAACTAACCTGCATTAACATTCAGTGAACTAAGAAGTGAAAACATTTGCAATTTAATTGTGTAATTTGCAGAAATAATTGCATAATATGTTAGTCCGAATGCTCTTCACCACGTCTAAATTGTTTTAAGCATAGAAAACGTCTTAAGGGAAACTCGATAATGTTTTGCTGCTGTTATTACATGATGCAAACTCTGGTTTGTGTTTGCAGGTTGGTAACGTGAACCATGGATACATGGCTGGGGTTATCTTTACTGAATAAATTGCAATAATGGTTTTAATAAGAAACAACTGACTGAACGCATTTCCCCTCCAATCAGACTTATTTGTTTATTTTATTTCTAAACATTTTGTGCAGGCTCTTGTTCTTCTGATTTTTAAATAATCGTTCTCTGTTTCTCATGTTTCTCTAAAGACATTTGTCGGATCCAGCAAACCAGACACTTTTTCCACATGCCTTTACCTGTCATGCTCTCTGTACAAAAAAAACACAATCCCCGCTTACCAACTATAATTAGTTAACTCCTATTTCTATTTAATAAAATTAAATGTAAACAGGATTAAAAAAAACTGTAAATTTAAAACAACAGCATATATATCTGAGGAAATGCTTAAGGTATCTGTCTTTTGAAGCTTTTACAATGTCCTTTCTCTCATCTTGGGCAATTTTGACTTTGAGACGAGCTAAATCTTTTTATGGCGGCCTGTCTCCGAGTCTCAAAGGTCAGTGAGCTTCACAGTGCCCTTCGCAGAGAACTTGTGTGGCGTGAGGTCTACGTCCCCCGCCACCCCACTGCCCTTTATGGTACAAAGCTGGCCAGAGAAATAGAAAGCAATGTTATTCCTTCTAAAGTGTATGAGGGGGCAGTGGTGTGTTTGTGTACACGTGAATGAGAGAATACGGGACGGATGTGATTCAAAGAAGAGAAACGTGTTAATGCGACAAAGAGAGAGAGAAGCTTATCATGAACGATTCATATATATATGTACTCCTTTTCGAAATTCTCTTAATAGAATTTTAAATGAGTTTTTGTTAAACTTTTCCCCATTAACACATAATGTTATCCGGTTTTGTTCTCTTTTGGTAGCATCGTGCAATATTTCCAAACATAGGACGTGAAGCTCTTAATCTTGCCTATCCTCTTCAGACGATTTTTCTTATTTAGAAATCCAGGATATATATTACTGCATTGATTTGAAGGTTGCAATTAAGAAGCTTCGTTGCTTTTATTCGTGCATCACGACGTTTTCCTGCATTTCGTATACTATTGAAACAGTAGCAATACCATTTCGAAATCGCATTTAAGGATGATTTGATTTAGGTTTTAATAGCATTTTTGAATAAATTTGTTTAATGGAAGTTGATGACTAAAGGTTGTGGGTATTCATTATTTTTCATAATAAGCACATTAATTTTAAGGCCGACGCCTTTGGGGCACAACGCAACTATGAAGGTCAAGTATGCAGCATAAGAGTTTAAACCTATGTTGATTACTCAAATCTACTCATTCATAATGGAAAATGCGCGTCAGCTTTTTAAAATGTGAAAGTAGTGTCTTAAAATATATGCAGTGTAACTCTTAAGCCCTAATCCATAGGCTATAAAACTATATTTACATGTTATATTTAGGCATTTATTTTTTATACTTCAGGTTGGTTACATACGTTTAATTGGATGCAAGTCTGACAGTTAAATTTGGATGTATAAGTTATAATTAGTTTCAAGAAACACTATGGAGAAATAAATGCTTGCACAAACACTTAGTATTTGCTCGCGCATCTGCGAAAGCGGAGTTTTTGACGGAAAGCTTGGAGCCTTTATTTTGGTCTCACACTCTGATCCACTATAATGCACAAGGCCATCGCAAACCAAAATAATGCATTTATACCCTAAATTTACAAACAACAAATAAGAGTACACTTTGTGTTGTTTTTTTTAAACAAAGGTTGAAAACCTCGCACCGATTCCATTTGTCACACGACTGTCCCTCAACATGCAAGCTGACAAGATATTGGATAAAAAAAAGTCTAGATTAAAGAATTCAGATCGCCTGATAAAATATCGGCCTTTAATATGTGAAAACATAATGAGGGGCAAAATACTGTGGAGAAAAAGGATGTTTTTTTCTACAAGTAAAAAATTTCAAAGCAAATAGAGGCAAATTTCGTGCGTAATTGAAGTCTGTTTGGTTTGCAATGTCCAAAACCTTGACAACACTGGATAATTTTATAGGCAAACCACGTGACCCGATTTTGCAATATGATTAGGATATTTCTAAGCATGAGCTCTCCAATTAAAGTGCGTCAAAGGCAGGCTACGCATTAAAATATATTTTCAAATATATCAACATGTGACAGGCCTGAGCCTGAAGTAGTTTTCACTTCAAAATGTTCTTTGTTCAAAATTTTGTGGGATAGCATTGACTGTGAAACTAAAAATCTCCCCTGGCTAAATATTAAACACAAGCTTACTTTCAGTTAAAACTCGGTCAAAGATAAATACACTTCAGCTATTATGCTTCCTGTGCTCAAAAGACTTCCATGTTTTTCCAGAACGTCTAAATAACATAAGACGAGCTCAAGCCAGGAAGTCACTACACGGGGCGATTTCCTGTTATGTGAAATCATTTAATACTTCTAATAAAAAAGTTAACACATTGTTGTGAAAGCTTTATGTCCTTGTGGTTTAACGTGAAATGCACTCTAGAGATTGCTTCAAATGTAACAGTACCACGCGTCTTTATCTTGTAAGCTATTGTTGTCCCCACGAAGTCTGTACGCTTGACTTGTTCTCTGGGATCTCAGTGGGAGGAGAAAAAGAAGGAAGAAAAAACGTCCTTGGTGTTTCTTGAAACTGTTTGCAGCTCATACATCCAAATTTAACTGGCCGACTTACATCCAATTAAACTTATCTAGGCCATGAGGGGACAGTAATATGATTACACAGGCTTCCCACATTTAGCCCTCACTTCAACTAACTGCAGCAGTGCTTTGGTGAATTGTGCCCACTGAGTGTCTGTCTGAGTTTGTGTGAGGTGAGGGTTGGATCATTTGAAGCAGGATTTATCGCCACAGAGCCAAAACATTGCAATATTTAGCTAAGGAGCTTCATTAATAAAAGAAAAAATACACTCCTTTACATCTGAATACCACGGTTTACTATTGTGATTATGGTGCTAGGTAGCCATACATTGCTTGAATTCCTCACACCGAGTCGTTAATTTAGTTCTGTGATATTTAGACGTGGAATAGAAGAGGAATGAACAGACCATTGTCATTGTTTGTTGAATCCTGCACTCATAATACCGTCAGTTATTGCATAAACCATTTAAATATTGAATAGGATGGATGAATCAATTAAAGAAAAGCCTGCTCGCAGAATTTAAGCTCCGAATCGTACTTCCATGTTATTGACATATTGTAAATCTTATTCTTCGACTGCTGTCCTAAAATCAGCGTTTTAACCCTCGAAAAATGGATATTGACAAATTATGGACTTCGACTGGATATATTTTGCCACGTTTTGATATATAATGCGATTTGAAAGTAGCCAGATGTCGGCTGTTGTTTCCCAATCATTAAACGATTTTTTTAGTATGCTGAAATTGTTACATTTCCCCAGCATCCATAAGTTGAATGTTTTTACTGTATCGTTTATCCATGGCATCATATTACTTATCCATATCGAGTTAATGCTTATTAATTGGAAAAAAAAGCAGAAATGAACTACCTAACGATGTTTTGGATTATTTTCACGAGAGAAGCTTATTTATTTGTTTTTATTTGTTTTCCCGCTAAAATATAAAGCATAGAACAGTGTTGACAGAGAATTCATTTTTAAATGCCATCGTTTAGGACAAATGTTATAACTAATCCAAGACTACTGTGTGAGTTTTTAGATTTTTAAAACATTGCATTACATATAATCTGTACATTTTAGTATTAAAAATTGCTAAGTCTACAGCTATTTCACACTGTAAAAGATGGGCGTGACATTTTAATGTGCAACTTATTCTTATTGTTTTGCGGCTGCATAACTGATCCAGTATGGTTTTACATATGTTCATTGAGCCCACAGGCCAGTATGCTTTACGCAAATATATCCATAGTTGCAGTTGTTGATCTCGTCGACCGAAAGATTAGATTAGCAGCTGTGCCCTTCTGGAGTGTAAAGAAGTCATAATATTGGTCGTTTTAAAACTGCGTTTCGCAGTTTATCCTGTTATGGTTATTAGCCTAAAATACATTTCTGCCTTTACAAAGACGTGAGGACGCATAATTTAAATGTTTTCATAGTATTTTGGTGACTTCTATCATTTTTTTTTAGTGAAAAGCATAAGCCAAACACAAATGACTGAAAATTATTTAGAACGACCCCTTAAGCCTTCTAAACAACAAGAACAAAACATGATCAACATAATGTTCTAGTTTTGAGTTGTAGAATATCGAATTGTTGAAATCTAAATTCCTTCCATTCTTTTCTTACCATTAATGGTTTATAGAACAAAGGGAATTAGCATTACTACTGCCATTCGGAGCTTTATGGTGGACGTAGATAGGATTTTAGTGGTCAAATTCAAGTGCTGTGTCTGGACAGCTGTCTGCTTTCTTTGTACTTGGATGCAGGATGCATCATGTGGGACAACCTTTTGTTTGCAGGGGTAGTAAACAAGCTAATGCCATTGCCACGTTTTCACCAATTCGAGTAACATGGACTCTCATTCCCAATCTCCTATGATGCTGCTTTAGTCATATTCTTGTTGTTAGTGAAAATCAGCTTAAACTTCGTTTTCCGTTCATTTCAAACAACACGGCTGGCCCATTAGGGAATGTAACAGAAAAAAATGGGTCATTTGAATTTTGGGTCAGAATTTGAGAATCTGTTTCAGCATTTAGTAAGTATCCCATAATCACAAACAATGGGTATCACATTAATTTGACCTTGTCAGTTAGTCTATAAAGATTCTAAGATGGCTCTCAAAAGCACAATTAAAAGTTTACAATGACACAGGAAATCACACAGTCGCATCTCTTCTACAAACCATTGCTTTTATTACATTATTTTGAGGGAATATGCCTCCGTCTGTCACCCACCGATTAATTTTGACATTCCACAAGGAAAAAAAAAAGAAAGAAAGAAAAAGTTAGGGCTCCAAACATTTATTGGGGCTTACTTAATTTTAGAGAGAAATTTTATTTACATACTTGTCAAAAAGCCAGGTTGAAGCACCCTGTAACTAGAATGCTACTTATTGCACTGCAATTAATTTTACATATGAAAAACTCACAAAAATACACTCAATTTCGCCAGTAAGACGATACAAAGACATGTTTTGTGCTATCAGTTTGAATATTTTCAGAAAATGAGGCTGACACATTTCTTTTTTTTTCCCTTCAGTTCTACGTAAGATGAGGAATGTTGTTTGGACTTCAGGCTTATTTTGATTGTTGGAGTCTGTGTTCATGTAACAAGGGCACATTTCCCCTCTACAGGAGGTACATGGTCGAAAGGCTTTACTGGTTGTATTCCTGCTGGAAATCCAGGGACAGGGTCGTGAATTGCACTGTTGTCCTCCATGGACTCTGTCAAGATCCAAAGTCAAAGGGAATAATGAGAGTGAGTCTACTTAGCTTGCTCAGCCACCATGCACGCTGTGTATTCTGCATTGCCTAACCGTCGCCTTACTAAACTTGGCAAATAATTATAGTCGACGACAGCCAACACTATGGTCCGAGGGGGTATGCTTTTCTAGTTGATTGTGAAAACAAAACAAGAACAAAACTTTAACTAAATTAATATTGAGTTTATCTTTTTTTATAGACCTAACTAAAAAAGAGAAAGAAAGCAAACAAACGAAAGAGATTTGTATAATTTAGGTTTCTCTCTGCACACTGTTGTTACAACAACTAAAAGACTTAATTGATCCTAACAAATAATGAAGTTATAATTAGCATATCCTGCATACAATCACAGTATAAATCACAGTATAAATATTTCTTAGTTGGGGAATGTCAGTGGATTGAGGGAGAACACGAAGCATCATCTGTTATATATTAGACTCTTCGTAAACAGTGAGACAATGACTGATTGCTTCTTAACATACATTAATACTATACCTTATTGCGGATGCGTTCTCAACAACTGCTGACTTATAGTAGCTTACTTTCTTTTATGCAGTGTGCATCATCAGAGATAATGATCTCAGTGTTTGATAAAAAAAATATCCCTATTTTGTAATAATGACTGTGAAAAATAATAATAATAATAATAATAATAATAATAATCTTACCTGCTAAACTCCATAATACTATGAAAATCGTAAGACTAAATGCAATCTACAGATTGTGCTTTGCCTTTTTAAAAGCTGTGGCAGTTTAGCTAGGCTACCACCGGTCCATAAGCATAAATGCACACTGCACATATCTTTCTAATTGTCATAAGCCAGCAAGCAAGAATCTGACTGGTTTAGGTAAGTGCGCCTGTGGTGTTCGAAAATTATTCGTTTGAACCTCCTCAATCTTACCTAAAGCCAACCACTCCTACACATCCAACTCTTCCAAATTGATATATGACAATATCTACTTTCGATCACGTGTCTGCGGGGCGACTTAGACGGATTGCGCGTCATCTCGCCTTCCCAAATTTTTCCCTTCTGCTGCAGCTCGAATCCAAAACATCTATCTATAGTGGCGAGTACGAGAGAGAGAAAGATGTTTAACTCGGTGAATCTGGGCAACTTCTGCTCTCAGACGCGCAAAGACCGGACATCCGAGTTTGGGGACAGGACGGGCTGCGCGTCCAATATCTACCTCCCCAGCTGCACCTACTATGTTCCCGAGTTTTCTGCCGTCTCCTCGTTTCTTCCACAGGCCCCGTCCCGACAAATCAGCTACCCATATTCCACAAATCTGTCTCAAGTACAGCCGGTACGGGAAGTTTCATATGGCTTGGACCCTGCTAGTAAATGGCACCACAGAAGCAATTATGCTTCGTGCTACTCGGGAGAGGATCTGGTGCACAGAGACTGTCTTCCACCATCCACCATGACAGAAATGCTTATGAAGAACGAGAGTGTGTACAGCCACCACCATCACCATCACACCCATCCGGGCTCCAATCACCCCTCCACGGGTTTTTATTCCGGTGTTGGGAAAAACAACGTCCTCCCGCAAGGTTTCGATCGCTTTTTTGAGACCGCATACTGCACCAGCACGGACAATCAGTCAGACAATTGTTTACAAAAGGGCGAGGGGGGGAAACTGGAAAGCGACTCCCAACAGCAGCAGCAGCAGCAGCAGCAGTCCGCCGTCTCTGTTCCTGGAGGCTCGGAGCAGGAAAAAGACCCAGACGATGAGGAGGAACATACAAATTCAGGGTCTTGCATTTCTTCCTCCGCAACAACCAAGGACGGCAACGCCAACAAGAGCAGCCACTCGAGTAGGTATATCGAAGCTGTAAAATGGGGGAAGGTTAAGGGGACTAGCCCGGTGTTTTGTCGGTCAGATTTTATGTGAAGTTTTATAAGCATTCAAAGGATTTTATTATAACCCTACAAAGCTCTTTCTTGCAACGAGAAGAATTTTTACGATGGGAAAGCGCTTTGAAAAAAAGGGGATGTTATACACAGACGCCTCAATGGTGAGAGTCTGTGAAATTTTTAAGAGAGAGCTATTGTGACAAATGTTAACTTTGATCATGAACTTGCGTTGGGCATTTTAAGGGATTTTTACGTTGGGCTGTCGAGAGTAAAAACCAATTGGGCAGAACATTGCTTTTGGCGTCTTGTGAATTTTCTTTTAACACTGGGGTTGCTCGCAAAAGACATGCTGCTAAGAGTATTCTACTCTTAACATCTATCTATCTATCTATCTATCTATCTATCTATCTATCTATCTATCTATCTATCTATCTATCTATCTATCTATCTATCTATCTATCTAGTGAAATTATCCTGCATGCAGAAAATGACCGAAGCGTTTAAAAAAGCCCATTAACTTCTGTCACTTATGTAAGATTTCTATCAATGATTAACATCACATTTCCTGACTTCTGTTAATGTTGAATGGCTGAAATGCTGGTTGTAATGCTACTTAGCTTCATGTACACTCTACTAGCTTATCAAAGCTGCAGATACAAGCTAACAGACTTGAGTTTGCCACTGACACACACACATACACACCCACACGTTCACACATACTCTCACATTCACACAAAACAATAAAAAATCTATTTCCCCGGTCATCTGTTTGATAAGAAGTTATAGGTCCACTGAGGTCTGCAAAAGGCCATAGCAGACAAGGGTAAAGCATTTCAACCGACTGCCAAAAGATTGTGTAAATTGTTAGTATAGCTTTTGAGGAATGCGTCGCACATAATGCGATGAAATACTTTTGTTGTTGTATATTTATAACAGATAAACACGTACTTGGATGCTGTAAGTTGATATTATCTACTCCAAACTATTTTGGATATTTAACACTCTTTATGGCTGTTTAATCTGATAGCCTTAGCTACTTCGCTTGATGAATGTTGACTGAAATGTTGTCATTGTTAATGCCACTGAGACTGAATTCTTAGCATCTTGCAAGACTCATGCCATATCAACCCCAAACTCAATTTTTCCTCTTTTGGAAAAAAAAGGTCATTGTTCACAAATGTGACATTATTTCTCTTTGGAAAAGCTGATATTATTTTTAATCAACTGTTTTGTTTTTGTTTTTTGTTTTTTTTTTCTTCAGGCGTTCCTCGAACACGGAAGAAGAGGTGTCCTTATTCCAAGTTTCAAATCCGAGAGCTGGAGCGGGAATTCTTCTTTAATGTTTACATCAACAAAGAGAAAAGGCTTCAGCTTTCCCGAATGTTAAACCTCACCGACCGCCAGGTTAAAATTTGGTTTCAAAATAGAAGAATGAAAGAAAAGAAGCTAAGCAGAGATCGCCTCCAGTACTTCTCTGGAAACCCTCTTTTGTGAGCAGGAGCAGAGAGATTGTCACAGTCTTGGATAGTGACATCAAGGTTCCCTGTTATTGTTAAATTTTAATCGGTGGGCATTACCATTTTTTAAATGAGCCCATATCACCAACCGTGCAATGTTTAAGTGGACAATGGAAGAAAAAGGCCTGGATAGGATAGCATCGTCATTTACTTATTGCCCCACGGGTAGCGATCAATTTCTAACTGCATCACAGCTCAGAATTACCTACATGGTTAGAAAAATCATTTATATGTTCTTGAATATGTCCTCTATTTATCACGGCCCTCCGTTGTGTTTTATTGTTCATATAGACATATTTGTTAAAATATCAAATGTAACAAACAAAGTTTGAATTCTTATTATGCGGACAAATTTTAGTTCTTCTCCCTCTCTCTGTCTCTGTATATAGTATACCAGTATCTAATTCTTTTGTTACCAGAGTATGGATAAATTCAAGAAAAAATCAGACTACATTTTTCGAAATGAGAAATGTAACGTCCAATATGTGAAAATATTCCCTTCTGTTCAGAGAAGCCTATGCAATGTGCATTCGTGACTGTAAATAGGCGTATGTTGGATCTCTTTTCCCGTTTCCCTGCTGCTACTTTTCAGTACACTGCCCATACAACTTTAATAGCTTTAACGCCAATTCTCGTTAAATTATTTGCTGAAACCATTGGTGCTATGGATTCCAGATGAACAGATTGTCAGCCTGTGTATCATTAAACATAATACCCAAATAAACAGAAACGTATAGGCAACATTAAACGACTTTTGTGTTTTCTGAGCTTTGATTAATCATAACTGTTTTGCTGATTGAGCATTCAATCCCCACAAACGCAATGTTGCTTTTTTTTTTTTTTTTTTTTTTTTTTTTTTGCTTTTTTAAAATTTTTTTATTGTAAGTGATATACTTTCAGAAATAATAATTTCTCATACATGCGTGTTACTAAATACTGGCCAAAACAACCCGCACAATTTTAGGCTGTGTTCATGACTAGACCACGATGATGCATACATTAACTTTGATATCATGATTGTGCAACTAAGGACCAATATCTGCATTTCACTTGCCAGATCTGGGTCTATTTTAAGGTCACACTACTGAAAAATACGATGCTTCAACGTTGCCACACGTGTTAGACGAAGTTAGAGCCCAAATCTTAGAAAAGTAGGGACAGAGAATGTAGTGATAACTTCTTTTAGTGCTCACTAAATGGAATCGCCACTCTTGTAGTCTAGACACGGCCATAAAGACAGGGGCACTAAATGACTATTTTTTTCCTCTCTTAATTGCACCGTCTGTTCGGAGGAAATGGCGTTCACTTCCGCAGTAAATAGTAAACAAGTGAGACTTGATGTCCAAAGAGTTGAAAAAAAAGCAAGAGGTTTCAACATGAACTCTGTTTTGTCTGCAACGTCAAAATCACAACCCGCCCCAACCTTCTTACACACGTAACGACTTCAAAGCCAGATGTGTATGTGTGTGCGTGTGTGTATATATAAATAAATACATATATATATATATATATATATATATATATATATATATATATATATATATATATATATATATATATATATATATATATCGACTTCAGATGTCGATATACATATATATGTGCACACACACACACACACACTCACACATGTATGTATGTATCCTCAAAATTCCTCAAAAGAGTGTGTGTCTGCCTTTGTCAGTATGTGTTTTCGTTTGTGTTACAGTGCAGGCAACATATGTGCATGACGATTGCACGTGTGCATCAAGTACAATTTATAATTAAATGTAGTCTTTGAACTTCAATAATGTCAAGGCCTTCACCTTTAACCTGCTGCAATAAAGTTGAATCAAGGAGCCCGGAAATGTGCGCTGCGGCGGAATGGGCCAATGAGATTGAGTGGGAACAGAAAATGGAATGTGTACAGAGGACAACTTTGACCTCTCGCATTAAACTACAGCAGGTAACTTTGCCAGCTTTAGCACGCCCAGTAAATACACTTTATTGTCCTTGTAAAATGTATACGTTTTCACGCATGAAGTGTTTTAAAACATGTCGGTATAAAGTGTAGATTTAGATTTTTATTCTTTCCGAAAACAAATTTAGGTTTAGAAAAGCTAACTTGTCGTTGTGGTAGTGTTACATGGTAACCAACTTGTCATAATCTGTGATAGACGTGATGGTTTGGTCTGAAGACGTGTGAGTCAGTTAACCCTTTGATTTGACTGTAAAAAACAAAGAAGACAAACCCAGCTGACTTGCGTGCTACCCAAAAGATTTAATGTGTAGTTTGCATTGTTATTTGTTATCTTTGAAACACTGAGTTAGTGGTTAAGTGGAGATAAATCTTAAGGTTTTGTCCGCGGTTTTTGTTCAATGTGGGGTTTGTTTTTTTTTTATGTGTGGAGAGAAACGATTAACGAAATTCGCTGGTGTCGTTCACATGGTCTGCTTTTTGTGCATCTTCAAAGGCAAGTATGTGTATAACTTTAGTCGGACTAAACATACACAAGTGTCTTATCAGATAAGCCCCGAGAAGAGAAGCAAACAAACAGAGATCAAGGCTATAGCTGCCCCTCTCTCACCACGCCCACCAACCTTGGCCCTGGGACGCTGACGTGGTAAGTCGCAGGTTTCTCCAACATCCAACGTCACCAACAGAGCGTGGTGCAGAGGCTTCTGCAAGTGTTGTCCATCAACCACACGGGGGCCAGGACTCTTTCTCTCTCTACACTGTTTTGTTTTCTCAGCGGATGTTGAAAACGTTTCTTCACTCGGCTGGCTTGGTGACATCAGAGTAGTAGCACTACCATTTTTATTCCAAGACATCCTTTCAGAAGATGTGCTATGTGGTACAGAGACAGTCTACCATGCTGGAATGCAGCTTCTGCTATGACTCAGTCCAGCTCCTGCACTTGGGTGTTTCGGTGGAGAAAAATGGCGGCGAGTTTTATGTAAATGTTAGTGAACAGAACCAGAATGGAAAGGATATGTAATGGAAAACAAAGGTTAACAATTTAATCTGCTAAAATACTATCAATGTTTTTTTTTTTTTGTTTTTTGTTTTTTTTTTTAAATAATTGGGCTATAGATTTTTTTTTTTAGCTTGTATTTTAGATGAAGTAACATCAGGATTTGCTTTTACAGTGCTGCTGTTGAAATGTTTTTTTTTCCCCACTAAACTAAACTAAACTAAACTAAACTAAACTAAACTAAACTAAACTAAACTAAACTAAACTAAACTAGTAAATTAAAATGAAAACATAGGCCTACTTAGAATTAATTACCCCCCGAATGAATTTCTCTTTCAGAAAATAAATCATTTAAGTTTAGTCATAAATTTAAAAAAAACAAACAAACGGGGAAATGTGTTTAGTTGTAAGGTTTCTGTAAACAAAATTTTAACTAATTTTTACTTTTTTAAATGACATTTTGTTTTGTTTATTTTTAAAGCAAGTTTTACTTATTCAAAAATTATTTTTGTTTGATCTTCCATCTTTTGTTAATTATCAGTATTTTTCTTCTGCATAGGGTTACAGGCTTCTGAATGGCTTTTTACATTACAGCATCTCAGCACCTAACCTGTTCTATTGGGCAATAAAACAGGTCGTCGTTGTAAAACGAACTGCTTCTCATTCAGTAATCAGTTGACTCTCAAATGCATTTGCAGAGTGCCATTTATTTATTGTCAACAACAAAAATAAGTTATTAAAATGAATAAACGGTTTCAGGTTCGATTTAGCCTGGGACATGTTTTTAACATCGAGTTAATAATGTAACATTGCTGTTCTTTGAAGGGGGCTACGATCTTTCTGGTTCTCAATTAAGCACTTAGATTAATCCAGCACCATAAATTCTCAGTTGTGTACGGTGTGGACAGCAGCATGAAAGACGACACAAAGCAGAGCCTTCTCAAATCCAACTGGAAATGCTGCAAGGAGTAAATTAGTTGTGTCCCGTGGCTCCTGCTTATTTCAATGAGACCAAGTCCTACAGCATTCAACTCACTTACCTGTTAGCATTGTGATAACTGCATCCAGGTTTGCAATGGACGAGAATTTAGTGACTGGAACTGGCTGTAGTTTAGACAAGTGTAACAACCAATGTAAAATGCAGTTTTGCTCAGCACTGTTGTAGCATGATGGGTGAGCGAAGCCACTGTGTTTGGGAATTCTGTAAGTTTGAAAAACTGAACTATCCACGTTTTTCTTAAATGTTTGGATAAAGGTTAAAGTCTGTCTTAAAAACTACAATAACGTCTTATTGTAAAAATAAAGTGGCGTGTTTCAATGGGAGAAATTGACCTGGATAAACAATCAACATTCATACGAACTCAGAGGGAAGAGTGCCCAGCTAAAGCTGTCTTCCATTTCTGAATAGGCTTTTTGTTCTTTGTAACTTATAAGTTTTAATTACCTTCATTCTCTTTGTACAGCAACAAAATATTTCACACTTTCTTATCGGTGTTTCACAGCAACATAAAAACCTCAACAATACCACAGATATGTGTTAAAAAATTGGGAACATGTAAATGAGTGATTTTTGTCGATATGAATAACTGTCATATCCCGACCCAGAACTATTGCCATGTGCAGTTTGTTTATGAAAAAAGAAAACAGACATAATTCATAATCCAAATGTGACATTTTAATAGTCATTTCCAAATCATTGGGGCTTTGACATCACAGTGGCATCACTGTGCTTTTTTTTAAATTTTTAAATTTTTTTTATTTTTTAACCCATCTATAACAACCAATGCACATTTACTATCACGGTAAACCGAGAGATGCGTGACTTTGCTTTGTCTGTTTCCCGTCTCATTTCTGGTATGTTTTGGGGACATGGGGTAACTCTACATTATATGTATAAGTATTTTAGGCGATAGAATTATTGATAGAGTCCTATTTACAAACCAACCAACCAAACAAGCAAATTTAGATTTTAAGAGAAGCAGTGATCCTTTCTAAACTAAAATTTTAATTTATAAGGAGGATTTTTGGGGCTGATTTGATACACAGACTAAATGTGAATCTGCATTCCGAATGTTTTTGTATGTTTGGTATGTTTTTCAGTGATTTATATTTTGCCATGGGCTAATCACGTAATGTATTTATTACTCTGTCACTACTAGAAGTTTTTGCGTTTACGTAGAACGACAATTGAAAAAATAAAATGAAAGATAGGCTATTTATATATTCACAAGTTCAACTCTGAAGTGACTTCATTAGGAGGTGCACATTAACTTTAATGCTCTTTACAGTCACGTGTACTTTTGTTTGAAACAAACAATTAAATAAATAAATATATAAATACATATTTTTGATGGTCCACTATTCTTCTAAATTATGGAAATGATAGGCATAAAGCATGACCACAGGTAGATAGCTCAGTTATTTCAAACATGCATGTCATTTACATAATTGACATTGAACGTATCACAATCACGATAGTTTTCATTTTATTTTTTGTATAATTTTGAACCATTTCTTTTTGTATTAAGTTAGGTTACATGCACCTCGATGACATGTTGCCCACTGTTAGACTAGAATTTGCTGCCCTTGCCATTGAAAACGATTCCGAACCGAGGGACTATCTCGCGTGCATGTCCACAGTCCACAGTCCACCGGAGGAAAGGATCTCTGCAAACATCTTAAGGGGGTTAAGGATAGCATCATATACGATAATGCACCTTGAAAAATCTTTCTATTGTCTGAATAATTACAGTTCGCTATGTTTTTCTGTTCTTAGTCTCAATTTTTAATTGTTTGTGGCAACCCATTAATCAAGTCCAAAAAAAACCCCCCAAAAAAACAAACCCCCAAAAAAACCCAACAACAAAAGTAGCATAATGACATTTAAAAGTTGTAGCTTACACAAAATGTTTTATTGAAAACAGTATGGTTTGTTTTAAATTTGTAATTATTGAAACAAGACGTCATAATACGTTCATGACTTTCAGAGTTTATATTTTAATACAAAATAAATAACAATGTATGATGTCATGTAATTCAATTCCAATAAAATGTAATCCAGATTTAACAACAACAACAACAACGACAAATAAAAAAAATTAAAAAAAAATAAATAAAAAATAGAAGTCTCACTAGAACTCAGGATATTATGAGGTTTTAGCCGTAGAGTGCTAATGTTTATATTGGTTCTCATTGTTACAGGTTTCTTTTCAGTCAACGAATGCCTTGAACTAGCTAAATTACCACAGACCTCAGGCAGCCTCTGTATCACAAACCTAAGACAAGTAGGCTACACGTTTACAGTAATATAGTACAGATTATAAAGGAATTATTATATGTACTTGCATTAACGTAAATTTTTATAGAGATATTTATAGGGAAAAACACGACCCGAAGTAGGAAAACAGTGAAATATCTTAATAAGGTCATATGGATTTTTTTCTCTCCCCTTTTTAAACTAATGCGGAAATCACAGTTGATCCAGTCCATTAATGATTACTATATTTTTCCAGCTTTTTACTGATTTGAACAAACATTTCTACTTTTTTTGTGTGTTATGGTAGCTAACATAATTTTGAAATCAAACTCTCCACATGAGTTAATAACCTACAGTCTACATTTCGCAAATACGCGTAAATTTTCTAAATGTATTTGGACCATTACAGATTTAACATTCCTTTTTCATAGGTAAAGGTACAAGGTTATTTGGCATAGGCCTACTGAAAAAAATGTAATGAAAGGACATACTGGTAAAACGCTTAAAACACGTGCAATCATTACAACAATGATGTATTTGTCGGTGAGAGGATTTTTATGTTAAACAAACACACTTAAAGAAATGGAGGAAGAAATCAGTATGCTTGGTGTAATAAGATAGATATCATTTCATTTTACTCCTAAATAAAAAATATATTTGCAATGTATCTTTGAGCTTATTTCGAGAGGATAACTAACACTGCATGTCATGCTGGTTAAATATAAAACTTAAAGATTTCATTAAACA
>NC_136622.1:23135629-23383129 GCF_933228915.1 Telmatherina bonti
ATGAAGTTGTTTTCTATCATTAAGACAGTAATAGGCTGCTGATTGCTATTCCCTATCTCCTTGTCTGTGATGATAATAATGATCGATTATTATCATTTTTCTGGATAGTTGGTGTGATTGAATTTTAAGTTGTGTTTAACAGCAAGATAAACTGTGCTTTGCAGCGACAGTTTTCTTGATGAAATTAAATAAAAATAGACTGTCCTGACATTTGTTGAATGAACAATACACCCAGAATATCTGAGATATCTGAAAGTAATGTTTAAAAAGGTATCATGATTGCAGTTAAGTGGTGTATTTCTTGGGTTGGTACTTGCCTTGCCTCTATTTGTTGGTTAGTGTTAATCCTCGAGACTGTTGTATGCTTTCTTCTTTCCATGGATTTTATTCCCATATGCGCGAAGCTGAAGCGTGGTTTAGGTAGTTTCATGTTGTTGGGGTTGGCTCCTGGCTCGGCAACAAGAAACTGCCTTGATTACGTCAGTTCGTCTTCATCAAGGGCACAATTTCCGCTGTATAACACCCTATAGTTACTCTGGTCTCTGCAAATGGCATTGTAAATGAACTGCAATACTTTGGACAGAGACTTTTTTCTTTGCTGTTTTTTGTGGTGGGCTGTAAAAGCTGTTTAGGCTCTCACAAGGAGAATAGGTTGTAAACAACATGGGGTAAAGTTTTAGACTGTTGTGTTGCATCTGTCATCTCTGGCTGTCGGTATAGGCTTCGTGGTTGCAGCTTTTAATGGTGTATTATATTGTGTAATTAAAAATGGACTATATGGAATACTGATGGCGAAGTGACGCTTTCTTGTTAGTAATTAATTTATTGATTTTTTTTTTTTTTTAAAGAAATGCATTAGCCTCTTTTATAAAATAAAAATAAAAGAGGGGGAAAAAAAAGAAAGTGAATTGCTGTTCCGGTTTGATCCTTCTTCGTTATTTTGCCGCTGATGCACGACTGTACTAAAGGTTTTCTTTCCAAAAATGTCATGCAGTTGTATTTTCACATTTTGTTAGTATGTTTTATACTGTCCACTGAGTAGACGTAGCCCAAGAAACTGCCATATGACCTCGTATAATATTAAAATATTTGATAAAACATTAAAACACATTAAATCAAGTTTGAGTCAAATTTCTTAATTTGGAGCCATTCTAAATTTTTGAAAACGTGTTTTGCATATAGTTTTTCGGGTTTTTATTTTTTTTTAAAAAAAGAACTTGGCCCCTTGTACCAAAACATGCCAACATTATTTCCGTTTTTTGGGAGAACTTGAATAATTCAGCTTAAATAGTCCTCATGGGCGACAAGCTTTTGTACTACTGTTGCATTTATAGGAAAGGGGGATTATATAGGAAAGGATTTCATTTTAAATAGGCTATGTTTATTTTTTGATAAATAGACTTCTGTTGTAACTAGTTATACTTTGTTAAAATAACATGAACCAAAGTTAATTGGAGATAATCATCAGTAAAATGAACTTTTTCATGGAAGAGTTGGCTCTTGTGGCACCGTCAGCATCTTCTTGGAAGGTCGTGCAGTGTTTATTCTGGTCTACGTGTCACCTTGTTTTTTCAAGCCCCCTCCTTCGGCTTTAGTACCACTAAAAGACACAGTCTGGAATCCAAAGTCACTTTCATTTACCTCAGTGAATGAGTGTCTCCCACGGAATGCATTGCTGACAAAGACTTTACAGCGCTGGAAACAGCCCGGAGAGCTGCACAGATTCACCCTAAAACCATATACACATAAAGTAATTTATTCCACTTTGTTGTGGTGCAGGGTAACCGAGGCCCTTACTTCCACAACTTAAGACTTGATCAGACATGAACCAAATATACTCAGACAAAAAGGTGTTCAATTTGAGAATGAGAGGTTTAGAAGAAAACGGACATTAGTTGTCGTTACATGGCAAAATTGTTTATGCAGTTATTTAAAAAAAATACCTCAATGTTTGTTTTTTGCATAGCATGATAATGTGTTTTTGTCGTGAAGTCTAGTTAGTTCGTTAGTCATCAAGAGGAAAGCTTCAAACGCATAAATTACATCAGTAATCCCGAAGTTAGGCTTTCCATGTGGTAGGCCTACTATTATATTAACTAAGATTGTAAGTTTATCAGTTTTAATATCGTTTGCGTAATTAAACAAAAAGTTTGCTTTATAAATAACGATAATAATAATGATAATAATAAAAATAATAATAAAAAGGTATAAAGGGAAATCAGTATAATATTGAGTTTTGAATCAAAGCTTTCAAATCTCAAAACAAGTATCATAGATTAGGCTACTTATTTTAAACTTCAGAAAATTTGACATTATAAAAAACACTGCTCCTTAAGAGATACGTCGGCTCACTCATGAAAATGACGAAGAGCAGTAATTCTAGGAAGCAGAAAACTGAAACGCTGTAATTTGATATATTTAGAAAATCTTAAAAAAAAATAAATGTCTTTGATTGTTATTCATATTTAATCCAAAATGAGAAGAAATCCAGTAATTCTTCAGGTGTGTTTTTGTTTTGTATGGTCACAGTGGGTGGCAGTAAAGAGGCACACCTGGTTTATTAAATGGCAACAGCAGGTGTTGCGGGGCTTTTTAATTAGCTAGGATGACAGTTTTTGACCGCTTTCACCTTATCTGTTATTTGCACTGTTTTTATTTTGGCAAGAATGTAATCAGTCAAGTTGTTATTATCAGCAGCGTGGAACATAAAAGGGAATCTCACCCAGAAAAATGTACTCAGCACATGTAGCCTACTCGTGATATCCCCTTTGGAATGGATCATTCCAAAGAGGAAATATGCTCCAAATGACACATATTAAATGACAGAAATGTAGAGCTGGATTGTTACTGTCTGTGGGGAAGATTTCGTTTGATCTTGATTGGCAAACCTGCAGTGCTTACTTGGCTAATGACATGGCATTTGAATAGCACGCCAACTCTGGCATATGTGGCGTTGTTGTGAATAATTTCTCAGATCGTACAGTAACACACTGTAAACAGAACGTTGCTTCAGCCTATCTTTGCACACGAGCCGGCATATAATAACATAAAGTCATCGCAATTTGACTGAAGTGTTTCATTACAATTGTGCTTTTTCGGGTAACAGCCAGTGTCAATGAAAGTAAATAAAAAACATATCCTAACTTTGACTTCTCTTTTACCTTTAATATATAATATAATTTGATTGAGTGTGGTGTAGTTCATGATAATTTGAAATACTTAAATCGACAGCTCATGTTAAGGCGTTTCAATTCATGATTGTAAGTCATTCTGTGTGGCTCTGTTAACACCTTTCTTAGCTATTTGCAAAGGTTTTCTCTTTGTTAATTGTCACCCTTCAA
Organism: Telmatherina bonti; assembly: GCF_933228915.1. NCBI lineage: Eukaryota > Metazoa > Chordata > Actinopteri > Atheriniformes > Telmatherinidae > Telmatherina > Telmatherina bonti. The sequence goes on from NC_136622.1 coordinate 23,138,971, forward strand.
GAACAAAAAGTGTTAAATGGAGTACTTTGTGGAAGCTACAGTAATTATTGCCCCAATTTAATCTTCATATGAAATGTCATGTAATGCACCGTTGTACATCCATAGATAAAGTAGCTCAACACCATTTTTCCTTGTAGAGCTTTTTTAAATTCTAAATGGTCATCTGTCCATTAATTTATTTTGGCCAAAGCAAAAGCACTATTATCATCCTCAGTAAACGTAAAGAAAAGTCGGCCTTATCTTCTTACGCAAAAGAACACTGCAAAATTTGAAACGGGCACAGACATAAGTAATTAAAAACTTTACCCATGTTTTATTAAAATTACAGTGTTAAACATACAAAAATGAAAACACAACACAGTCACAGAACAATCTTGCAGATTCAAGAGACAATGAGATCTTAAATACCGTATTTTTGGGCAGCCAACACTAAATAAACCAATAATTTCTCATCAGTGGTTTCAGTCTAAACTTGGACAATTTCAGTGCCGTAACCTAACTTTACATTTTCGTTCATTTTTATTTTCTCATGTAGGTCCAGTAAAATTACGTTTATTGGAATATTAACATTTCCTTCAGCTATGAACAGGTAGGTATCGTTTAACAATTAAACACGTGCAGAAGTTAAATGTGCAATAAACGTAATGAAGTGATATCTTCTGGGAGAACGAAATCTGAGATGGTAAATGCAACAAACAGAAAGTATATATGAAAAAATAGATAAACACACACACACACACACACACACACACACGCACACACACACACACGTATATATAAATATATATATATATATATATATATATATATATATATATATATATATATATATATATATACATATATATATATATATACATATATATATATATATATATATATATATATATATATATATATATATATATATATATATATATATATATATATATATATATATGCGCACCTACCCGCCCACACACACTAACACCCACACAGACCATAGAGATACACGCTACAATCAAAGAAAAATAATCTAAGTGTACTATACATCCATACAAGACGCATTGTGTATTTATATGACACAGTATTATAATAAATTGTAAGTTTCGCTTAAAGTAGCCTAATTGGAATAAACATTCGCCAACCCCCAACCTGAGGAAAAGACAAATTTAAATAAGACGCAGAAAATCTAGAGAACTGATATAGCTTATTACATCGTATAATAAACATGTAGCGAAACAGATAACTTGTCTCACATTGTCGCAATGATCATTACACATCGGGACACTTGCCGGCGCTATATGGGTTAGGGTTTAACGTCTGGTCTCTTATGTCCAGACGTTAAACGACGTTAAAAATGTCATGGTTGAATCTGAACTCAGCAGCCACACAAACATGACACTTCGTACTGATTGCATTTTCTTTGACAGATGAAGCCTAACTATTAAGTGTGGGTTGGTTTTCAAGCATTTGAATTTAAATCTGCTGATGTGGAATTTGATTTAGAATAATTGGGAATGCCACATATTTTCTGTCGTTAAACAATGACGAAGACTCATTTTCCACCACAATACTGACTCCTGCTTGCTGCAGATACACAAGTAGCCTACACTCCTGTTTTTGTTATCACTTGGAAACAGGGATTTGTGATAAAGACTTACACTTTGGTCTATAGTGTTGTTATGTTGATAGAACGCAATTTGAGCCCAGTTTGGGATCACTTTAGCACAGCGACGTGTGATTTGTTTAGATGCACAATTGTAGCTAATTCTACTTTTACACGCAACATCAGCACACCATTATTTAGTTTTCACGTGTAGTTTGGGGTAATTCGAGTTTTTCCACCTCTTGCTTCACAACCTGATGCTCCACAATAACTGTTAAAAATAGCATTAGGATCAAGACTAAATTTTTGCACAGATTTTTATATCATTAAAGTAGCCAGTACGGATGTCCACCATTCACCAAAAGTAAAATGCTTGCTATAAAGCAAGCATGCATATACAATTTTACATAGAGTGTGTATTGTTTCGGATTAAACAAGTAAGCAGGTATATTTTCCACCTTACCCAGTTTGTACAAATGCATTACACTGTAATTAGCCGTATCTCTTTATTATCTGCCTTATGGCGCTGATGGCGTCCTCGGTTTCTTTTATTTTAACTGTGTTTATCGTGTGTGTCCATGGATCTTTGCTGCCGAGTCCATGATATAGTTGTAGTCCAGGATGGTAAGGTGCTCGACTATGCTGCAGTACAAAACAGCAAACTCACTCTATGACATAGCCTACTGCAGTAATATGATTTCTTATTAAAGCGTCAATCAATTAAGCTCTTTTACCTCATTCTCATCCAGTGTCCCCTAATCTGTCCTCGGCCTTTCTGACTCCATAAAAATGCTTCACGTGCACACAATAGTGGTGATTTTATGTCACGCGGGGATCTCGGATGCAATCTTATTAACGACACGTTTATGAACAATCAAATAGTCCTCGTTAAAATTTATTGATGGGCATAAAAACGTGAACGGTCACTAGCCTAATGTAGCCCGCTTTTGTAGGCTGCTTGTGATTATTTGAAATCCCCTCCTCGACTATCTAACACAACTCTCATTGAAAAAATATTTGGTCTTCTGGTCCTCGTTAAATCATTCTAGACTTTATCATTGTTGTATCTAGCACCCTATATTATCATTAGTTCACTGCGCGGTCTAGTCGGCATGCAGTCACTGTAAAAGTTTTTTCTGTCTTCTTAACAATAAACAACATTACACAGGAAGTTAACAACAGTTTATCAAATACATTGCTGGCTGGATGAGGGCAAAACAATCCGGCGATTGAATAAGTCATTTAATGCTGTAATAGTATCCCTTGCAGTAGCATGGAGCTTCGGCAGATTTTGCCTGACAGAGATTGATTACACCATCAAATAGTTCCCTGTTTTCAGTCGTAATGTGCGCAGGTCTCTACTGCGTTTGGAAAAAAAGACCGACAACTAGCAACACCGATGCATGTTTTCTTCATAAAAAATTATACATTGCTGTTGAAGTTACCTCTATAAGTCCAAGAAAATATGTTAAATGGCACATTCTTTAATTCCATTTATGTAAACTGCTATCCCAGAGTAAGTGGCGCATTGATCCACTGTACAATTTTTGTGGGGGTAAATATAATCACGTGTCCCTGGGCCAGCCAATCGCAGCAAAGGAAGCGTTGAGAAATAATTACCTGCCTTGATTGTTCTATGGCTAGATAAAAAAGTACACATACACTCCATATAATAAACGGATGCATGTAAAGGGAAGCTTCGACATGTCGACCACGGGTCCCATAAGTAACTATTATGTGGACTCCCTGATCAACCATGAGAATGAGGATGTCCTTGCTGCAACTCGGTTTTCGGCGCCCGGTTCGCACCCAACCGGCCCTCGTCCGACGTCCCTAGTACCGGAGTGCGCTGACTATCCTTCGTGCAGCTTCGCACCCAAGCCACCCGTCTTCTCCACCTCCTGGGCCCCAGTACACTCCCAGTCATCAGTGGTTTACCATCCATACAGTCATCAACCTCACTTAGGCACAGACTCGAGGTATATGCGGTCATGGCTGGAGCCGATATCGGGCGCCGTGCCTTTCCATGGATATCCGGGGAATAGCAGGCATTATGGGCTGAAGCCCGATGCCTTTCAGGAGCACAGAACCGGAGAATGTCTCAGCTCCAGCGGACGAACCTATTCGGATTATCTGTACTGCTCTTCCACTGACATGCGAGACAAGACGCAGCAGAATATGCCTTCTCCCGAGTCGGAACTCCTGGCTTCAGGAAAACATAAAGAAGAGAAGCCGGAGCTAGATCCGAGTAAGTTCAAGCTCCTATGGTCTTTTACAGCCTGGACAGTCTTGTTATGGATTGTACAATACTGCTTTTGCTAAGAGCCGTTTTATCGTCCAGCATAAAACGACACGATAAGCTCTTTCTTTCCCCCTTTCTCTTGAGCTCCGAATCATTTGTGCTGGGGGGAAGCTTTAGGAACTATAAAAGACAAATGCTACGCGGCTAATATTGGGGCTATAAAACGAGACGGGGCTGTAAACATGGACTCAAAGAAAGATGTTGAATTTGGAAGGATGTTGCATAATGTAAAAAACATGCTCATTTAATGTGATCGCCCTAAACTGACATACGAATCTATTTATCAGCAAACGCTCTGGCTCCTGTTTATGACTATATTGCGACCTTGTCCACTAAAGACAGCACATCAAACCCCATGAGCCGACTTTCAGTTATTTTTTTTTGTCTGCAGGCCCATCTTATGAGGAATAGCCTCCTTTCCTCTTTCCTTTTTTTCTGTCTTTTTTCTTTTTCTTTTTTTTTTTTTTTTTATAGCTCTGCTTGATTCTCTGTGGTAAAACACACTATGCTCCCACATAACAGTACAAAGATTATATCTACACGGACACATATGACAATTTTCTCTCCTGTCTTTGTCCAAAACAAATTCACATGACTCTTTCAGCCAACTTGAGGAATGCAGGGACATACTCTAGTACTTTCACCACGGACCTGTAAGGGCTTGAACCGCGGACCATTTTATGGGCCAATAAAGTGAATAAGGGCATTGAGTATTTTACGACGGTGTTACTCTCAAGTTAAAGGGACAAGAAAGCAAATCAGCGGAGGTTTGGTCGATGTAAGGCTAAAAAAATCTTTTCTTTCTTAATGAGTTTCTTTCTTGATAAGTTAATGTGCAAGTAACTTTTGAAGTGAACGCAAAACCTTGCAAAATTAAGTGTTGTTTTCAGTTGTGCACCTTCGGGTGATCTTGACACACGTAAAAGGGCTCAACAGTCAATGTTGTAGTCATTGTTTTGAAAATGATTTTCGCCCTTGCTATTCTCTTTTTATTATGATTATTATTATTTCTATTTGCAGATAACCCTGTGGCAAATTGGATACATGCCCGTTCCACGAGGAAGAAGCGATGTCCTTACACAAAGTACCAGACTCTCGAACTGGAAAAGGAGTTTTTGTTCAATATGTACCTTACAAGAGACCGCCGATACGAAGTCGCTAGGGTACTGAATCTGACCGAGAGGCAGGTCAAAATCTGGTTTCAGAACCGACGAATGAAGATGAAGAAAATGAACAAAGAAAAGACCGACAGCAAAGAACAATAATGTGGACTGCAATGCGAGAAAACAAATATAAGAAACCACTAGTCACATGGACAGCACATATGTACCAAAACCCACGATGACACCCCTCCACTTCCTCGTCATTTTTATCACTTTGTTGGGTTTTGTATTAACCCTAACTTCCAGACTGTTTATGCTGATTATTATTTTCTAGCGCACAGTTAAAGTATCTTGCGTTTAAGCAAAAGGATAAAAAAGAAGAAGAAAAAAAACCATCTATGAGGAGAATGACATTCTGTTTCATTTCAATGTTCTTTGAAAGACAAATTATAAAAGCGCAATTCAGATAAGAAAAAAAACCTGTCCGAAGAAAGGTTATACTTGAATTCTTTTTAAATTCATGAAACTATAATTTATGATGTGAATGTTTTCTTTCATGTTTATTTACTTTGTAACTTCTTGCGCAGGTGGAGTATTTTGTAAAGGAAAAAGAACAGCTGCGAACGACTTGTCTGTCTTGTATTTTGTGATAGTTGTTGCTGTATTTGTGCATCTTTTTTTTTTTTTAAATGTAGCCTAGTTTAATTATAGAATGTAGTTATAAACCTCAGCAAATATAACCATAATTACAAGTGTTTGTTTTCTGTGTTCATTTGGGATATCATGTTGGCGGAAAGATGCACATATAGGGAGGTTCTAAAATTACATAATTTTCAGCAAAACAAACTATGTTCATGAATTATAAACTAAAACTTGCTTAGCCCTATGTTGTAAAGACATCTATGGTTTTGTTGAGAGAAAGTTGAATGTCACCACAAAGGGGTTAGATTGAAGCTTAGGCTCGCTTAATTCGTAAATTACACAACGCTATTATATTCATTATTAGTAATACCATTTCCATCATTTGCTTTGCATTAAATGGTATTAAATAGAGTTAAAGACTTTTTCTGTCCTTGTCAACCGCTTAAGAATGAAAAATGTTATACAGTTATTGAAGGATTTAAATAATTAATATTTATTGAAATAAATAAATAAATAAATAAATAAATAAATTCACTCAGTAACAGACATGAATTAGAAGCAGTTTCTTTTTTTCTTTGGATTAATATACAATTCTATTAATAATCTATTGTATTTCCCTTTTTATAAACTATTTTAATTAAACTTAAGACTGGTTATTCTATAACTAATTAAGCAATAATAAAAATTTCTAAAACGATGTAATAAATTACAGATGTATGTACTATATTCATTTTAGGTCTGGGCACTCTACATACTTTTGGTCAAAACCTATCCACAGAGTTTTATATCTCGAGTTCGGTAATGCTACAATCCAAGGCGGACAGAATATCTGCTGACAAACTTTGACCAGCTACCTTTTAAATCAGAGGCAATTTCCCATGTCTCGCATTTGTTTCCTGGGATCGGCCTAAATTGCCTTTTTGTGGTGGCAAACAATACAGACAGGATGCTGTAATTTCAAAGCCCAATCTAGTGCATTTCCGCTCAGCTCGGACAAAAATGCTAGTTTTACAATCCCTGTCGGAGCTCGGCTGTTTGTCTCAAATACAGACGAACAAAGCAAACTCGACTAACTGGCTAGACGTCTGGGCTAAATTACTTTATGGTTGTAATGGACGATGGTGGTGGACTCGTTCAAAGGAAAGTCGTGCACACTGTTCTGGGGATTTTTTTCCTGATAGCTTCGACTCCACAGTAGGTTAGGCTACTTCATGAAAAGAGTGGTCGATTAGTCTTCAATTAGATAGAGGAAAAGTCAATAATTATTGTGCATAAATGTGAGTGCAGTTATTTCTGATGAAGACTATTATCACAACAGGAAACACAACAGCACGGCAGCTACTTCACGTGTGCAATAAAACAAAATGGGATGATGGAATGTGGTTGAAGATATGGTGTTCAGCGTGAGCCTATACGTGTTTCATTCAAAGAAAGGGACAAAATACTCTCCAAAATACATGTAAGGTTTGAAAAAATGGGGAGATCCTTTCTCTACCCATGTCGCTGACGTTTTCTGATTGGTGAATCACTGAGGTTTAGTAATACATCCCAACACTAGATGACGCTGTTGGTCCATGTTTTAGTCATGGTCCGAATCAGGCTTTTTTTTTTTCCTTTTTTTTTTCTTTTTTTTTGAGCTGTGTGGCTTGTCTGGAAAATTAAGTCACCTGTCACAATCCACAGATATAGTCACGCACTGCATTTTGCATAGTAGACCACAGCAGCACTTTTGAATGCAGTGAGCTGATTGTTGTGTTGTATATGGAATAAGTGATGCATTTTTAAATCAATCAATCACTCTATCTATCTATCTATCTATCTATCTATCTATCTATCTATCTATCTATCTATCTATCTATCCATCTATCTATCTATCTATCTATCTATCTGTCTATCTATCTATCTATCTATCTATCTGTCTATCTATCTATCTATCTATCTATCTATCTATCTATCTATCTATCTATCTATCTATCTATCCATCTATCTATCTATCTATCTATCTATCTGTCTATCTATCTATCTATCTATCTATCTATCTATCTATCTATCTATCTATCTATCTGTCTGTACCTGTGTGTGTGTGTGTGTGTGTGAGAGAGAGAGAGAGAGAAAGAGAGAGATAGGTTTAGAGTCACTGAGCGGATTTGAGTATGGTTTTGAATATTTACCTAAATTTACTCATGGAAAAAAGAAAAAAAAAAAAAAAGAAACTTTTTCTTTTTTTTAATCACTAAAGTATAACCTGCATCCACAGGTATGTTGCACCAAATGAATAAAAGTGAACATTATATAAAAAATAATTCTTTAGCTTTTATTTAATTCTCTTTATTGTCTGTATATTATGTACATTTTTAAATGTATGTAACAGTGTAATGGAAAGACAAAAACATGAACAATAAAGACCCAGAGCCATATTTAAACAAAGGCTACAATTTATTGACCGTTTACAATTTTATAAATACCATACAGTACAATGGAATACAACAACAACAACAATAACAATAACAATAATAATAATAATAATAATAATAATAATAATAATAATAATAATAATAATAAAGAGAAGAGGAGTTTGTTTGGTTTTTTTTTTTTTTTTTTAAAAGTCCCGGCTAATTTTACCCTAAATAGGCCTTTTAGGTTATAAAGTCTTTACCAGCAGTTCAAAGTCCCCAAGATGTGATTGGCAATCTGCATATTTATAGAGTGTGAATGGTCTATAAATTCGCCCAGTGCTTCCTTCATATTTTACGATGATGTGTATAAAGCATCAGAAACCCCACAAAAAACTCACTACCATATTGGGAATGAAATACCATACAACTATTGAGCTGCGAGCGGTTGCAGCTAAACATTCAATGTTATTTTATGAACCCCACCATGTGGGAGATTTATTGCTCATCCTAGTCGGTTTTACGGGGTCACTAAGTGGCACATAGTATTCATAGGTCGTGTTTATATTTGCGAGTAACGGTGTTTTACAGCGACTGGCACAAGTCTGTTGCTTTGGCCTTTACTGCCTCGCGTCAAGGAGAATGTTTTGTATTTAAATCCTTATTTTAGCCAGAAGTCTGCATGACTTTATTTTGTGTGTACTTGGATCTTTAGTAGCCTATTTCACGATGTTTTTTTCCCCCTGTACTATTTAAAAATAGGCTACTGTATTGATTTGTCGGAGAGCATTAAAGGTCAGCTGTTTTGTAGAAACGTGTAGCCATAGCTTTAGAGCCGAACAAGGCAAATATAAAGTCATAACACCTTTATCAGTCTTTAAAGTGTTTATCTTCCCCACCTTAAACACGTTTTAAACGCCAAGCAAAGACAACCATCTTAACTTTAAATTTAGATCACTGTGAGAAAGCATCACACTATTATAACCACTTCAAAGCGCCATTGGTCAGTATACAACAAGGCCTTTTGTGATAAACACAACATGGATCATATTTACACCCTCTTATATTGTTGCATTATGATTAGTGAAGCTTCTCTCAAGGTGGATATACGTAGGGCCCACGTCTGAACGGTCATGGAAAGATGTAGGGGTGGGGGGGTGGAGGAGGGTGGGTGCGCTTGCGGTAGGGGCGGTTGGGTGGGAAGATGAAAAAAAGGAAAAAGAAAGAAAAGAGCAGCGTCTGTGACGGTGCCGGTGCAGCAAGCCAGCTTTAACCTTAGCTAACGCATGTCCAAAGCACATGCCATTAGCCGACTTTCAAACTGCAAAACGTAGGGAGAAAACACTCACGACTGCGAAAGAAACCCGATGAGAGGAACAGCACAGAGAGAGTGAGCTGCCGTAGATTGTCCAAAGGGGCAGCGTTTCTCCTAGTTCCGGTTTGTCTGCCTGTGTGCGCTCTGCGAGTTGGGACCCTAAACAAAAGACTGCTATCATCCTAAAGGAGATATTCAGCTGAGAGAGACCCGGTCTGCTTGATGCCAACTAAACATGAGCTCCTATTTTGTTAACCCTCTTTTTTCAAAATACAAAGGCAGCGAGTCACTGGAACCCACTTACTACGACTGCAGGTTTCCACAAAGCGTTGCCCGCAGCCACACGTTGGTTTACGGACCCGGAGCAGCCGCACCGGGCTTTCAGCACCCGTCCCATCATGTGCAGGACTTTTTCCACCACGGGACCACGGGGATCTCCAATCCCGGATACCAACAAAACCCCTGTGCTTTGGCTTGCCACGGAGACGCAGCAAAATTTTATGGATACGAAACCCTTCCGAGGCAAACGCTTTATGGTACCCAGCAAGACGCAAGCCTAGCGCAATACCCAGACTGTAAATCGTCGAGCAGCTCTAACCCCGGAGAAGGACAAGGCCACTTAAATCAAAACTCCTCTCCCAGTCTTATGTTTCCTTGGATGAGACCCCACGGTCAGAATAATATAATTATTAGATTTTTCTTTCTATGTAACTGTGGGGTGCGTGAGTGGAACAATGTGTATGTGTTTGTGTATGTGTTTGATGTGTGTTAAATATCCGTGAGTACCCTTGATTATGCTTCTAAACTATAAAACAAGTTAAGTCAGAGAACATGATACAACCTGAGCTGCAGGCTGCTCTTACTCCACAGCACATGTTCATGCAGGGCTGATTTCAAAAGTGCATTTTTAAACGGAAATACATATCATAGCTCACAGCACCAACTTGTTTTTAAGTCAGTTATCGTTCAGTGAATATATTTCATGAACTGAAAAACGAACTGTAACGAGAGATTAACTAGTCATTGATAAAAGCATGATTATACTAATCACACATCAGCGTGTATTGACAAGGGATTTATCCGAAACACTGGCCATCTTGATGATCCACAATCCGTGTTTAGGGGTAATTTGACCCACAGGCCCAGTGTGATTCGGACTCAAATAGCTATAATCTTCAAAACTTTGTGGATAATGTCACCCCATTCAGTATTCTGTCCAGGCTATCAGGCTGCATCAGCACACAGGTGTAAGCTTCATCTTTATCTGCTCAGAAAGCCTGTCCCCATCTGTTGGTTATCTTATATATATTTTTTCATGCTCTGGTCCCTTATTTTCTTCCCAGTATGTTTTAGTGATTGAAACCAGGCATGTTTAAGGCCTAGTTTTATAGAGTAATATTGTAGTAAAAGATAAACTACAGTGTAAGGTAAAGTGTAGCAGATATGGTGCAGTAGGTTACCAGTCCATAGATGTGTTTTACGTGTAGGACTAAGGCATAACAATTTAGAATTTAGTAGAGTTTTGATTTGGACCCATATAACATACATAGAAAGCACACACAAACACACTCACACAAACACACTCACACACACATACACACACACACACACACACACACACACACACACACACACACATATATATATATATATATATATATATATATATATATATATATATATATATATATATATATATATATATATATATATATGTGTGTGTGTGTGTGTGTGTGTGTGTGTGTGTGTGTGTGTGTTTGCAGTATATGTTTGCAGTGTTATAGGTGGATTTCAAAGTTGCAAGATACCCTCACTTTTGTAAATAGGCTATAGATATAGGAAAGGTATTGATTAATATCAGATGGTACATATTTTTTTAAATCTATATATTTATCAGATTTTTACATCATCCGTACATGCTTAGGACTGTAGATACTTGCTACTGCTACTGCTAGTGAAAAATGTCCTTAACTAAGACATAAACAATTTCAACGCTTAAACGAAAGCTATTTGGTTAGTTTTGTATCCAGTCTAAGGATCACAGCAAAAATTATTTTTCAATGATCTGAATGTTTTGTTTATGTTGACTGGTCGGTCCAGCTAACCTTTGCCTTTATTTTATTCAAGCCCCAGGCAGACGAAATGGGAGGCAAACCTACAGTCGGTACCAAACTCTTGAATTGGAGAAGGAGTTTCTCTTCAACCCTTACCTGACCCGTAAGAGGAGGATTGAGGTGTCCCACGCCCTTAGCCTGACCGAGCGGCAGGTGAAGATTTGGTTTCAGAATAGAAGGATGAAATGGAAAAAAGAAAACAACAAAGACAAGTTTCCGGGTCAAAGAGGAGAGGCTGAAGCCGAGGCTGAGGAAGAGGGCAACGAGGACGGTGAAGGGGAAGAGGCAGAAGAGAAAGAAGCGGAAGAGAAAGAAGAGAGCAAGGAGTAATTTTTATGGTCCTTTTTTATGGTTATATGGCTGAAAAAGAGAAGGAAAAAAAAAAGAGGTCCTAAAAACAGAGGAAGAGTCACAAGGAGGCAGAGATCGTCAACTTTATGACCGCCCTTCCATTTTGTCAAGAGGGAACAGGAATCCCACCAATATTGCTGTCACTAATAGACAAAATTCTCCCTTCCCTCGATTGATTGTCATTTGAATAAGTCCACACGCTTGTAAAGATTTTTCTTTGATAGAAACCTCACCCTTACACAGAAAGGGTAAATTTAAACGCATGTTATGGAAAATGGCTTAGCTGGTTCCGCCCCCTCATTTTTAAAAAAAAACTAAGTTGCTTTCTGTATCAAATGCGTAGCCAAACAAGATCAAAACATGACCAACACCTGTGTTGTAAATAGATTCAAGCCTACATTCAGGAAGAACATCTCTCCAGATCAGCCTGTCCGAAACTGTACACGAAATGTAGGCCTGTAACTTAGTAGTAAGTGTTTAAACATCATCGTCACAGTTACATTGGCTAACAACCCATGTATAAACCACACATTTTATAATTAGAGTTGTTACTGTTACTGTTTAACTTTTTTTATGTAAAAGGCCCCGACAAAAATAGCCATTAGCTCCTCAGATATCCTTTCATTGGGATTGCCAGGGAAACGCAACCGTTTGAAATCCTTTGATGCTACCTAAACCTGGGGAAATTGCAATAGAGATTTCTGAATACAGAGATTTCATGTGGTTTTAATTTTAAAATGTTCTATAGCAACCTTTTATCATTAAGTTATGTGTAGCATTTACCCAGTATTCCATAAACACTTGTTGAAGACAATTTGTGAGTCTTGGGAAGACTATTAGCTCAAAGCCAAGCAAACAATTTTGAGATTGTATCACGCACTACCTAAACTTAGAGCTTTGTCCGTTCAGAGTTTATGTTCCACATTTGTGGCATGGCTCTGATTTGATTTCAAGCTATTTCCCCAACAACTAAAACTGCCTATAACGCATATTTGCGTATACCTGCTACAATTACAACGATTATAAGGGAACTTTTATTTCAATGTGCTGGTGATATAGCGTAGTTGTTTTGCACTGAATATAATCTTTATGTACGTCTTGTTATATATTGATGTTAACAATATGCTCGTTTCCTGTTGTTATTTCTGTGAAAGACGGAATTGTGTGTCCCCGCCATTGCTGATGTAAAATCACAAATAAACAAGATGGCTCACGTTCATTGTTTTCGTTACTCCTTTTTTTTAGTTATTACACACGCACACACACACACACACACACACACACACACACACACATATATATATATATATATATATATATATATATATATATATATATATATATATATATATATATATATATATATATATATATACTCCTTCTGATGACGCGCAGATACATAGACCTAGTGAATAGGATATTTGCATGGACTCAAAATGATTAACAGATAAAGAAAATCATCAGAAATCAGAAGAAAATAGATAGGCATAGTGTTGGTGTTTACATAAAGCTAAACTAGATTTTCAGACTCCCTTACGACGAAATGAGAAAAATGAATGTGCATTTGAATACTTTCAAAAGTATGATTTTGACGAAGAATAAATAGGCCTACAAGGGAAAAAACGATTAAAATAGTCTATCTTTGCAAAAATATCTCTTTCAAGACAAGGGTACAAATCCTTTCACGACACGCCCGAGTCTTATTTGATTCATGCTTTAATAAGAAACTTCTCTGGGAGGGAGACTCTGGGTGAATCTTGGATCTTTCAGATGAGACAAACAAACATCTGACTTTTCATGTTAATAACCAGGATGAATAATTGTAGGGAAAGGGAGAGTGGGATGCACATTGCAAGACGTTATAAGTGAAATTGGTGTCCAGACAAAACCTGGGAACACCTCGTTGAAATGAAGGCGAATTGGAGGCCAAGTCCAGGTTACAGAGTGTTTCTGCCTCCGCCCCGCCGCCGTTTCTGCTGCTTTTCATTATGACTGTTTGGATTAATATGAGTAAAGGAGCAGGTCATGCAAAATCTGAGGGACTATACAATAAAACAATAGCTGTTTATAAATGGCCCCGCCAGCTTAAGGTGTTATTTCACCTGTTCGGTCTGCCTCATCTTTTACTAAAGATGTAATTTTTTTCTTTCTCTCCCTCTACTCGTATTAAGTGATAATAAGGAATTAATAAAATGACCTGTAACTTTGTTGTTAGGCATATAAATTAATCAAGAGCTCAATGTGATATATCCCGTTCCTTGGTACAAACTGGACAGACTGTGGATCTATATGCTTTAGCATGGAGTCTGCTGTATGTGAGACTTATCCTACAATGAATATGATCCATTTAGGAGGTCATTCTTATGTTTCCTCTTGAATTCCAGCATGACTTTTTTCTTTCTTTCTTTCTTTCTTTCTTTCTTTCTTTCTTTCTTTCTTTCTTTCTTTCTTTCTTTCTTTCTTTTCAATTCAAATTAGAAATTAGTCCTGATTAGAAAACATATTAAGTTAGTGATTTTAAAAAGAGAAAAGACACGGGGATGGCTGTATCTAGTTACATTAAAGGAACTTGAATATAATACATGTAATGGATTTTTCCTTCTTTTGATGGAAGCAAAGCATAGTTAATTAATAATATTCGTTTTTGTTATTGTCTTATAGCGCGATTACCCACAACCCTATTACTAATATCTAAATATTTCCCTTTATCTCAGTCCAGAAGTAAGACAAAGAAAAGAAACACATAAAAAAAACAAAAACAAAAAACAAAGAAACAAAAAAAAAACCCCAAAGTTTTTCTTACTTAATATCTTGAGTTTTTTTTCCACTGCTTTCTTTCTTTCTTTTTGCAAACGTTTAGAAAATTTCAAATGAGTCCGAACTCACGTTAAACTGCACTCCGGACTGTCTATTTTAAAACATTTTTTGAGTGTGTATAGTTTTACCAGAGGGTTCACAGAATCGTTTAGTGTATCTGCAGTAAACTTTATTGGGGTGTAAAGACACGTCTCACAAGGGCCTGGATCTTTTGTTTCCTTGAGCTGCGGCTGAATATCAGCCTGTGAAGATGCAGCGCGCATCCAAATATGTAACACAATTTATATTCTTACATGAGTTCAAAGATACTCATCACTCTGACTTTATGTCACACGATCATTTAGAAAGATGTTACTTTAGTCAAATTTGCATGCTTAAACCTGCTCAGTAAGGTTAAATTATATCCCTCTAAAATGCTCTTACATTTATATTTTGCTATTTCCTGATGGAAAAGGAACTGTCATGTAAAGCCAGGGGCCTCTTTACTGGACCCTTATATTTCCAAAGGTATCATTTATTTATGTTGCCCCCAGCTTACAAAGCATATATGTTCACTTAGACCGCAGTGACATACACTCACGGACACACACATTCTACATTACACCCACACACATACATACATACATATACATACACACAAACATATATATACGTGTATATACATAAATATATATATATATATATATATATATATATATAGACATCTAATTTTAGTTACATAGATAGATAGATAGATGATAGATAGATAGATAGATTGATAGATAGATAGATAGATAGATAGATAGATAGATAGATAGATAGATAGATAGATAGATAGATAGATAGATAGATAGATAGAGTTTCTTTACAGCTTCCATCCAATTCTTCATATTTTCCCAGTGTTCCTCGAACACAATTTAGTTTCAGTATTCTCCGGTAGCCTTAGTGTTTCATGGCATATAATTTGGCAGCCGGGGGAACCGTCATATGTTGACGTATGTCAGATTTGTGACATATTGGAAATTCCAGCATCGTGGTCCATGTTGTGCATGGCCGTTTTTAGTTTTGTCCTACCAAAATAAAAGGAAGTTAAAGATGGGTGAAAACATTCCTGGTTGTTAAAAGGAGAAATTTACAGCTGAGTAATAAAAGTTTACGACTGAATCTTTTCCGCTATTGGCTGCAGCCAGCCACGTGGCACGCGCTCTATGAACATGAACTTTATGCTGTTGTCTATTCTCTGGTCCTTCCCTTGTATCAGCTGCAGACTACGCAGGGCGTAGAACCGTCTTTTCTTTTTCACTCCAATATAAAAATAGCATAGTTCCGTTGGTACACGTCTTCATGTGATATTCATCTAATCTCCGACTTCCTGACAGAGGGATCCTCTGGACAGTCGCCGCCTCTACCAGCAGCTCAGTGCGTTTTCCCCCCCTCCGGAGGCAATAAAACCGCGATTGGAAAAGCAAAAAGAGCAAGCAAGCCAGCAAGAAAAGACTTTTCTCGGCAGACAGAAACCGTGCTCAAAAAGCTCCTTATCGGAAGGTGAAGACAAGCATCCGTAATCGGGAGATGTGCGCTGTTGATATTCCCTTTCTCGCCATCGTGACCCCTCAGCTGGTATTTTGGACCACGCGTGACGCTACAAATGAAAGAGATCCTGTTCAAGTAAGATGACGCTTCTTTCCATAAGTTTTTTTTCTTTTGTTCTGTTGTCCTGTGAATTGTGTGAGCGGTTGAGATCATTCAAAGTTTGAGTGTCTAATCGAGTGGGTGACCTGACCTGTCGCCCGAGAGGACTCTGATGCCCGAATCGGTTTCCATTATTACACGTAGGAGCACCTGCATGCTCAGAGCCGGCTTGGCCTGCATTAGGGAAGCATTTTAGAAGTACTGTGCCAATCTGCTGTGATAAATTGCTCTCTGATAGTAAACTTCCTCATCACTCACAGGCCCTTCTGACCAGGCAGTAAAGAATTATAGTCAGAGCTGGGTGATTTGCTCTAATTATGTCTGGCTTCCATACTTCTTGTCACATGTTAGACACAGTTCATGCCAAGAGCCTGAATAAAATCTACGAGCAATATTACACACTTCCATGTCACTATCGCGTAGACACACGCAAACACACACACGCACTAGTATGTATACATATGGTTAAAATATGTAGGACACACTGACTCGCTGGTAGCTCCCGGCACTGCCCCCTAGTGACCAGAGGTGTCGCATGTGGAAGTGGGCGGGTGTTGAGGCTTGTTGTTTATGGCTGCTGGTTTTCGGCGGAGGTTCACTGCGGATGTCAGCTGACCCAGCTGATAGACTGCTGCCAGCAAATAACTGTTCCAGCTGACATCGTGGAGTGTCTGATTTGTTCTTCTCATTTTTTGAAAATGAACGATATGCCCCTGTTTTGATGCAGCCTAAAATGCAATGCTTTGTATCAGACCATATCCGTGACATAACCACTGACGACACGTCAAATGTTCACACATTGTTTTATTTACACTATAAGGAAAAACATGACAGATATACCCATGATCACGTAAACCAACAAAGATAATATTACATGTTGAATAACATTAAAATAAGGACAATGTTTTTATAGTTAACCATGTATCAAACACTGCCTCGTTTCTTTGATGATGTCTTTTATGTTTAACAAGCATTTTTTTCAGCATAACCACAGGATACGATTCTTTAGAGCAATGTGTGCATCTGTGAAAGATCTGCGAAGAGTGCCAGAAATAAAAACGCAAATTTAACAAGGAAAAGTTGGTTCAGCAGTATTACATTAACTATAAGCACAATTTATGTGCTGTAAACGTATCTATAAGTGTATTAGGTTTGCTATCTTTCACCCTGTGAGTGTTTGTTGAGGTGGACGGGGTCGGAGGGCATCAGGGATCGGTTTTTTCACATTTGAAGTTTTAAGTTTTTGTTTTTTTTCAAGGTCCAACTTGACTAAATATCTCCTCTGCTTTACCATTGTCTGTGCTGTGACGAAATATTGGTCAGCATGATAACGTGATTTTATGTGTTTCTCCCTGCTTCAGCTCAGCAACCCCACGTTTCACCCTTGTAAAATGATTTCCTATGCATTTGTGTGAGCTTTTAAAGTGTTATAATCTACTGTTACAAACGTTGTTTGCATTTCTCTCACGAAGCATTGCTGCTGTAATGGATCATGTCCACTGCTGCCCAGCTGTGTGCGTCTGCGGAGAGAGAAGCAGAAAGAGACAGTATAGTTTTTGTCATATGGGTTGTTAGGTAAATATTCGTTTAGAACAAGAGGGGGAAACCACAGTCAATTGTTTAGCCCTGTAGTGATTTTACAACTGGAGATACCCTCGCATAAAACTTCATGAAGTCAGAAATATATCCATATCACCACATTTAGAACCTTTCTTACAAATCCCGACAGGGCAAAATTTTGCCTACTAATGGTCTTAATTTATGATGTGTGGAACAACATGCGCTCATTGGGCAACAGCTTCCTGAGTGCTTAACGAGCATAAAGTCGAACACTTCCGGACATTAATTGGGCCAGCCAGCAATGGTAAAGTGCTTATAGAGGGGCTTTACATTGTTAGTATGTGAATTACTCCTTATTACGGGCGGGGGAGAGGAAAAAGCATTGGGGCTGACCAGACTTTGCTTCCCTTGCTGTGTTTTTCATCATGGCTTATAATGTAGAAATTTTAAAGGTCCCGTTTAGCTTACACTGATCTATGTTGTGACGTTAGTACATAGTAAATGGTCTATACAAGCGGACTGAAAAGAAGTTGTAGGTTCAAAGAATCGGATGGGCCCTAAAGGGGTGCAGGTAGTTTTAGTTATAGGCCTGAATCGCAGAAACTAATTACAATGTAGCTACCAGTCCAGTATTATTATTATTATTATTATTATTATTATTATTATTATTATTATTATTACAATAATTGTTAATGTTATAATTATTATATATTATTATATTGTTATAATTATATTATATTATATTATATTATATTATATTATATTATATTATATTATATTATATTATATTATATTAGTTTTCATTCACTCATACATCTTTGTCCTCAATGTCCTTTTTGAAAATCGTAAAAACGCGAAGCAAAGGAATCCCGCTAACCATGCATCAAAAGCCGTGCATGTGATTTGCCTCACGGGCCGCAATAAAACACTAAAACACTGGGGGAAAGAATGACCTTTCTGATTTTGCACACTGACACAACCTCTGCTGCATTCCAGTCCACACATTGGCTTTACTGTTCAGCCTTTATTTACGGCCTCAACTTTATGGACCAGCGTGTTTTTCCTCCTGTGTGTGTGTGTGTGTGTGTGTGTGTGTGTGTGTGTGTGTGTTTGAGATACACACACACACACACACACACACACACACACACACACACACACACACACACACACAGGCATATACACAGAGAAAGAAAGAGAGCGAAAGACAGAAACAACAATAAGAATAAGCGAAGTTTAGAAATAAAATAATACCAATTTCTTTTACATCTGTAACCAATTCAATGCTTATTGATTTTAACAAGTTTGTACGAAAATTTCAAACCGAATACGTCAAGGATACGGAAATTGCGAGTAAACACTGTTCGCAAATCCACTACACATCCTGTTGACATCGTGAGCATGACAAATTAAGAAAGTCACAGTAGAAGCACCAGTTATTTTTCCACATTTGCCTTTTATATAGTTTAAATCTGGATTTCAAGTGTCAGTGTTAAGGGGTGAGTTCAGGTTTTCTGTCCAACACGATCTTTAGTTGCCAAATATTAAGGGTATTAACTAGGTAAGAAGTCTTGTCTTTTTGTGTGTACTTTTTCTTGTCTTCAAATAATCCGTTTTAATTAATCGAAAAACTGAGGATAACGGGGAAGCAAAATAAACAATGATACTGTGGCAGCTTACAATCGTCGCTTTATTTGCCGGAATTTTCTGTGATTCGGATGTCACATATGGCCACGAATAGGTGAAAGCAAACTTTTATTGCACCAGCTACTTCCTTCTCTTTGTTCTTGTCTCTTTTATGGGCTTTTCAGGATCCCACACAACAGACCAAACAGTTGCATGTTTAGGCTTTTTGTTTTCATTCTATTGAAGTAATCGATGAGCTGAACCAATAAGTTGCTTTGGCTAGAGTGACTTCGTTTGACCAGACATTCTAAATAGTATTATTGATTATTTTCTTGGTATGGCTTCTTGATAAACGGGTAGATAATGTCACTTGTCGTTCCAAGTGCATGGATAGTTTCTATTTTATTTGTAAAGGTTTAATAAACATTTGTATTCTTTTGTTTTCTTTTGGGGTAAAAAAAAAAAAAAAAAGTTGACATCTAATTTTGGATAGATAGATAGATAGATAGATAGATAGATAGATAGATAGATAGATAGATAGATAGATAGATAGATAGATAGATAGATAGATAGATAGATAGATAGATAGATAGATAGCAAGTTTTAGTTTAGCAATTTTGAAATATTTCTCTCTTAACATTATAAAATGGATTTTCAAACCCACAATTTCTTACAGCGAAAATGATCAATTCCCGTTCGTCCTTTTTTTCCCCAGCGGAAGGTCAAGGCAAGCTTAGAATGAGGAGAAAAGACAGAAAACATCTGTACACAGCCTATGGCGCACTGTGTTTGACTCTTCAGGTTTTAACATTTATCTGAAGTCTTCACCTTATGTTTGAGTTTAAGACAAGGTACCTGACGGTTACAGTTGGCTTGGATGTATTTGTCTGACGTCTTGCTGGAGGTACAAAACCAAAATTAATTAGGATTTTTTCTGATTTTCTTCACCAAGATTGCTGGGTGAAGTAAACATCTCAGACGCACTTCTTATCCACTTTCTGAACTTGTACCTGTATTGTATTCTGTTTGTTATTTGTGCTGTACGTCGCTTTTATTTCTAAATCTGTGCAATTCTGTCTGAGTTGCAAAGCTCTTCTGCAGAGATAGTTGTTAGTAAGCTGGGGAACGTCACTTGTTTTTATTGCCCTCACAGAAGAGACCATAAACGCATTCTTACCACCTACACCATCCCCCAGTTAACTGCAAAAACATGAAAAGTGCTCTTTTGCCAAATAATTTACAGACAAAAAGATAAATAAATAAACAAATAATAAAAAAATAATAATAATATTTCCCCTGTTTTGGAAACTCCCTGGTATGTTGCACATAAACAGTACACGGCTAATACTAGTTTTAATCCTCATGAAGGGCAACAAATTTGTTAGGCAGCGCATTGTTGGTGATGTAACCTTTATCTCTGCAGTTGCGTTATGAAATAAAAAGTGAGTTTGGACACATATGCAACACACGCACACACACACACACACACACACACACACACACACACACACACACACACACACACACACAGACACATTCTCTTATAGCCTACATATACTCACATAAGAAGTTAGTATTACAGTTAAGGGCTCTGTATTGTGCCTCATTTTATTTCTTAATATTGCTGAACTGCACTCTTAAGAATAGATAAATACATGATTTCATGAATTTTCATCCAGAAATCCTGCTTGCTTTCTAATCACTGTAGTGAACGTGACAACATTATGTGCTTTTTTCCTCGTTAAAACTGAATCTCTTTAAAGTTCAAACCGAAAGCTCCTTATCCAGCCATGCAGGATAGTGTACTACTTCAAGTCTACGTTTTGTTTATCGGCATTTAGCACTCATGTTCAAGCTCCGAGCTAAAAGCTACAGTTTCGCCTCAACTCCTGCGTCTCAATTGGTTGAGAATGGTCAGCTGACATTGTCATATTGTCTCTCACCGAGCCAAGCCTCAGCTATAACACTCGGGCTTGTGCGTCTTAACCGGAGATTGGAAATTAATAATTTTCAATCCTCAAAGTAGCCCACTTCCAGTTAGAGAGGCAGAAAATCGCGGTAAACTGAAAGTCAAGAAGAAAGGTGGCTGGCTGACTCAGATCGGGAAGACATTTGCAGCAGAGAGTGAAAAGAGACCGATAAATAAGTGGGGAGAGTTGGAGAGACGGTTACAAGCAAGGTATGAATTCTTATTTTGCAAACCCGTCGCTCTCCTGCCATTTATCCGGTGGTCAAGATGTTTTGCCAAACGTTCCTCTAAACTCCACCACCTATGACACAGTCAGGCATTTTTCTTCCTATGGCGCTGCCGTGACCCAGAATCGGATATATGCACCTTTCTACTCTCCTCAAGATAATGTCGTTTTTGGCTCTGGCAGGGCACAGTATGAATATGGATCAAACGTATTTCTCCAAGACAAGGACGTGCTGCCCAGCTGCAGACAAACAAACATGGGGCTCAACACACAAAGCCACATTGCTCAAGAGTACAGTTTGGATCAAGGAAGAGCAGGAGCCCAGGAGCAGAAAAGTAACATCCCGATCTACCCGTGGATGCAGCGAATGAACTCACACAGCGGTGAGTTTTACTATGACAAATAAATTAAGGAAATGGGCCAGTTTTACGATTTGTCTTACCAAGAGAGTAAGTTACTTTTTATGGCCTCATAAAACATTACTGTATCCCCTCGACTTGTAGGCCTAACATGTACAAACAAACAGCTTTCATTTTAAGAATGATATAGTAGCCATAATCGGTAATATGAGACAGAGACAATGTGTCTGAGGCTTTTTTTTTTTAAAATCATTTGCATAATAAAGTAAAGATGCTCTTTGAAATAGGTCCAGAATCTAAAATGTTTCTTTTTTAAAATATAGTTCTTGAAATGTAGTATAAGTTCTGATCAAGCAGCTTATTAAGTACCGCCTTAAGTATAATCCACATAAACCACAGGCCATGTTTCTACATGAAACGTGACTTGGTATTGTTAGCGACTAAATTAGTGTCTTTATTTTATATTCCAGCAGGAGTGGGCTACGGGACGGACAGACGCAGAGGACGTCAAATATACTCTCGTTACCAAACACTGGAGCTGGAGAAAGAGTTTCACTTTAACCGCTACCTGACAAGGCGTAGACGCATTGAAATAGCAAATGCGCTTTGTTTGACGGAGAGGCAGATCAAAATCTGGTTTCAGAACCGACGGATGAAATGGAAGAAAGAGAGCAACCTGACTTCCACGGTAACTGGAAGTGAACAGACAGGAACGTCACAACAAGAGGACCGCGGTGGTGCAATGGAAGAAGGGAATGATGAGGACAAGAAGAAGGAATAGTTAAAAGACGATTACGCCTGATGACCATTTAAACCCAACGTAACTACCTAAAAATCTATGTGGACTTGAGAACGACTTCACTGCATGATGGCCTCTTCGATGCTCTTTATTTCACATTGACCACAGGAATGTGGAAACTTAGATATCAAAAATAATTTCAGCGGCAGTTTGGTCCCTATGACATTTGGAGCATTGAGGGGGATTTTATTGTTATAATTATTACTGCGATGTCACACTTTCATTGTGAAAATAAAAAGAAGTATTATTCTTTCCGTTATTTCCCGTGCCGGGAAATCTGTGTAGTTACCCCTACACCCCATCCATCACTGTGAACTCTTTGATCACCTCACTAAATACAGTGTTGGCTTGACTTAGCTCATTATTGAACATGCACATTCCACGGCATTAAGGACACTCGATCACAGTATAAACTAGTACTTGAACTATCTGCAGAAAAAAAAGTCCCTGCATTAACCTAAAAGTTCTACGGAGAGTGTCCAGTTCACAAACAGCCTCCACTGAAATACCTGTATATAATGAAAAAGCAACAGAATATTATGTAAATTCCGTGAAGACCTGTGTATTTAGCCGCTTTGTTGGGACTGTATCATGTAAAACAGCGCCTAACTTCTTGTTCTTTGATCATTTGACACAATACGCTTTTCTCGTGAGATCATTTTTTTACACAATTAATTCTTCACTTTTCTTTGAGAGTTTCAAAATCATGTTTTGTCATTATTGTGTATCATGAAATAAAAAAGTCTTTTCAAACATACGTCTCCCTTTTCGTTATATTGTGACACGAGTCAGATGATTTTTAAAAGCAGGGATGTCCTTGTGGAACACAAACGTGGAGCATAAATGAGAAAGAAATGTTTGTCAATTTGTTTAAATTTCTCCACATGCTTTGCCTGTAAGTTGTAAAGTCAAGTAGGAATAAATAGAGTGGTGAAAAAAAATCGACTTAATTTGATCTAATTTAACTTACAGATTATGGTTGGCATAATGAGAGAACGGGAATGAATAATTGTTCAGCATATCATACGCTGTGATATGAAACACATTTATTGTGACTACAATAAATATATTCCTAAATATATAAATTATTATTATTATTTTTATTATTATTATTATTATTATTATTATTATTATTATTATTATTATTATTATTATTATAACAGTTGGTGTACCCTGGTGCCTCAGTGGCACAGAGCCCCGTCCGGATCGTCCTGCTCCATTCCAGACACCAGATGACGCTCTTGTCCTGCCCTTCTTTTACGCTAAAGAATCCCTGGCTGGTTCCAACAACCAACAGCTCAAAGTTTATCGGACACGTTTCAGCTATTCATCAATATCTCCATTGAGTATCAAGCCAATTTATGACTGGCCAACATGTGCACGTGATCGCATACAAATACCCCATATTTGGGCATGGCACGACGGATCAAGAATAAAAAAAGGACAAGAAAGCGTACTCCTACTATAAATTGTGGATTAATAATATTTTTTTTTTTAGAGGAGACAGTTTTAGGTTTTCTAAAAGCGGCTCCAAACGCAATGACCAACCAAAAGAAGGAAATACGCGTGGCACAAATCCCGCAGCTCTGAGTAGGCTAGATTTTAAAAAGTGTCGGTGGGAGTTTAAATGAGCATTTATGTTGACAGCTCCAGTCTCAGGAAAACAGACGAGACAACTTCTCCTAACACTATGTTTAGTTTCGATTTATCTGGGCGCAGGTCCAGCCGTTATGAGGGTGTTAATGTGAACGGGATTTACTCTTGTCCCGTCCCCACGACTTCTGCCGAACAGAGGGAGATGAAAACTAGCCTGCGTGGCAACAAGGATACTGCTCTCCCGTCAGGAACACTTATAACTATGGTGTCTAGTAGCTCGTCCATGGACGCAAGCGGGCTCAGTTACGGACGAGGAGCAGACAGAGATCCAGAGAAGAGCGCCAAATCCCTCGGCAACAAGAACAAGGAGAGCGACAAAAATGCGGATAACACGCAAACAGTGAAACGAAACACAAATGCGAATCATCTTCGGGATAGTGAGCAGCGGCCACAGATTTATCCATGGATGACAAAACTGCACATGAGCCACGGTAAAGTTTGCCTCTTTTCTAAAGTGCGGCTGAGACGCTTTCCCTTATTCACTCTTAACGTAGCAACAGATCTTTTCGCTCGTTCCAGTGTCCCTCTTGAGTTTTATAGGCCAAACGCAGGAAATAATAAAAACTTGCGGTCATAAATTTTATGACAAAGGCATCCATTGCTCGTAAACCTGCTCTGTTACGGTGAAGAGGTGATCTATGGTGTGATTTATAGTTGTATAATTGGATAAGAGAACAAAACTATGATAAAACTATGAAATAATACCTCAAATGCAACTAAGGGCGTTACTTGTTGCTTTTTTTTTTTGTCGTCGTTGTTGTTTATAATCTGCGTTGTACATCATGAAACAGTGAGGGGGGAAAGCCTTAGCCTTAAATTGAACTCTGGGAAACATCAATGCCCTGACCTAATCATGAACTTTTCACCTCGAAAAGATTTCAATAGGCATGTCTCTTCTCCGTGTCTTCGAACTATTGATTATCAGAAGACTGCAAGATGGACAGTGAGCACTTTAGCTGCTACAAACAAACAAAAAAGCTATGGACGAATGTAAACATACAGAAACACACAACAGGGACGGTAAATTTTAAATCTAGAGAACTGTTTCTTTACTTAACATGCTTGTGCAATTCTATTAATGTGGAAATATCTGGAAAAAACAACCTTTCTGTTTTTAATTCCATTTATTTGTATCATATACTTTTATTACCTTACAACATTAACTCTACACTACTGCAGTGGTTTGGATTGAAGCCCGTTCTGTTCAAGTTATCTGGACTCACACATTACAATTAAGGGAAATGTTTTAAGCTATCATTAGTTAATCTTACTTTTAGAATTATTTATGCAATATTTTTCATTTACGGCTAGGTCTATTCATTCATCCTCATGAAAACATATATTTTATTGCACAAATCCACCATGTATATCAGTTCATATCAGCTAATTCTAAACTATTTGATATTTAAACTCTGAGTGAAAGTGAACCTAAGAGATATTTGCTTGCATTGTGAACAATTTTGATAAATAAGCTTTATTTAATGCAACAAATAGTTGCAGTTGAACATGATCTATCATTATTCTATTTATGCTTTTGAAAACTAACTTATTTTAATGCTACTTCAGAATCGGAAGGTAAGCGGTCCAGGACCAGTTACACCCGGTACCAGACTCTGGAGCTGGAGAAAGAGTTTCACTTCAACCGGTACCTAAGCCGCCGCAGGCGCATAGAGATCGCCCACACTCTGTGTCTAAACGAGAGGCAGATCAAAATTTGGTTCCAGAACAGACGAATGAAATGGAAGAAAGACTCAAAGATCAAAGTGAAGGAGTAAAAATACTGCAAGAGAACGGGTTGCATGCAGTACGTTTTCAGCCATCCCTGACTGCGCAGTGCTGGAGTGCTGCCTGACCTTCAGATGAACCGCTAGGAGCAATGACATCATGACACCGCTCCGTGTGCTTCATCACCAATTATGTGTCACTTGCTGCAGTTTGGGACCTAATATATTGAATATCACTCACTTTGATCAATTGGTTTACATTTCTAAATTAATTTGCTGCCCATGCGATGATAACCCCACTTTACTACGCAAAGGAAACATGAGGCTGAGGGGAGCTTTCACGCTGACTGGCTTTGGTCCGCTTTGTATTGAAAAGCTGTAAAATATTAATAATCTGTATTAATGGGGGGTAGAAGTAGTGGACAGTGGTCACATAATATCAAGCTATGCCATCATAAAAAAAAATAAAAAAAAATCTAAGGCCAGTGAATCAAACAGATGCAAAATAATTTGAACCAACGTGTTAATAACATTTCACCCCCATCTATTTTATTTTAAAATGAATGTGTCGAACTTAGGATGTTGTTGAACTTGTTGTGTGTTCAGTCTTTGTGAATGGATATCTGTGAAGGCATCAGTTGTCATTGTCTTATTCTTGTGAATCTGGATGATTATATGTACTTCAGTGACTAAATGTGATAATGTAATGTGCAATGGAGCTCCCCTTTGTAAACTAAAGGTGCCTTGTAAACACAAGGCCTAGACTGAGAGATGGCCTGTTTGTTTATTGTAACCAATAAAGTTGTTGAAAGTAAGGAGATTGCCAACTGTCAGTGTTCCCATTTTTGTTGTTGACATCAGTGTTTTATTGCAAAAATATTATTGACTTACAATTAATATTTTGTACTGTGGGAATAAGAAGAATTAGCTGCACATCTACACGTAGAATTCCCTTTGTTTGACTACACTTCACGAGTTTTCCCCAGAATTTCTCGAGCTGACAAACGCGCTCTGAAGTTTAAAGCCCTCATAAAACTTTATTGCCCCGTTTCCACCACTATGCAGGCACACTCCGTTTCCTGTTTTGTCAGGAAAGGAAGACATACACACACTGATATGAGAACAACTCAACATGGACGCTAAACTTTGCTGTCTTGTGCAGCCTGACGTGTCACCATTCTAAAGGCCACATGGCCACTTTATATTAACATCGTGCTAATTAATATCACTGAAGTCAAAGTAACACTGTCCTACCGTGATAAAGACAACCCACATGCTGGGTGTCTGTTGCGGCATGAATGGAGTGATGACACAGAATATCCCAAAATCTTTTCAGGGTCACCCCTTTCTCTAAAAAAAATTAATGAAAATAAAGGGAAAAACGTTTTAAAAATGAACTCACCTTTGAAATTAATAAATTCCTAATGAGCTTCCTTCACGATATGTGAACCGATCAGAGCAGCTTCCACTTTATCTGCGATCTGGTAGGCCTAAAGATGTATTCAATCCTTTTTTGTATGTCTTTCTTTTAGGGTATTTTAAAGTTTACAAGGTTACATATGCCAATTGCCCCAAGCAGAGCCTGTGAATGGTGCATGGGAAGCACGTGGTGTCATTTAAGTGGGTTTTATGACCTGGAAGAGCTGACAAACCTTCGATATATACACATCATATATAATCTTAACTGTCCAGAATTGCAGCTGCCGGCTTCCCCTTATCGGAAGAAGGGAGGGCTTTGTGGCAGTGAGGATGCAGTGACTTTCTCTGGACTGTGGAGTGAAGAGGTACGGAGGTCTAAGAGCTGCAGTAAGTTTCTTTAACTTTAAGTAGAGGCCTAGTAGATGCCGTTTATTTCGCCGTGAAAATAATGTAATTTTAATGTTATGCTGTTGAGACTTTGAATGCGCGGGTTCTTATGTATTTTACTTAGAATTAAAAACTATTAACTGATAATTAATATTGTTTTGAAAATGAACCAATGTATATTTTACTATTTGAAGGACTAATGCATATTCAACTTACACACACACACACACACACACACACACACACACACACACACACACACACATATATATATATATATATATATATATATATGTGTGTGTGTGTGTGTGTGTATATGTATATATATATATATATATATATATATATATATATATATATATATATATATGAAAGAAATCTTCAAAGGAAGGAAAAAGAAGGATAGTAGAGAAATGCCGATCGTGGTTATTTTAGGACATACGCTCATTTAAAGCAATATTATTCTTAGGTTGTGTTTACTGTCTACAAGATTTTAATCTTTAAAGGGCAAAAAAATATTTGAATGCCCTGCTACAAATTTGACCTACAATTTCAGCCGCAATGATTCAGTTGTTTGCTTTAGATATTTGTTCTGTTTGTACGAAAAAGAAAAAAATGAAAGAAAAGTGACTGAAGAAAAGGAAAAGTGAGCCAAAACCATAAAAAAATCTTCCAGCTCTCCACCCCGCCCCCATCTCTCTTTCAGTCTCTCTCAGTCTCTCTCTCTCTTTCTGTCTCTCTCGCTCTCTCCAACTCACTTTCTCATGTCCTTGGAGCACAATCAGCTGCATGCGATTTTGGTTGAAAATGCCCACTGTATTTTATAATTCTATGTAAAATACAGTCTGGAAATAATGATAAATATCTTAATTAAACTTCAAAGAAAGAAGAAAATCTTTGAGTGAATTTTAGGCATATCCATTTCAGTTACTGTATCCTCACTGTTGTCTGAGGGTCGTGCAGAATTGCATGGTAATTCTTGCATGATCCAAACTCAAGTCCAGACATGAACATGAACTCAAGATGTAGGCGCTTTCTCCCCATGTGAAAAGTCCATGTGGACTGACAAACTCCTGTTTTCATCCCAACGCCTCCTTCAACTTGTCATTAGACAGATATTGCTAAATTAAACCGTTTGGAGCTTGATGAGGCACTGTAACCTTGTAACCTCAACATTCTTCAGTTGCTCAGTTGTGCACACCATTTATTATGTGCCTTAACAAAAACACGTTTGTCTTTACAAACAGTTCGCGCTTCTTAGCCACTGTGTGAAATTGCACATTTTGAAATCAAGTTTCATTTGGATACGTTTTAGCATGGTTGACAGGCAGTTGCTGACGTCAACATCACAAGCTAATGATGAAACAGAAATGATCATTTTCTTTTTAAATTCAACTTCCATCCAAATGGGAAGTTTGCACCCTGATTTCAATGTAATTTATATATACAGTCCAGATGGTGGTTCTGTAGTTTTTTAAATGTTTATTTCGTCTATTTATTTAGTCAAGTTTCACGTTTCGTATAGTGTAAATCATACACGTTCGATAGGGGGCACTGTTGAACTCGCTCCTGTATGAGTGATTCACTGTGGTGGGGGCAACGTGTCCTAGAGAGGGCATCGAGTAGAGATGTTCTTCTTTACAGGTATTGTGTCCTGTTGTACCCCCCTTTTTTGTTGTCCACGACCAGGAAATGATCATTTCCAAAACCTATTTTATTTATGTCAAAACAAAATAATTTCTGTTTTTAAACAGAAATAATCTTTACATTAGTTTTGCCTACAATATGATTATTGAAATCAAACTAATTGTACATATGTTTTTTCTTAATGTTAAATTTAAATATATTTTATTTTAAAACAGTCTTTGTCAAAACACTTCTCCACAATACAAGTGAATCAGTCTAAACATCCGTTTTCGCGGCTTTTCTCCGAACTGTATTCCTTTCTTTGACCTGTGGAGCTGACGCCGTCATCATTCAATCTGCAGAGGTCATTTCCGGGTGACCACAGACTTTCCTTTGTCTGAATCAAAATAAGGACCATAAAACTCCATTAGTTCTTTTGTGAACACAAGACTTTATTTACAATGTGAAGACAAAGTCATGATTTTTTTAAATGACTGCCACAATTTAGTCGCACTAAAATACAGAAATTTCCAATAAAAAGAAATTTACTCAAAGAAATACCAAAATACTTGTAAATTTAGTTTTACTAACCGTCCAAAATTTTTGTCCATGGTCCGTGTGATGTATAGGAGCTCGCACATGTCAAAACATTTTCTAGGGCAACCTAGAAGAAAAGGGCAGCGTAGGAGAAGGCCTATGCATAAAACATAGTTTAAACACAGTTTGTCAGATAATTTAATTGTATTTATCTATTTGATTTTGCTTTCATTTGCTGACTTTTGTGATATTTTAAAACAGAACCAAAACCGAGAATTATAATTGCAAGCTGGTTTTATTCTAATATGTCTGCAAATGTGAATTTTCAAATGGGAAAGTAATTCATTCAGGAGATTTTAGATTATGATTTATATAGTCTCCACACCTATGATAAAGGTGTGTTAAAATTAAAATGTTCAGTGTAACAGCTTGCAGCATTGCATTTGGAGTTTTTATTTGCGTTTGCAACAAAGAGAAATAAAATTGCATTATTCTTAATCAAAATGTTCTCTCCTTGTTTCAGACAGTCCGTCGGGTCAAAATGTGCAGGTACGTGGAGTTATAAGTAAGTGTTCAGCATCGCCTCACGCGGATCCACCTGACTTAAGCCAAGTCAGGAGTCTACTTGCATTGTGGAGCTTGTTATTTTGCTGAAGGCAAACAAATGTCTGCCCACATAAAAATCCCGATGTCTAAGGGTTAAATTTATTTAGATTTTTATTTGTTTAAGAGCCAATCTTAGTATTTTTCGTATCAAGTTAAAACCGCATTGCATCCTTCCTTCATATGATTAATAAAGCACGAGTTGCGCAGTGTAGGTTTGAACAGAAATGAACCACAACACTGCAGTAAAACCAACCAGCGGTTTATATGGCGAGAATACAGTTTCCTAAAAAAAACCACCTCTGCTCCCCTGACTACTGCTTTCAAGGACCATTCATATCTAACTAGTCTCCAGTCTGTCTTCACTTCATTAAAACTTTTTATTTTAACTGGACCATCTAGCCAATGTTATTACACCTGGGGAGAATAAATGCGTAAAGGCTATTAGGTTAAGGGTTTGATTAAAAGCGCATCGTAACCATTTTCATCGGAGTGCATATATTATTGCTGCCCTATATGGACCCAGGTCATGTAGCTACTTGGCCACCAAAATAAAAATGAACACAACACAACAACCTCCACATAGTTGTGTACATATTTATTTTGTTTACATAACTACATGTGTGAACAAGGTTGTAAACTGTTATTTTGTAAAAGACAGAGTGGGAAGGAAAGCTTCATAATCTCTCAAATGAACAAATGAAACATCAAATTAGTTCGCCTGAGGGTCTCATTTTTTGTACTTCTATATTATAACTAGTTATTGAACTAGGTGCACGATCTGAAAGCCATTTGTAGGGAGAAAGAATTCATTGCTGTCTCTCCATCAATAATCCTTGGCAGTGAACTATTGGAACCAGTCAAACGTGAGGGGTGAAACGCGGGTCAGGCTGTCTAACTAATATTAAAATGCGTTCGCCAGAGAGCATGTGGCGAGAGGGCGTATATGGTGTGCGTGTAGCTCTTTCACACCGACTGGGTGCACAGCAAACAGCATGTACTTAAATGAGAATATTTAGCCAAATGAAGACGACTTCAGGTTTTGTGATTGTTTCCATATGGTTCGCTGTTGACCTAGGATATTTCTTAGATCAACAAACGACAGATAATCAAATCCAAACATGTATGCCCTGGAAGATAAAGACATTTTTTACACTGTTTCAAGTTCTATATTGCCCCTCCACTCTAATCAATTCCATTGATTCACAATTTGAGTATGTTTGCTGTTTTTAATAACCTCGAAACGTGTCACATGCCCGATATTGCATTTTTCATCCGAGGCTTTTCTCATTAGCCTCCAGAGTGACAGGAATAAAGGTTACTGAGCGGTCAGTATGGTAATAGCAAGCAGAAGAAATGGTTGGGAACAATAGAAACTTATTTTTCATCTGTGCTGTCACGCCGTCCCTTTGTGTCCAGCGTGTTTGTGGTTGAATATTCATAGAAGAGCTACCTCAAAGGCAGGGCTGCATGTGGAGAGAAAGAGACTATGTCCTCTGTGTTACTGTGTATATGTATGCAGGCATGGGGATATGATTGGGTTGTTTTTTTTTTTCTAATAACTGATTTGTATTTCTGGCTTCAGTAACTCTGATAAACAACAGCTGCCTTTGCATAAACTTTGTTTGATATTTCTGTATTGCAGAAGTTAAATGTGTTATTACACTTATTTGTACTGCATGCCAATTAGATGTCAGTGATAACCTATTGACTGGGGTGTTTCCTCGACAGATCCCCTTTGCAGAGTTAAACCCAAAAAAACGTATTAGTTGTCTATATGTACCCTGTAGAACCGAATTTGTGTGCAATTCAAACAATCGCAAATGCGTCTCTACAGGAATACATGGGCAACTGAAATACCACGCCAGCCAATGGATGGTCTGCATCTGCTCTTATGACCCCCCCCCCCCCCCCCCCTCCTTCACACGCCTCTTGCTTTTTGCATGTCAACGATTATACTTACAGCCTACGCCCAGATGCTAACAATGCAATAACACTGTCACAAAGTGTATTCATAACCTCAAAACAGTCATGGATTGTGCAGGTAGGCCAAAGAGAGTAAAGCCATGTGTGCAGTGTGCGGCTACTACTGTGTCAGATCCTGTAAAACACGTTAGGAACCAGGGGTCGTTTAAAAGTGACTGATTTACGGCTTTTATTGCTCTATAAAACGCCTCTAACATCCTCACGAGGGGCAATAGAAATGTCGTGCGCATTCTTTACAAACTGTACAGCCAGAAATATGATACGCACTTTCACGTCGTTTTTAAACCTATTATGTAATTATTGTTATGAAAATCGAGCCCTTGAATTGCAAAGCGGAGCTGTTGACAGAAAGTAGACTTATATTTTTTTTATTGAGTTTATTATGATTGTTATTAAGCTGCTAATATTTCAGAGGAATGAACGTGTTTCTATTTGACTAAAGGAAGAATGGGTAGCTAAACGCTCATGTCATGTGGTAGCCAATGCAACAAGGCAGGATCAATTTACAATATAAAAGCAGGAGCTAATAAATTAGCTCCTTGTCAGAGCTTCAGCCAGGATTAAAATATAACATTTCCAAAAGCAAGCTGGAATGAACTTCCTTTACATATAGATGTAAGTAGTTGGATAGGTGAGGCTAAAACACATGTACATGATAGTGAAGCTATGTGCATGAGTCAGATGCACTTGTTTCTTCTTCTTCAGAAAAGTCCCAATTTCTTATACCTTCTTCAGGAGTTTCTTTAATTGAATCTGGCTTTCAGCTGCCACATACTGTTTCATTTTTACTACCAATACCATTCCCTACCCAGATTTAGTAAATGTATTAATTTATTATTTTTATATTTTTAAAGTACACATAATGTCCAGCAAGCAGCAGATAAGGAGGTCTTTG
Source organism: Telmatherina bonti (assembly GCF_933228915.1). NCBI lineage: Eukaryota > Metazoa > Chordata > Actinopteri > Atheriniformes > Telmatherinidae > Telmatherina > Telmatherina bonti. The sequence continues at coordinate 23,172,639 of NC_136622.1, forward strand.
CAGGATGGTGCAAATCATTGCCACAAAGAAAGAAATACTTCAGCGAGGAACAGGGAAGAACTACCTATAATTTCACTTAGTATCTCTGATGGGCATTACCATGGTTTTGGCTTGCAGAAACCAAATATGACAATTACACAGTACTAGTCCTCTGATGTTAGGTCAGCTGATAGTTTCGCTGTTCTGTGACTTCTTACTGATCTCGTTTTTGCCCTGACAGATTTGTGCTTCTTAACTATTCTCTTGCAAATTTGTCACTTTTATGGCGTCACTGCAGTCCTGCTCTGTGGCTGGTTGTGATGGGATGGGTTTTTAAAGTTAAAACTTTTAAAACAGTGTTTCAGTTCTATGGTGTTTTGTTGGATGAATCACAAAAGTCACAGTGACATCAAAACCCACACTGACAAAGTTTGTTCTTTCTTATGATAGCTGCTTTAAGAAGGAGATGAACAAGCTAAATGTGTTTGCTCTTGTCAATTTTCTTTGTACATTATGTGATAGGATAAGTTATTCCTTTTTAACATCACACTGGCACACCTGTATTTTGATTGCAGGAAGTTATTAATAAATATACTGATGCAAATCTGTCCCATTTTTACTGTTTTCCATTCTAAATTTCCGTAAGATCTTGTAGGCCAATTATTGTATTATAGAGCGTGAAAAAAAAAAATCTTTCAAGACAGACTTTTCAGACTTCAACCTTGTCCAACTTCATAAATAATCTAGCCTTTTCAAAATTCATCCAGCATCTCATCTCTCCAGTGCTTTCTAACACCTTAAGTCACAATCTACTAATTATTAATTCTAAAATTAGTGTTTTAGGACTAACACTTTACAGAGGCTGCCGGCTCTAATTTGTTTGTGTATTAATGGACAGTAATCTGTTTCACATCTGCAATGCTGTTGGTAAAGAGTATGCTTCCATTCATTAACAAATAACCTTTATACAAAGCATGCAAACTAAGAAAATGATTGGTTCACTATTGTTGTGCCTTATCCTTGGCGAACCATTGTCCCTTTGAATAATTGAGACCAGTGGATTTTGCCTGTTTTATTTTTTCCTTGGTCAGCAGCTACTAGTTTTGTCCCCAAGATCAATTGCCTTGGTAACACAACCAGAGAGAGGGAGGGGGAGATGGCGGAGTGCTGGGGGAGAAGGAGGGGAGACAGAGAAAAAGAGAGAGAGAACGTTGTGCCTACAATGGCGACTGTAGGTATGCTAAATACCTCTGGTTCCTTATCCGGGAACTACCTCTTACTCTGCTATTGGGCCATTGGGTCACGTGGTTAAAGTAACTTTACAGGGCTGCTCGCAAGTAGGAGGGCTTTATGGAGCAGAAAAACGACAAAGCTAGAAAAATTATTTTCCACTCCAGAAATTAATGATCATGAGCTCGTATTTGATGGAGTCTAACTACATTGATCCGAAATTTCCTCCATGCGAGGAATATTCGCAAAATAACTACATCCCAGAGCATAGTCCAGAATATTACAGCCGCGCAAGGGACACTGGCTACCAGCATCACCATCAGGAGTTATATCCTCCGCGGGCGAGCTACCAAGAACGCCAGTATAACTGTGCAAGCATCCCTGAGCCCGACACGCCAAGGGGACATGGAATACCCCATTCTGCACACCTGCTGACAGGAAAAGGGCAACCTGCTTCATGTGAAACCCCACAGTTGTCCATGTCCCCTGCCACCCCACCGGCCGCAACGTCAGCCTGCAACCAAGCCACCCCGGAGCATCCAAACAGCACAGCCTCCTCCAAACAGCCTGTGGTGTACCCATGGATGAAGAAAATTCACGTCAGCACTGGTAGGCAACTTGTGTGTTTATGTTCCCCGCACTCCTCATGATCCTCTCTCCCTTTCCCTCCTTTTATCAGTCCCTCTGACTCCCATCTAGTTGCCAGCCCCTGCTCCGATAGCAGGGAAGCCTTTGAAATGGCACAATTGAGGCGGATTTACGACTCGGCATTGGTAATTACACCCACCATAAATTTTATAGCCGAGGTATACTCAGGGCAGCCGTATCACCATGTGGCTTCTGCTGTTATGTATTGCGCGATAGAGAGAGGGGGAGAAATGAACAAGAAGAAGAAGAGAGAAAAACTGAGCTTTGTAATCTTGCATTAATAATTTAGATCATGGTTGGATGTGAGTGTCCTCTCATTACGCTGAGAAGTTCTTAACTTCCCATTTGAATTTCTCAAACAGCCAAACATTCATGCCCAATAAATCTTTGAAGCCATATCTCAGTTGAGGCCATTCTTGTTTACCCCTCCTTTCCTCCCTTCTCTGTCTCCCTTTCTCTCCACTTCTCCCTTTCCCAGTGAACTCTGGTTACAATGGGACGGAGCCAAAGCGGTCTAGGACAGCATACACCCGGCAGCAAGTCTTAGAATTGGAGAAGGAATTCCACTATAACCGATATTTAACTCGGCGGAGGCGCATTGAGATCGCACACACCCTGGTTCTCTCCGAACGACAGATTAAAATCTGGTTTCAAAACCGCAGGATGAAATGGAAAAAGGATCACAGGCTTCCGAACACCAAAGTGAGATCTTCCTCTTCCTCCTCCGGGTCCAACACAAGCTCAGCAGCCGGCGGTGTGACCGCTGCCCCCGCCACTAACACTGGGGCCCCCGACGAACTCACCGGAGCACAGCATGGCGAGGATATTACCAGGTTATAAAACCACATACCAAGATTGTGGCTAGACAAAGAACTGGTAATTTATAGAACAGTTATATATTTTGTTTTCGTAGCTATCATGTGCGGTTTCCTTTCAATCCAAACTTATATAAAATGCATGTTATATGGCATGGATTACTGCGAATACCGATTAATTATTTTTAAGTGACACAGGGTTTAATTTATTTGAAGTTCAATTAATATGATTTTTTTATTGAAAAAATGTTTTGAATGAAGGAGAAAAAAAAAGTAGAAAAATATACATTTTATCAAAATGTTATTGTGGGCCATTCTTTTGCTCTGCTGCCCAAGGTAAAATGCACAATCTATTTATTTCAAACACTGGAAGGAAATCACTATAATAATTATTTTTGGTATATGAAAAAAGCTGGAACACACCATTGATCTTAAACTTGTGTGTTTAGGATTACAACAATGTGTGAATTACCTCGTATATTTCAGAAACAGGATTTTGATCAGCAGTTTAGTTTTTTGTGGTGTTGTTATTGTGTTTAGACCGTTAAAATGCAGACTATTGTGAAATGCAATAAACGGAGTTTAGTGTACTTGTGCTAATCAAATTGGTCAATAAAACAGTGAGTGTCTACTAGTTTTACAAACGTTTGCTCGAAGTTCATTTTAGGTATAAGGTCTATCATTGTTGTTTGGAGTTTCTTCTTAAAACTACAAATAATGTGTGACTATCGTACAGTTCATGAGGGGGAAACAAGAATCACTGTGTTTTCAAATTGTGGTTATCAACCCTGCAGCTCTTTTTTTTTCGTCCTTAAATTTGCAATATGTACAGACATGGTGAGAGGTGTATGTGCGCGTGTGTTGGAATTAGTACTTGCGTGTTTGTGTTAAAGCCACACTTCTAATGGACTGAATTTATTTCTAAAATGTGAAAAAAATAAGTAGTTTGCGCTGTACTACATTACGTGCAACCTCCTCAGTCTGAAGGGCATTCAATTAACGGTTCAGACGAGCCACTGTGGCCCTCCAGTCCACACTGCCTCTGCCGGTGCCACAAATGAGGCTCTTTGCTTCCTTCGACCTGACTTCAACACAAAGATGCATGCGATTAATTAAGAGTGCTTTTGTTATCTGTTAGAGATTTTAGGTTGTGATTATATTCTTACCCATTTTGTAATGCAACTAGTTGCTCTGCTTTTTCTATACTCCACTGCGCCATGCGACGGAGGTTTCACATGTGAAATAACTACAAATAAAATAAAGTCGTGAAATCAAGATAGATTCAATGTAATGCCTCCTGTGGTGTTGGTCAAATCTTAAAGTGTGGATAGTTATTTGGTTAATTGTCTTGACTTTGTTAGCAGAACTGGCCCTGTCAAGAAGAGTGCTTATGTTTTTCTTGTGTTTGCTATTTGAATTGTGCTTGTAGAAACACTTTGCCAAATTTGTTTAGTGATTTCACAATGTGCACTTAAGCTCATGCCCACAGGTTTGCATCAGCTCGAGAGAATATTTAAACCTTCTGTTTCAAAAACGGCGCTGAGCAAGTGTCTGTGCAACGTCACGATGCGTCTTTCACCTGACTGCAGGATTGTTTACGTCTGCAGACCTTCTGGACTGATACAAGAAGTTATCCTTCAAACTGCACCTTCAGCTACTCCTCAATATTTTTTCTTCCTACAATTTCTTGCCTAGGATTTTTTTTAACAGATGGAGTTTCAACATGACTTAAACCCATAGACGCGCAAGAACTTGATAGATTATTGATACTGTGACATGAATAGGTCTTATAAAATGCCTTGCGTAGTGGGAGGCAAAACAACACAAAGAGAAGAGGTACTCTCTATCATCAATCTTTCACCACTGAGTATTGTATTATGTTGTGGAAAACAGCTCCTGAATGTAGCCAGTATTTTTTTATGAAATCAAATAACATACACCAGGATGAGCCCTTTACCACTCTCCACTTACGCGAGGTTGCAACTGCGCTTAAATTTATCAGGAACACAGATGTTAAAATCTGCTTTTGGGATGTTGCCTCCGAAAGGCTGTAGAATAGTGGTGAGACGGCTCTGAAAAATGAATCCAGAAGCCTTTATGTTGCTGGACAGATTAGAGAAATTAATGTGCTCGCCACAGTCGCAGCATCCCTCCACCCCTTTCTAGGCCCTGCCGCCTCCATGTCGCGAGGCTGAAAAGGTACTTCATTGAAGTTTGGGGGCGAAATGGGAGAAGGCTGAGTTCACCTCGAGGACACATTTTCTGTCCCATTAGGCTCATTTCAGTCTGGATGGCCGACCTCTCCAACCCTGTGACCTAACTCACTCACGAGTACGTGTACCTTCTGTGTGCGCCCTCGTTGGTCCCCCTTGGCCTCGGCTTTCTTTGTGGATTTTTCTTCGTTGTGGCTATAAAGGGGCCTACTACGGGGCATCTCTGAATGTGTTTATCCCTTTGTTAAGCAGAGTGACATCGGACAGCGTTGATCCCTCGGACAATCCTGACTGCATCCAGCAGCTCTTCAGGACATCCAAATATGCGCCTTCTTGGAGAACCTGGGTTCAAAATTGTTTATGTACGGAAGCAGCAAACATTTCAACAAACTTTTGAAAGAAATGTTAACTAAAGATATTTGAGTCTAGTATTTCCTTTTTCTCAAAATATTTTTGCAACTATCAACCAAAAGAAAAACATTTTTCTGCAATTCATTTCTCATATCCTTGCCTCAGATTGTGGCTTAATGCTACACATTAAATTCATAAACAAGATGGCAAAACACACTTTTTCCCAGTGATTAGTGTCAATCCCTGAGGTCTCCTAAAAATGGCGCAGTATAAATAGCTCATCTTGGTGCGCTCACGTGACCCCTACTTAAGTGACTAACTGATCCCTGGTTAGCTCCTGTGTTCAAAAAGTGAGTTGCCATTTATAGCTGCTTTTGACTGGGACACTTGGTCATTGTGATTAGTTCATGGACAAAGACCTTGATGTTTCTACGAATTTATACCTTGTAAATGTCAAAAGAGAGTCAATTCGCTCAAACTTTTATCCAACATCATGTTATTGTGTGTCAGTGTTTTTGATCCCCCCTGTTCCCCGTCATGTCTCAAGGGCTGCAGGGGAAGCTCAGATTACACCGCACAGTGAAAGCAAGCGCTGTTTGTTTGAACTCTTGTAATTGAGGATTTGTATTAAGTAGAAATAGAGTTCATGGGGCATAATTTTACTTTGGTTTGACAAAGATTTAATAAAGCTGTCAAAGTCTTTGTTGGATTTATTATGGGTTACAATAAACAACATGAGAGATCATCATTATTGTTATTTGAATAAAAACTCTGATCATCTGTCGCCATAATTCAGCATCAGTCTTAAGAATATTTTTAAACTACTGTGCAGATCCTCTCTTGATATTTACACAAATAGATCTTAATTAAATTTGAAAAACACACACGATCATACACTCAGTCTTTGAACATCAATGTATATGTCTGTCAGAGGACCCATATAATTTTTTTTCCAAAAGGATGTCATCCATCCAAATTTCATCCTCTATCTCTAGTCTTATATCCCACCAGTCTTTATGTGTAAAATAAAGTATTTTGATTTTAAAACTTAAACGTTTTCTGCCTGAAGGTACCTTTTTTAGGAGCGATGCTCATTTTTAACATTATCTTGCAGGAATGATGGACTTCTTGTGAGTTTAAAGTTTACTTTTTGAATTCCTTAACATTTACTCGAACTGTTTTCTTTTCTCTTTTTCTGAGTTGATGCTGTTGAATCACACATGATTTTCAGCACAGAGCACCGCTGCAGGCTCCTTGTGATTTATAGAGCACCTCGGGCGAGGTCTCTCCCTCTCTATCTCTATCTCTCTCCCTCTCCCTCTCTTTTGGAAGATATAAAAACTTTACACAAGCAACCATCGAAATATTTGAACAGAGCAAAACAGAAATGAGCAGCTGCTCTGATACTGAAGTGGGTTATTACCCGCATTTATTGTCTACGCCAGGTTGAGCAGCTTGAGGTGTTTGTCCACTGGACCCAGGTGAGTGTCTCTTTAAGCCACTTTGGTTTGTGTAAAAAGGTGCAGGGCCCGCGCATTGTGTGTGTAGTGTGTTTAAACGGTGGCTATAGCAGCTGCATAAAGACGGAGAGTTGAAACAAGGGTCATGTTGCTATTTTCCAGGGACGGAGGCTGCTTCTTTTTGACCAGCAGTGGGTGTGTCATAAATCTTTCTCCCATCCGTTCACTCCATGGAGAAAAACGTGCCAGCATATATTGGCGCGTGAGAGGTTGAGTTAGATTCATTTACATAAAACTAGATTTTAAAAACCCATCAGAAATGTTTTGATGATTTACCATTTGCACTGGCAAACATCTCAAAGATGGTAGCGACACAGCAGTCTATAGAACACTGTGGACTTCACATCATAGAAATGATGGCCTGGGTGAACTTAACAGTAGTGCTTTATGTCATCATAACGCTTCGCTAAGAAATATTTAATTAGCCTATTTGCTGCATCGTTGAAGACCCTAAAATGACAGTCATTTTCCATCGCTGAAGGTGTCACTCGTGGCCCAGACTCCCACTAGACTGAGTTATGGTTATGTTATTCGCTTTTCATTAGCAGAAGTGATCCGAATATGGGATTCTGAGACAATAGATCTACGATCTTATAGATAGGTTAAGTGGTTTCATTTATTGTTTGACAGTGATTCCCAATAGCCACCAGTTGCATCTCTGCTGCAGTGACGTGTCTTTGAACCCTCCATGGGAAAACTTCTGCATACACATGCACAGTCTCTAAATGCGCATGCACACAGACACACGCACACAACTTGACGCACGTTCACACACACATACATACAGCAACAGATGAGTGTTAAACTTACCATGATGTGGTTTTAAGTGTGTGTTGTGTGTGGGAGGTTGGATGTATTATTTTTTTTTTTGTCTCTGCGTGTGCGTGTGTGTGTGTGTGTGTGTATGTGTGTGTGTGTATGTGGTGGTGGTCTCCAAATCCCCAGTTTCACATTTTGACATTGAGGGCTAACATAAGCAAGTTGTGTAAATTATGCAAATAAATAAATACGACATACTGATATTTTTCAGAGTTGTATGAGTTGATAGACTGATTTTTAAAAATGTGTTTATACAGCTCGCAGAGCATAGAAGCCCCACGGCCAGGTTTCAAATCCCACATCAAAACAGAAATGTGGGATGGTTGTATGGTATGCACTCTTTTTAATTTTATTTTATATACCTCTTTGGGATGTCAGCCTGCTCCAAACTACCATAACAATTTCTCTCGGTAACAGCATAAAATTTGACGTTTCAGTCCAAATTAAACCACAGGAGAAAAACCAAAAACAAACTAAACTCCAACTAAATAAAACCCAAGAACAAAACACAAAGAAACCGGAACAATGTCATGAGATTATATTTTTCCATAGTATAAAATGTCTGAAAAAAAATCTCATATCTACACATTCCTTGGAAATGTTATACCACCAGAATACTTTACCTTCATTAAGGAATAACATTTGCTTCAACAATCAAAGCCGGATTTACAGGTTGAGGTGTTGGCCACATATAGGCCAAAATTAACACTTTATTGCAAATGCTTCTATGTAAATACAAAAGTAGGGATTTGTTTGGAAAATTGACAGTGTGTGTGTCTTCTCTACACTTATGAAGAACAGTTTGCAAACTCTGGTCCTTTCATTTCACTCAGTATTGTTTACAGCAATATAGGGTACTGGGCCCATAAATCTTCTCCTTGCTCTGCCAAGACAGCGCCATTTGTATGCACTGTTTTAACCGACAGCATCCTCTGCCCATTAACGTCTTCTCCCCAGCTCTCTCTCAGTCTCCTCTTATCTGTGCAGCTCTGTCCCCTGGACATGCATTAACTGATCCGTGCCTCCCTTGAGCTCTGAAAAACAATTATGTTTTCTCTCCTTTTTAAAAAAAAAAAATAAATAAATAATAGAAATAAATATTAGTTTACTTTGATGTTTATTTTATGAGAAGGGGGAAACAAAAACATTGTCTGAATTCGTCTGCTTTACCTTCTCTTGTGTGCAACTGCAGATAGTTTTCATTCTCCAACCCCATTCTCTCTGTAGGGTATTGGTATGAAAAATAAAAGTTTATCGACAATTTTCTCGGTTGTTTGTGTCAGCAGCCGAGAGTGCAGAAGGTAAGGAGGAATTGTAAAAGGGTTGACACCCAGAGCGACCGGTGCGCTTTTGTGTGTGAGAGAAAAATGATTTATTGCCAGCGAGGCAGTTCAAACAGAGTTCACGGAGAATTGTAGTGGAGGCGCGGAGGAGCTAAATTATGGTCTTGCTGAGCTAGTATATCATAGATTCTATCTCCAATTCAGAGAGTGTGTTCAAGGGTGTGAGGCAAGGAAAACAAAACGAATTACTTTCCCCTTTATTTCAGCCAGTCCTCCTCCTGCAATAATAATAATAATAATAATAATAATAATAATAATTGATTAAATTGACAATTAGTCTGACTGTAATGAAATACAAAACGTGGCCATACTTCCATCAGAAAAATCCCAAATGTCTGTTTTTAAAAGTATTTTATTGTGCAGAGATGGCCCAATAAGTGATGACAAGTGAAGTCACTAATCATCACTGTTGCTTTGAAGTAGTTTAATTGTGTCTTCAGTCTCAGATTGTCTAAAACACTCCATCTATTAAAAGAAAAGCTCTTAAGGCCGGAACTTCTTGCACTCTAAAGACACAGGTAACACCTTGGTAACGGTGGCAGCAAGGGTGAAACAAAAAAGGAAAATTTTTTCTTTCCAAGCTATGCCACATAGAGTGCATAATCCATCACCTCTGAGACACCTAAGAATGGCTTTTAGACAGCTTTGTTGCGGTGAAACACCAGAAGTAACTTCACAGGTTAGTGGCGCAGGTTTCTTCTGAATCTACTTGACTATCTTTCTTCTTTGAAGTGCACTTAAACCAAGACAAAACACATTCACACATGCGTTACATTAATAATTCTTTTTTCTTTTTCTTTTTTTTAAAAAAAATGCATATAGTTTCGCATTGCTTAAATTAAGCAAACGCAGTTTATGAGTCCCCCCACCCCCACTCTTCTTTCTCTACACAGACTATAACCCAGTTAGGGCACAATTGATGCAGTTTTTAGTAAATAATTTCTCTTCGAAAATATATATCATGGAATTTTGAAATTAATTTGCACATTCCAGATTTTATTTAAGTGCATTCCACCTTCATCTCCAAGTCTCTATTTCCAGGTCCCGGCTGGTGTATTGTGTGGCTGCACAGTAGCTAACAAGCGAACATTAGAGGTCTGTACTGAACATGCCATCCTTTTGTCCATTCAGGCGTGCAAACGGAGCTGAACACCAAAACGTGTCCACAACGCTGCTTGCTGCAGACTTAAACTGCATTGGATGCATGATAAATGCAAATGAGTGCACCTACGATTAAAATAATAACAATAATGATAGCCCCCTTTGTCTTTGTGATTGTCAAGCCTTTGTTTGACCACTCCCAGTGAATCATATTCAGCTATACCCCCCTCTCCCACCGTCAGAAGCATATGCTGTTATTTTAAAGGAAAGCCCGTTGATTTCTATCGCGCACCTAAATTAGTTTCCATATGTAAAATGATCACAGCGATTTAAAAAATAAAATCACTTTTACTGCAGATTGAGTTCCAGCAACACGAAACACGGGAATAACATCAGGTTTTTCTTTTCCAGAGAAGAACAAATCACATTTTATTTTATGATCTTGTTTCAATCACTCCAGTGAAATAAGAGTTAACAGTTATTTTATCGGCGGTGATTTAATCCCAAACACACGTTTCAAGAATTCCTCGCGTTACTTGTTAATGATTAAAAACCTACCAAACGAACAACTGAGGCTGTGAAGCTGCAAACCTCGGCTCCTTCAATTCTTGAGGATTACAACGTTACAGGATTCCTGCGCTCAGCCGCACGTGCAATCTTTGTCTACCCCCTTTCCCATTTTTATTCCCTCCCCTTTAAACGCTCTTCTTTCTTTCTCTCGCACACAGATTGCACTCGGCTGGCTTTCATATTCCGTGAAATGTTTCTTTTTTTCTTTGTTTATCCCTAGATAAAGAAAGGCTGTCAGTTTATAGAAGTGTCTGAAGAAATATGGCAGAAGCTTCCTTGGGCGCCCCAAGTTGCCAGGGGATTACTTTGCAACTCCAGAGCTCAGTCATTGGCGGACGGCTACACGTGACTACGGCACCCTTCTGGTAAATATTATTCAAATATTGCGCATGGTTTACTCTAAGTGGCTCTGTCCTACTTGCCTTTATGCATTCAGGTTAATGGTGGTCTGATATTCGACAGATATCCTTCCATTTTCTTCTTTACTACTGTAGAGGAATTCTTGGTTTTGATTTGCGACAGTTTGATGAGCCTAATGCAAGAAAGCCCTGCACTCTGATGCCCTCCCACTACAGCTGCATGGCAACAGTTTTGCAATGAGTATTGGACAAGTGCCAAAACTAAGCGCGGGATATACTGAAAGAGGTGGACATAGGGGAGGCCAAGAGGCAGAACTTCAAAACATGACCTCCTCTGCTACTTTCAGGTACAGGTTGAACCCACACAAAAAGTCTGAGTACCCACTGGAGCCTGTGGTTCACTGTCATGCCAAGGGCAAGCTGGACACCAGGAACAAGAGCTGCTGTACACTCACCACCTGCCACTCTGGGGGGACATTTCCCTGGATGAAGTCACGGACGGCTGCCTCTGAACAATCTGGTAAATAATTTTTTTGTAATCTATTCAAGGCTAAAACAGCATTTAGCTTACAGATGTGTTGTCTTTTCTATCTAGGAACTAAATATTGCAGCACAGTTAAACAAATGCAGCCTCATGCACTGTTTGTCTGACCATTCCTGTAGGCAAATATGAAAAGCTCCAGCACAAAAGCTGCAAATTTGCAAATGAACATCACTTTACATTTTTTCAACACAAGCATGAAATAGAATCCTATCATCGTAAGTTTAGTTTCAGTGCACAGTCACAAATTATCTCTGTACATTTCACAAAAAAGGTGAAAGATGATTACAACTTTTCCACAAACAGCAATCTAATTAAAGTTTTTTACATCTTTAATTGATAATATAAATTTACACATAAATTGATAAACATCACTGTCCTGACTCTACAAACAAGCCTGGATATAACAAGGAAACAGTCTGCCATGTTTAAAAGTGCAGCTTTCACTCTAAGGTACCCAGTATAGGTCTTATTAAACATCCATTAACCCCTCTATGTCATGTTGTTATCAACAGGGCCCCAGTATTGCTCATATACATGTCAAGCTAAATCCCTAATGGTGGTTATTTTCAGTGATGCTCCCAAGGTACCTTTTAAGTGACTGAGACGGGGATTTGACAAGTCTGCGTCCGTGTGTCGCTCTGATTAATGTGGCCTGTCAGGCAGCCGCAGTGGCGTCAGATGTTTCCCCCAGACTGCTTCTTTGGGAGGGAACTTTCCCTGAACACGATACAGCAGACAAGTAGTCTTGTCTGATGACTGAAGCATGACTGTATAAGAACCGAGGGCTCCACTTAGTCTCAGGTTGATTAGCTGAGGATTAACTAGGGTCTTGCTGGGACCTGAAAGCTTCCTTGTGGAGGCTACACATTTCTGGATAGCTTTTTGATACCAGTCAGTGATTTATTTTTTAACACCTTCTCATCTTTATGTGCTTTCCTTTATCATCAGTAAGTGGTGGCGTGGCAGTCGGGGTGTCAAGCAAAGGAGTGAGGAAGGAAAGAACAGCCTTTACCAGCAACCAGCGGCTGGAGCTGGAGAAAGAGTTCCACTTTAACCCTTACCTACGTCGTCCCAGGAGGCTGGAAATGGCTGCAGGGCTGCAACTCACTGATCTTCAGGTCAAGATCTGGTTTCAGAATCGCAGAATGAAGCACAAGAGGGAGAGCATGTATGGAAAAGTGACAGGTTTGCCACAGGGGTCTCCCTGCAATGTGAACTCTTGTACAGATCATCCAAGGCTCCCAACAGCATGTGTTTTAAGAACTTCCTCCACTTTTTCCTCATATCCGCATTCCATGAATTCTACTGTCTCCTCTCTATTTGGTTCTTTTAGCAGCAGCGGTAGTGCTCAGTGTTTTCAACCTGCAGATCAGCCCCATTTTAATTGCATGCTTCCATATATTGCAAATGGACCACCATCCTCCTGCACAAGTGTAGATGGTCATCAGTGTGCCAGCATTTCAAACTGGCCCTGAGACCTCATAATGGCTAGCTGTTTTGTGCACTTCAAAATCATAATTATATTTCCACTTTTACTTATTTCTGAAAGACTGGATGGTGTCTGATCATCATCCAATGAATGTGGTCTCCTAGGAAATCCCTTCATTGTTCACAAAACATTTTATTCAAAAAGTATGAACACATCTTATTTAAAGGGGAGCCAAGCAATGTCATTTCTGTTTTTCAGGCACAGACTGAAGACTTCTAGTTTTTCAACTCATTTTTCACATAAAATGTCATAGCATGTTGAAGACAGAGCAATTATTAATTACATGGTTTTGCTGTGACTTTATGGGTATAATGTTAGTGTTGTTGCATGTCCAGTTCATGTGGAAAATAGTCTCTGAGTTTGTTTATATATAAATATGTATGCCTTCTGTTGTTAGACAACAATTTGGAGGTTGTCATTTTTTCATGAAGACATTGTCATTGTGGACCATGATAGCAGCAAAATATTTTGACTGTGAAAATGAACATAATTCTGTTCATATTGAATTATGTTATATTTTTGTTAAAGGCATAATAACACCCAGCAAGTCCTTCATACTGCTCTTGATTAATTGAGATGTCATATACTGTAGATGTTTAATAAATTCATTTGGGAAAACTGTAGCGCTTGTGCAGTGTTTATGCTATTCATCGCTAATTAGAAAACATTTTCCAGCAGTATTTTACAATTAAATATTCATGGATTGTATCCCAAATGGAAAAATGAGAATGATTTTGTAATAAAATTAAAACCTGCTTTAGATTCATTGAAAACTACAGTGTTGTGCATTCAAATTGCACAGTCCTGACTCTCCCTTTCCACTGCCTCAGAGTTCCCCACCATTAATCACTGAGACAAGGCAGCCTTTCCAGAACTCCAACCACAAACTCTAAACCCACTGGGCAACATGACAAGATTTCTTGCCTCTTCCTTCCCTGTCTTTGACTTTTCAATAACCAAATTGTAGTGGTACAAGTTGGGGCTGGCCTTCCTCTCAGGGGGCATGTTAGTTGTGTTGCATGGAAGCCCTTCCAGCATGCCACAGGGCCACAAGAGACCCATACCGCTCAATCAGTGATGATAATATATTATTTTAAAGAACAATGAGGTGTTGTTCACTGGCATTTGCTCTGCCTTTATGGAGTGTGGATCTTTAAATGCAAACTGTGTCATAGAAATGTTATTTTCCTTCGAAAACTCCGAGTCACAACAAGCAAAAAATACTATTTTTACATGAGTTAGTTACTCATGCATCAGGGTTTTATCAGTTTTACACATAAAAGATAAGTTTACATGATAAAGGAGTGAACCTTCTCTTATGCTTTATAATGTGAGTCTTAGTGTCAATATCCTAAGCAAAACTACACACAAATTCAGGCATGCTGACAGGTTTATATCAGTGGCCTTACTGTGAATGAGCTGTCAAAAAGGACTACTGACAGCTATGAAATGGGGTTGGTAAAGCTGATGCCCTAGTGGTCCTGGATAGAATGACTTCCTGCTCCTAATTCATCTTAGATCTCTGGATCAGCTGTCATTTAGTTAATATTTGACACCATTTACAGCAGGTCTGTGTTGCTACTGACAGAGTCATAATGCAGCCATAACTACGTATATATTTCAAATCTGCATCAAATCTGTGGTGACAAAAAAAAAGTTTGAAGGCCAAGAGAGAGAAAAAGACAAAGAAAGAGAAGTCCTCAGAAAATCTATTCATTTTTGGAGAGAGTGAGGAGTAAATCTGAGTAAATAAGAGGAAGAAGGAGGAGCTAGATCTGGATTCCTGAGATTCTTGCGTCTGGTGATTTATGGTTCCAATAGTGCTGAGGCTCAAAGGGACCTTTACCTCTGGTTCCTCAACTCACTCTCTTTCCAGATGCTAAAAGCCAAGAGGATCCACGCACTGAGTGTTGTAATTCTGTGGAAGGGGTCAAGGGGGATCCCCAGAGGTCAAGGAAAGCTTACCCCCAAGGGCCTCACTGCAAAGGAAAGCACTCGATGTCCATCTCAACATTAAGTTAGTGAGTTGTTCTCACATTAAGCTGCTCCTAGTTAGCAGCTAAAGTCATTATTCCCTTTTTACTCACTTGACTACTCTAACAACTTGACATATGTCAGCTGAGGGGTAGATCTCTAAAGCCATAGATCCTTATATATATTTTTTCCCTAAATTCTGAACTTTGCATTAAATAGATCTTTGAAGTGATAAATGAAACTAGTAGTATTTTGCCATGAAACCAGCTTTGGTTACGGTCCATCATTAATTTTTAAAAAAAGAAAGCCCTTTACAGTGACTAATGTTTAACTGTCCCGTTTGCAGCTGTTGTGAAACTGATTTGCTTCTGAATTTGAAAAATGTTCACTGCACCACAACTTTTCTTGAGCTGGCGTGAAAACAAAACTACTCTGAGCTTAACAAAGATGTGTAGCCTTTAGTATCTTCATTTGACCCTGCACAATACATCCAGAAAACCAGCAACTTGTCATTTTATTGTCATGTACCGCTGCAGTCAGCTAGAGTCTAATGAAGTGATGATTCTATTCAGTATATGGGGATCACCATCAGACATATAATGATGAATGATGATTATAAACAGTGTGGACCCTTGGTCAGTAAAAAAAAAAAAAAAAAAAAAAAAAAATTTCACTAAAAAACAAGTTCCTTCTGTACCTTAGATATTTTTGGTATCTCTCTCATATGAAAGTTGCCCAAATCAGCTGGTACAGGATTGGCTTTTCTTCATTTTATGTCTTTTTTTTTTTTATTTATTTATTTTTTACATCCTTCTTCAGTTCACAACTGGAATGGATGGCATCAAACAACACAAACAATTTCAGTATTGGAAACTCAATTTGTCATCTGTTTATTATTACTGTTGATCATGTTCATGCTTTGGTAAACAAGTTTTCTGTAAGCACAAAGACAAACATCCCCCTCTTCATGCAGGTGTGCAATAAACCGATAACAGACATTCTAGTAAGAGTAGTAAATAAATAAATAAGTGAATAAGTAAAATTACTGAAATTGATATGCAATATAACTAAAAGTTGGACATAGTGTCCTTCATAAAACATAAACTAATTTGATTAATCCTTCATTTTACTATCAGAAAGAAAATGTACATTGTTAACTTGTCATAGAATAGATCAGCATACCTAAATACTGAAATGAAATTAAATGAATTAAAAGATATGAAATGACATTAATAAAATGTAATGAAAATTAAATGGAAAAATATTTTATTTACAACTATTATTATTATTATTATTATTATTATTATTATTATTATTATTATTGTATATTGGGTTGTCATTTCAATGTATTATTTGTAAAATAAAGTTGAATGGTTGATATATTGATATGATTTGAAATAGTGCAAAATATAAACACAATTGTTGGTCTTCGGAGAGTATTTTAAATATATTTCCAATATTTCAAATTAAGATGCAAAAAAGTGAAATATGCATAAAATACCGACATAGCATTTAAAAGCAATAATAGATCAATTTAAACACACAATATTTATATGTAAATGTGAATATTATGTGTCAGTCTGGCACATTTGTCCTAAAACTGTTACTGTAGTATTATTTTGTTATAAAGCAGTACAGTACAATTGTATGTAAATACTATATAAACAAATATTCTGTTCCATCAGAATGTATTTAAAGGTAAAAACAAACAAAAAATACAGGCAGAATCAAATATAAATAACTTTTTTGTGACAATGCTGTTGAATTTAGCAAAATCCTAAGTGTGACATTTTCATATGTTGTTCGATGTTTAGTAAAACTTTTTTTTTTTTTTACTAAACACCTTGTATTTCAGTTAAACAGTAAAAAGTCCCTGGTTGAAATCTGTGGCCTTTCTAGAGGGAGTTTACATTCCTCCCCAACCAAGCTTTAAATTCTCTGCAGGCACACTGAGATTTTCCATAGTCTAAAACAATGTGTATTGACCGATTATTCTAAACTGGCCACATGATTGCACACGTGGAAGATTATGATAATTGACCCTTTTAGAATATACTGTATGTTATGTATCCTTGTTAACATTAAACTATATGTAAAGAAAAGTGCAAGTTATTATAAAATAACTTGTAAAATGCTGAATGAAACAGAACTTATTTGGAGAAAAATATCTGAGACGTACCATATTGGGAGATATAAATAAACACAAACAGCAGCGTGCTGAGAGGTTTTCAAAGGACCCTCACATGGGACTGTCGTAAAATAGTCCTGCAGGTTGATAGCTGAAGAACGTACTATAAATGTCCTCTGATTAAATTTAAGTTTTAAATTATTTAAGTTATTAAAATCACAAGAAGTGTGATCTTCGTTGATGTGACCAACAAAGGCAAAACTTTAGTGGAGCAAAATCCTGTACTATTACAGCTTGCCATTTGGAGAATTCTTTCATTTTATGACCTATTAACCTTCTTAGCCTTTTCCCTCTGCAGCAGTGGCTTCTCCTCACCCCTCTCTCCTGGTGCTTGTTGCTTAAGATGATTGTTAAGTATCACTTTCCTGTGTCACCTTTATGGGTTTTATTTATTTGTGTGCTTCCTCATGCAGAACAGAGCCTGAACATCACTCAGGTAGATGGATTATAACTCAACTGCTACGACTCATCAGTCTTGGAAATTTGACTTCCTGAATCTCATACAACTGTTAGTGTCATATTATAGCACAGCATTATCAAGATCAATGACATTTTAAATGCTTCCCAGTTAAGGATGATCGGTGACAATAAAAGGTAAGTTGGTGATGAAACCATTTCAGTCGTGTTGAACTGCACTGTGCACAGCAAGGGAGTCGCCTGCTGGAACTGAATTCTCCCACTGAAAAGCCCTTGTCAAATGAATGAACTTGTAAGCACAACAGTCCCCCCAGTAAATGTCACAAGTTGACTGTTATTGAATGCTCCTGAATTATTTAACTCTCAATGACTTCATCATGCAAGATCTAATCAATGCACACTCTTTTGGCTGATCTCATATGGGGAAAGATGCAAAATGATAATAAGGCAAATACAAAGAAAAATATAGACAAGCATATGTGAGCATTTTGCACTAGATATACACACAACATACTTTAACTTGCATGATGATATCGTCACATCTTGTTATTGCAAAAATTATTTTGCAAGCAATTTATTTTGAATTTCAGATTGGCAAATATGACTGTGGTTTTTATAAACAGCCCTTATTCAAATAAAATATTATCCCCAAATCTAAAGATCAGAGTTTTGTTTCTTTTTTGTTCAGAATTTGTTGGTCTTACAAAAACTGATACTGAGTGCCTGGGCTTTTTCTTCCTACAACTATTTTAAAAACAGGAGTAATATGCAGAATGTTCTGATGCAAATTAGGCACACCTAGGGCTAGGATTACATTAACACAGTTTAATAAAACAGTCCTGCACCAAGTCCTTCATCATGATGTTCTCAATTTTAGTCATTCTTTCTTGCTTGAAATGTTCATTCATTGTTTATTAACACAGAGAAGAGTAAACTCCATAGAAGCACCATTTAGTATAAAATTTTTAATATCTTTACAAATTACAGCTTCTTTTCTTTTTTTTTTTTTAAATCTAGATTATTCTTTTAGTGAGTCTGCAAACTATTTTCAAATAAGTGAATATGTAATCTTATAAAGACAGAATTTACTTTTCTCCTGGACTGCATTATTAATGTGCCTAATAAACTGGCAGCTGATTGTATATTTCTTCATACAGATTACATAGCGTGTTAAATGTGAAATGTTTACCTATTAGGTGCAATAATTCTATTTAATGGGCCAAAAATGTTTTGTCATTCCTATAAAACAACAATATTCAGACATAGCTTGTTGCAACTACAGTGACTACATTTCTAAATATTGGATTTAAATAGGAAAACAATCCCCACCCCCTACCCAAAAGCCAAAAAAACTTAATGAGCTTTGAAAATTAGGCTACTATTTTTCATGAACAGGAAGGGGTCTCTGAACACCAAAGAAGCAAATCCTAACTTAAACATGAAACATACGAAATACAGATTTCTTTTGCACACTATTAACACAAATGATTAACGTCTGGTGTTAAACTTAGGATTTTTTAATTTATTAAACTCTTACTACGCTGCTGAACATTTAAACATAAATAATTACTTCATAAGGTCCCAAAAGAGACCAGGTATAACAGGGTCAGTTATTCAGATTTTTTTAATAGCATGTCAAATACATTTAAAATAATATTTTCATGATGCAAAACCACTCTAATATTTTACTCAAGCTTTTATTGTTTTTGAACCATATTGTGAAATGAGTAATATATTAATACTGCGTAATCAGTAATGTATTATTAACCATGATTAGTATGCACAGTAGACTGCTGATCTGCATTGTGAACAAGCAGGGGATGTTTAAGCAAGAAAAGAAATATATATTGGAAACAGCTTCCTCTCTTTCCCTGCAGCTAAAGTACTGCTGTATAAAGGACAATATTGCAGCGCGAGCTGCAATGATGAACATTTCCTCTTGTTTCATGTTTAACCCTGCTCATTTCCCACAGTAAGAACTCCGGAAACACACAAGTGTGCACAGCAGCTTCGGGGGAAGATGACTGATGGCTTGTTGTCATGATGTTTGGGATTCTGCCGACTCCAAGCCTCTCGGCTCACTGAAGCTGTGAAGTGCTGCAACACATACTACAGGCTATTGTTGAAAAGTCCTGGTATTAGTAAGGTATTGCTTCATTGTAACAAAGATGAGTTTGTGCACAATGCAGTTATCTGTAATGTCCCTGGCCATTTGCACAGTAGTTGTATTGGATTTATGATGAAGGTTCATGTACTCCGAAAGATTTCATATGATTCTACAACAAAGCAAAGACAATAATTAGAATTTCATGTTGTGAGTGGATGATTTTTTTTCATGTGGTATTCCCTTGATTGTGTGTGGGCTGGGTGTATAACAAGCTAAACCTTATCTGACATCACAATTTTTCAAAAATGTCAATATTTGAAAAAAAAGGTGACATGCCATATCAATCACATAGATAGCCATCTTTCAGCTGGTCAGTGTATTTCACTTTGTCTGCTTCTTCGGTCCTGCTCTGATCCTTTCCATCAGTTTCACAGTTTTCTCCTGCACTGTGCCTATTTGCCATACTACAGCTCAATCAAAATGCCTGATGAGCCTTTGCACCATAAACCAGTCATCAACGGCTGTCATTTTCTCCTCTTTGGGACTGCATTTACAGCAATGACCTATCTGGCTGGTGGTGACATCGTCTGTCAACGCTGGTTAAGTCCCAGTCTTGTGAGGGGTCAAGAGCTGACACATAATGAGACTCAACAGTGTTGCCGGGCCAGACGGGTCTGGTGTCAGAAGCGGCCGCAGCATCATGTCAACAGCAACAGGATGAGGATTTGTGCAAACCAAGGAGGTAATCCAAGGATGGCCACTCCCTGGACCTTGACTGCCTATTGACATTCATCAAAGCATGGACGCAAAACAAATTAGCATCAGTCAATATTCTGTCTCTGCTTTCTTTGTCCTGACACAGCCACCTGAGTACTACCATGTTTACTTCACTTTGCAGTCAAAACAACTGACACCATGATTACAGCAGATGAGAAATGCCTAATGAATTTTTAGAGGATGTGTTAAGCGTTTGAGGGCAGAATATTTAGAATTTGGTTTGGGGAGAGAGAAATTAATAATAGGAACAATTGCATGGGTAAATTCCTAATATTTTCTTTTTAGATTTGATGCTGAAGTAGGTGTTGAAGGGATGCATCTGACTGCATTACCTCAGCAAGAATTTGTTTGGTTGCTGCTGTTGAACTAAAATGTTGAATTTTATTTGCACTGGGCAGTGATGTGGAACAACACCTCAAATATGCAAATCAAACATATGGTACTTCTAAGACCAAACTTGAATTGCTGCTGTTGTCCTACTCGACAAAACATTACTAAGTCATTGAAATGCAGTCCAAGGACTGTAACAGGATGAGATGCTGCTGCATTTTATAACTTAGGTTGCAAATAGAAAAGCAGAGATTGTTCACACCAGTTTTTCCCCCCTGCTCTTCAACCCCGTTTCTCTTCTCTGCAAACCCTTCCCACCTCCCTCCTCCTCCCTCTGCTGAAAACCATTACAGAAATACAATTTCTAATACCTCCGCACAGGTCTTCGATCGACTGCAAACAAATTTATATTCAGGCGGTAAACAGAAAGCTGCAGAGATTTATTTATTGAGTGTGGAGGAGAGAAACAAGCTAGCGCGTGAACCCTGAGTAACCTCCGAGCTGACATGAAGATGGATCAGTGCACCATGCAAATGCATGGAGAGAAGGGATATATTGCACTCAGTCATTCAGCACATCGCTGCCTGTAGAATCCCATTAACTCCCACAGCTGGGACCATATTTCTGTGTTGTAAGAATGCAGTTAGAAGTTGTTCATTACGCTGAATTATTTTGTAATTACTACAAACTTAAAAGACATGGGAAATATTAAAGTAAACTGATAAAATCAGAGTAGTTGTGGGATTTAGGGTTTTAAAGGGTAATTAAATGTTATTATTATTATTATTATTATTATTATTATTATTATTATTATTATTATTATTGCATATAGGGTTGTTATTTTTAATGTATTGTTTGTGGAGAAAAAAAGAATAAAATAAAATAAAATATTTTATATGATTTGAAATAGTCCAAAAAAATATATACACAATTGGTAATCTTCGGAAAAAAAGCTAATTTGAGGCATTCACCTGAAACTCAAGGTTAATATTAACTCAAAAACTGCTTATTATTAAGGTTAAACGATAACCAAGTTCCAGTTTCCTGCGTTAATTTGAACTAATGTCAGTTTTTTTAACGACCTGCAAATCATAAGTCTAATTAAAATTAACAGTAGCGCATGAGCACATTAGTAGCTTTATAGTCTCTTGAAAGTAGATCAGCCAATGCTATGAAGCTTGTTCATATTTTAATTTCCAACTGCATGGCTTAAGAACTACAGGTCTGTTGTTCCGTCTCCTTTCTGTTCTCATTTTATTGTAACCTGACTTTTGTCTGTTTTCGGCCGCTAAATAAAATATTATCTCTTTTTCAGTGTCAACTTTGAAAGCAGTCTCACAGTCGTTTATTTCACACTAAAAACCAACAAAAAAGAAAACAAAGTAAAAGGAAAAAATACAGATGATTTATTTTCTGATATGGATCTGCAACGGAGAATACAGCTATTAAGACGAAAGGCTAGAAAAAACACGATGTCTTTTCAGTCAGTTTTAACTTTTTTTTTTTTTTTTTTTTTTTTTAACAGAGAAACTTTGTTTTTTTTTTTTTCTTTCTTTGGTTCTGTTTTAGGACGATAATAACAAATACGCTCCGATTGACTTCTAAATACCAGCTGTCTGGATCTCTGAACCCATTAAGCGTGCCTTTCACATGACCTAAGCCCTTTGCAGAACAGAGCATTGGGTTTTCGAGAAGCATTTGAAAATTTGCATAATCCATTAGCTAGGCCTGTATTATGCTAATTTAGTTTTGAGGGGGGAAAAGAAGTTTTATGGTTTTCTTAAAAAGAAAAGTAACAATAAAAAAGTTTGTACAATAATTTGGCCTAAAGCAAATAGCATTTTCATTTATTTTGCTATATTTATACCCTACGTGTTTTAAGTCACAGGCCCACGAAGGCCCTCAGTGTCTGCTGATGGTCTCTGCAACTTATTATGATTTGTGCAGTTTTCGCAATGGCCTTTTGAACTCGGCCAACATTAAACTGTTGACTTAATGCGAGTTTTACGAGTTGCTTGGTCGGTTTAATCAGTGTTGTCCTATCTGATGAAAGAGATGTCCAGCTATTGGCCGAGACCAGGAGGGCACGTCATCTCCATCAATCAGGGACTGCTCTTTCTCCTCTGAGGAATGTCCTTATGCAGGTCCGTCCAGCCGCCTGGCCGTGCTTTGCTGGATGCATGAGAGGCACCCCCGTCCAATGATAGTTCAGAGGAAAGGTGATAATGACTTCCTATCACGAGTTAACGGCCGGAGTGGAGACCAGCCCTCTGTTAACTTACTTCAACCGAGCCAAAGAGGTCATAAACCCGGACCAGGGCGGCAGGTCTCATCCTGAACTCAGCAGTCTTTATGAGGAAGAGCAACTGAAGTTGGAAGCTGCTTCTGAATTTTATAATTCGCCTTCGATTGTGTGTACCTCTCCGGACAGCCCTCCTCCTCCAACGCAGAGTGGGACTCGCGAGGGCTTCTCCACACCGGCCTCCCAACACTCGTGCCGTGTCCCCTGGCGGTGCAGGACGCAGAGCTCTCCAGGACGCGGATATTTAAACAAGAACGAAACCAGACACTGCGACTTTAGATCTCTTACAGAGCAAATTCACACATCCTCTAAGCATAGCTGCGAAAGTCACGCTGGCCTGAGAAGTTCGGAGAGCTTGGACTGTAACGGAGTTGGTACGGATGACAGGAGGAAAACTTTTGAGTGGATGAGAGTGAAAAGGAGTCAGCAACGGGCGGGTAAGGTTTTAGAGGTCGCTGGGCTTTAAATGAAGGGGCATTTTGTCATTTTATTCACAGTTATTCCAGTGTAAAATGGTATACATCTTTAAGCCGAAGTGATTTTTGTAAGTTTTGTTACCAGGCAGGAAACTCTATAAGAAGTTTTATGTTGGAGCTTAAAAAATGAAAAAAAAGTAGCTGACGCGCTTCGTGCGTCACCGAGAACAACTTTCTCCGTCACTAAGAAACAAACGCCGAATTAAAAATGCATAAATATCAAATCAAAACGTTTGACTGGCAGCAATAACTGTTCGCCTAAAGAAACATTTGAATATGCACATGAGAAGTTGGTTAATATTTCCTTAACGGTTTCATGTTCAGGTTATTTAGCATTTTTGCTCCACCTACTGTTACATGCAGGCTGAACTGAGAGGGACGTGAGGTACAGTGAAAAAGCTGCTTAGTCTCAGTGATTCAACCCAGAAAGTGATAAATTATTTACCCTTGCCCTTACTAACCAGTAGACTTTGAATAATGCAACAGACCACTGCCTGTCGAGACCAAAGGGAAGTTGAGTAAAACTTACTCCTGTAAGCTGGAGTGCTCCCGAGTATTGATTGGTTGTCTGTTTGTAATGAAAGCCCTTGTGTATTGATTTCAGTTTGCAGCACCTTTACATGTGTCCACCTTTTTAACATAATTGCTGTCACAGATCATCATTTCCCTGACTGATGGTTTCTGGGCAGAGAGCCCATAGGAGTACACGTCCAACTTTTAAAATTACCAACAGACTGCTAATGTGAAAAGTGTCTATCAATCCTTGATTTTATGTGAGTTATGGTTTTGTATATCAATTCTTTATTTCATCAATGGTGTCATTTGACTGACTGGTCACTGTATGTGGGTTGTGTTTCATAAATTTGACTCAGAGGAATATTTACAACGGTGGTGGTCTCTGCCTGCTGTAAGGGTGCTGCTGACCCAAATGTTCAGTGACCAACCAAGCAACTTTATCACAATCTGTTTATGCCTTGTGGCCCTCAAACTTAACTGCAGGGGATAAAACAAGCAAATAAGAGTCTGCTGCAAACTTCAGGTTATTAGAATCCAAGAAATGTGCAGCTTTACCCAGATCTACACTTGTAAGTCCGATTTGTGGTTATAATGAGGTTGGGTTGACAAATACTTGGGATTTTAGTTTAAGATTGATTTAGACTAGTGTTTAAGAACTTCACAATATATTGATATAAACTGAATGACACATGAATGAATGATGGCTAGTATGTTCACTGTAAATAAGTATTTTCATTATCAAATAATTGACAAACCATCTTTTGGTGTGTTATGTTTTATAAAAGAGGCAGGGATCATGTTTTTTTCTTCTTTCTGCATTATGATGTGATTTTGACTTGTTTTGTCCAGATCTACTTATACATCGCCATGTGAAAAATAAACTGTCAAAGAATGTGTGGATATGCACTGTTTAATGAATATTTCAGATAATTTGTTGTGTAACATGTAGCAAATAATCTAATGTTTTAATTATTCTTGCTTAAATTAGTCATTTTTGTGGATAAAGTCTGGTGCTGCCTGAGTGATGGAGGTACAAAATGGCTCGTATCTTTGATCTTTCAAGAAGTCACTTTATCCATCAAACAAAGCTGCTCCTCTGATCCGAATCCGTGCACTTGAGAAAACCATTTACTCACATCTACCCACACATTGACATTTCCACTCAGCTTTGTTAGTATCTCTGTAACCTCTTTCTGCATCTCTCTGAAGGAGATCATCTATAGGAGTAGCTCATTAGCACCACTGTGTAACTTGTAAAAGAATCATTAGTGAAAGTGTGCCTTCCTCTCGAGCTTGTATTGGTTTTGGCACAAAACAAAGTCTTGCATTTTCTTCCGTGTTGAAAGGCCTCCACAAACCTGCTGTAACCTGATCTCCTGGCTCAGTGTATATACTCCCTGTGCGTCATTCTTCAATTATCCTTTGACAGCACCTGAATTACTATGGGCTGGATGCCCAGATGACTGAGGCAATGCGTATTGATCTATCCCTTTTCTTCTTCCCTCTCCTTGACTTGGAAGGCCCTTCCATTCCCTTTGCTGGCTATTTTAAGTGTGCAAGTCATTCCTCAAATATTTAGTTTGAATCTTTTATGTCTTCTAGCTGACATCAATTCTATTATCTTTGCAGCCATTAATCAGTATGTACATGTGAATTTCACCCCTGAAAGCTGAGGATCTTAATTAATGTACAGCTTCTGTGTATTGGCCACTCATATTTACTGTCTTCTAATTCTACCTTCACCCTCACTTTTTTTTTTTTTACAAAACAAATGTTGACATTTATCCTATATCTGACCTTTCCATCTGCTACGCTTTTCCAAGTGGCTGGAGGCCCGTTAACCTTCCTCTCGATGAAGTGTAGTGGGAGGCTTCGCTCTACACCTGGCTCAATTAGCAGTAGCAGCAGCAGTAGTGCATTTTCTCAGAGGCATAGACACACTGATGATAACCCACAATGTCTGCAATGCAAAATGAAGATATAGCTGCAGTCCCCTGTCATTCATTGCACATAAGTAGCAAAGATGATACTTTAATGTGTAACCCAAAAACCTCAGAGAAGAAAACTGGGGATATTTGTCATTAAGCATTGTTCGTATGGATTTGTAAACTGTTAAACTGTCATTGATACAGAGGCCCAAAGGCAGATAATTAACGATTCTGATGAATGCAGTTAATGGACTCTAAATGCTATAAAGTTGTGAAGTGCCAAACATTTCTCAGACTACTTAGAATGTACAGCAATTTTTTGTTTTTCGATGTGAGCAGTTCGCAGTGCAGCAAACAACACCGAACCTGCAAGGCAGTTAAAGTGTTAAAATGTTTCACATTTAAAGCTTTTGAAATTTTTCAAACTTAGTGATGCTTTAATTAATTCACAGGCATTTCTGTTATTGTGTACACACTTGTAGATATAAATGTAGATATAAAACAACTCCTATTCCTCCTGCTTAACAACTCCATAAAATCTTTCCAGCTCACCCTGTATATTACATTACCTCTCTGGAATACATCTTTGTCATACCTACAGATAGAAATTTGTCTCTGAGAAAAATACAAACTGACTGTGGGACAGTTCCTAAAATTTCTACCTATAGGCCTACATATTAATTGGACCAGCTTTTAATAGAACAAAAAAACTTTTTTTTTTCTTTTTTTCCATATTGTGACAAATTCTTGTGCCATTTCCATAACATGTGCGTGGATCATTTAATTCAGTGAAGTTTTGTTCTTTTTTTTTTTGTTTTTGGTCGCCTCATTGATCCTGCTGACGACTGTATTCATGTGCTCTATTCCCAGCCAGATTGCACGTGACCCATGGGTTCAGTATTGTCTACCCGGGCCTCGGTGCTCCAGAGGATGGAAACCGCAGCATCTGCACAGACGACCATCCGACGTTGAATGGGGCCCCGAGGACCAGCTACAGCACCAAGCAGCTGACTGAGCTGGAGAAGGAGTTCCACTATAACAAGTACCTTACACGAGCCCGGCGGGTGGAGGTCGCAAGCAGCCTCCAGCTAAGCGAGACGCAGGTCAAAGTTTGGTTTCAGAACAGACGCATGAAACAGAAAAAATTACAGAAGGACGGGCTGCTCTGAGATTAGCGACCCAGCCTACCCCATCCCACTCAAACACGGACCCTCTCGGATCCCCTTCAGCTGGACCAGCCTTGCAAAAAAAAAAAAACACCTGCTCCTGAACTCCTGATCTGCATCGTGCGTTAGACAGCAATGGCGCCAACGGGCAGATGTTTTGATTCGCGTTTGCATCGCTCTCAATCAGGCTTTACCTTTATTTGTTTACCACGATGGATGCTATTCGCGAGATGCGCAATGGCAGGTTTCTCCATGCAAGAACGGGTGACTGCGATTTGTCATGATCCCCGGCTTCTGACTGGCGCTGTGATTTGAATATTAAAATTCAAGTCAACCCATTGCGCTTCTATCTACACAATGTAAACGAAGATACAAACTTATTCAATTGACCGTAAAAACTGTGGAAGGCTATTTGTTTATTTCAGACCATTTATTGGGGGAACCGACTTTACTTGAATAATTCATTCTGAAAGGGTTTGTGTTTAGATTTCTATTTAAAAACATAGAAAACATTATTATCTATAAAGTCTACTACCGATTTTTTTTTTCTCTACAAAAAAAAAAAAAAAAAAAAGATTTCGGTATGGTTTAGCAAAGCATTTGATCCAACCACAGTTTTGCTGTCTCAGACAATTAAATAATATCTTCAGTTTTGTTAAAATGTTTTGTCTAACGTAAATGCAGCTGATAGTACAGTATAATTTTGCAAGCTTTTGGTTGTGCATTTATGTCACCTATTTGTCCGATCTTGAAGTTTTCATTAGGCTGTCCATCCACCATCATTGACGAATAGATTTATTGACTTCACATATTACAGTATTAATTCTTGGTGATCGTTTTAAAGCATAAATCTGGGTGTATTTGGTTTAATCTGTAACTGCATGTTAACGGAACGGAGAAACGTCACGATCGGGAATTGTTGCAAAATTTTATTACATGTTTATGTGTATCAGAAAATGATAATTTGGTTTGAACACTCATGCGGGACAAGAGACAATAAAAGAATGTCTGTGTTGTTTTGCAGATCCACCCATAAACTGTGTGGCCCCAGCAGTTGCAGCAGTTAAATACTCCTCCCAGATTCCCATCTCATCTCATATAAAGTAAATGATTGTAAACACGACCCTTAAACACTGCTGTGGCTCTTAGTATCACTGTGCGTCTCTATCATGTTAATGTCTGTTATAATATCAATCGATGGACCATCATCCGCATTCATTCTCCATAAGGGAATATTTTTGTTTCTTTTTCAATTAAGGGAATTTTTACTGAATATAATTGTTGCTGTAGGTATAAAATTAATCACAACAAATAAATAAAACTATGTCTGAAATGAAGTGCAGGGCAAAAAAGGGTGTTTTAAACCCGGAGCATGTGTTATCATAAGAATTTATTTATGCAAATGAAATGCCTCTGAAAACACTTTGACAATTGTACCTCTAGGGTGAAAAAGTGGACATGGGCTGCAAGGCCACGCTAATATATGCAGTTACACCAGAGTTCAACTCTCACCTCCTGACCCTTGTCTTGCCTGAAGACGATGACCCGGTCAGTGGCTCTCAGAGAGAAAGATGCACCATTAATTTGGGTGACCTCCAAGTCTGAGCTTTTTCTTTCATTCATTTTCTTTTTTTCCTTCAACCAGCAACTCCCAGCGCTTTTGTTCTTCTGTGTGGGTCTCTGTGTCCACACAACAATATTTCATTGAGCTGAATAGTAGAGTGGCCATATGATAATTGTTCACATTATATTTCCATACCAGGCCAGATAATACTTTTTTTTTTCACCACACTCAGAGCCCAGAGCTAACCCAATTTTTGTCCCATCTCTTGTTTTAATAAGCCATAAAATGTGCTCACTTTATGCACTGAATGAAAAACTATTTTTACCTGGTTTTTGAATATAACCCACGGGACTATGTTTAATGGCAAAGTGGAAAAAAAAATCAAGTTACTGGAGCACTAATTGATTCACTGTCAGTGGCATTGCTAAGAATATTTACAGCAGCTTTTCATTGGATGCTCACAGAAAACTTATTTCACACAAATTTGCCTGATTTTTTTTTTTTTTTTAAAGCACATTAATCCCCTCAGAAATTGTAATATGAATGCTAATGAGCAAAAAATTAAAGCTTGATGGGCAAAAACATTAAAAATGAAAGGAAAACAGTTTACAACATTTACGTTTTTTTGTTTGCTTGTTTCTGGTTTTGTTTTGTTTTGGGTTTTTTTTATTGATTAAAACAATTTTACATGCGAGCAGGACTAAAAAAAAGTGTTGCACTCAATTTATTTCAAATTTGCATTTAAGCAAAAGACACACCATTAAGACTGCCTTTCTCTAAACAAAATAGTACAAAGTGGAATGTTTAACAAAACCGACAAATGTGCCACGTTTTCAATGCAAAGTGTGCACTTGTCAAGGTTACAAGGATAATGATGATGGTGAAAGCAATCGTGTTGGAAATAACATAACGACAATGCCTTGTTATAATACTGGTCCCTCCTGTCCACTATTCCTACAGACGTGTATTAAATTGGCCTTATTAGAAACTCTTTTATCATCTTGTGCAAATATGGTCTCTTGCCACAGGGCTTCAGGTTATACTTGCGGCTGGTGTGTTTTCATTTTAAATCCAGCTGCTTCATAATAGTTTTAATAGATTCACTAAAAAATATACAAGTAAGGAGCAAAAACTTGAAGGAAGATGTTGCTATGAATCAAAGGTTGAAAAAAAGAGTTGATGGGTAAACTATCACTATAATTTCATTCTGTGGTAGCTTCAGTATTTGTGTCTCAATTTATGAAAGAATTGTATTGGTTGTTTTGTTGTGACATTTAGTTTGAAAGCTTTTGAGTGTGACCATGTTTTGATGAATTTATATTCTTCAGCAATTCCATCCTTGAAGATGTAATGAGACTGATAACAATGCTAAATATTATCACAAATGCAAAACACAAAAATAGACACAGAAGTAAAGCCCCCCTCCCCCCCCAAAAAACTCTGCTACAGGTTATGACATCATAACATTTCTGTCATCTTTGTTGTTTTCTTCTCTTTCTTTAGAGTGGTCATTTGCAATCATGAAATCTTAATATTTTAATTAAATAAATTATTGTAAATGTTTATCAAAATCAAGTTTTGTGTATATTTTGTTTCCATAAAACTCCTGAACACAAAGCATACCACTAATATATCACAGTAAATCCAGTGATGTATTTGTGCATGATGAATGAGGCTATTGACAACTTCTAATTTCCTCTGTATCCTGTTCGCTGTTGGCATGAGCAATGAAGGAACATTTGTGAGAGACTACCTTCTATTACACTTTAAATGAACACATAAGTTTTGGAGTTCAGTGAAGCTAATACCAAACTGACCTTAAATGTACTAAATGCATAATAGAAATGTTATATTCTTTCCAGAACTCAGGGGAGTAAAATCAATTGATCATGTTAAAATCTTTCTAACTCTGTGTGAAACCCTTACAGATAGGTCTGTTGTTTTTGTAATCCTCGATAATTTGAATGCTTTCTTCCTTCTCGGTTTTTCTGCATGTCTGATTTTACTGTTTTTCTTCATTTGCAAAGACTGTCATGCACTATTAGTCTTTTTGATTGGTCCAATTCACATATTTGACTAACAAACCATTATTGTATCAAGAAAGTTAAATTGAAGCGCACCTGTCTGTGTGAGTGTGTTCCAATACCTATTTGGATGCTCTGTGTACAATTACACAAATATGTGTTTTGTTTCCTAGGTGCTACTGATAAAGTGCTCAAAATCATACAAAACACCTATTTGAATAATTGTTCACTCACACGCGCATTCACTCACACACATACAAATCCATACATAACACATTCTGCCAGAGCTACGCTGGCAACATGCACACCAGTCCAGTCCTTGCCTCTCCGCTGCTGCTCCACTCCAGGGAGCAGATGTTTGGGGACAGCTTACAGCCTCAGCGAATTTCTGTGTACACAGCAAACAGCAGCACTCAGCACTTCTGGCTGCAATGGGAAATTTGCTCTTGGGGGTAGGCGGTGGGGTGTTGTTGGGTGGGGTGAGGCCTTTGAGTCAGTAGAAGGTATGGTGAGCCTGGGAGGGAAGGGGAAAAGAATGAGAAGGAGGGTGCACAATGGGGTGAAACTGTGTCAAGGTTGATTGTGTGATGCACTGGAGAAATCTACATTTCCTAGGACCTTTGCTGCTGTGTACTGGAATGGTGCATGAGAGCATCATGAATGTTACACACAGTAACATTCATGACATATATGTGTTTATTCACATTATATTGTGACCTCTCTCATGTTGCTCTGTCTACTGACTAGTTTAGATTGACCTTTGAAAAGTTGCAGACAAGCATAAAGTGGGGTGAAGAGCAAGGAAACAATGCTATAAGACCTTATAAATATTGCTGATAATGCATTTGAGAAGTCAGCTGTAACACAGAACCTGCTGTAGTAATGATGGCACGGACTTAATGAAAGTTCCTTGTAGTAGCTTGTTGCCTTGCCCTCTTCAATATTCAATACATAGAAAACTTGAATTCTTTTGTCAAAATATCCAATTATGTTTTGAACAAATGCACTTTTCCTGTCCTTATTTTTACCCCTCTAAAAAATAGCACATATGCTCAACAAGATGCCACATGCAGTCTTATGTAAACAAGCTCAAGCATACACATACCGTCTTATTTCCAAACATGTGTGCAAGAACACAGATTTTGACCTCTCATCAGCGTAGTGTAATCCCTAAACAAACCGTCATAAATGAGCCCTGCAATGCTTATTTGTCTGAATGGAGGCAACCCCCTGCTCTCTGCCTCTGGGGTGGGGTTGCCATAGTGACAGATTTGTAGACATATGGAGAGAGAGAGAAGTGGAGCTGGGCTGAAGGGGCGGGGATCAAGGGGTGAGCTCGAGGTACGACAGAGAAAGGGATGGATACCAGTATGAGGACACTGGCACTCTATCTTTCAGATTTGTCTCTGTGTGTCATCTGTCAATCAGCCATCCATAACAGCCTATACTCACTGAAAGAACAGTTCATGAACTTTCCTCCGTCGAGTCTCCCTCAGGCGTCAGCTTGGCTTCATTTCATGATAGAATTGATTTTGGAGTCGCCTGCACAGCCCAGAAAACACAGTATGACTGTCATTAAATTAACAAGGAAAGATGTATCTATACATTTAGCAGATTTTCATTGTTGTTTACACAAATGAATGATTAGTAAGAACAAATATACAAATGTTTTTACGTATTGCTAATTAAATTCACTACATGCTATCACTTTTTAGTCCATCTGAAGGCAGCTTGGCATTGGACTGGGAGAAAAAGGAAGAGAAAAGAGGTCAAAAGTAGCAAGAATATAAGGAAAGAGATGTGCACGTTTGAAGTGCCCATCAAGACTGGCCTTGCTACTATAAAAACACATTTTCCCCATCACCCTTTTTATGCAAAAGAGAAAGACCAGGTGCTCAATCAAACCTCACGCCTACTGTTTTATTTTTCATCTTCACCCCTCCCACTGCTTGTCTGCACAAACCCTCTGTGTGCCTTCCATCTACCCTTGCATCATTCTTCTCCTCCTTTTGCCTCTCTCTGTGTCATTCGTCTTCCCCTCTGCCTTCTCTGCTGCCTGCTCTCCAACTGATATGAGAGAGTGACCCCAGGCCCTCAGGGGTCAAGTGATACAAGGTCATTGGTGGGTCATCTCACTGACTGGCTGACCTCTAGAGGGACTTCTGGAAGAAGCCAATCAGGCCTTTCTCCTCACCCCCTAAGGCGGGTCTCCCTCCCCAGCTCATCAGCAGCTTATGTCACATGACCAGGCTGAGGCGTCAGAGGGAGGATGATTAATGATGCTTTTAGTACCTGTTTAGAATGAAGCTGTCCACACCACACTGTAATTACCCACTCCCAGGCGGCAGCTGCCCGACGTAATTGCTTTTTGTTTGTTGACCTGGTTTATTGAAGAGAGAGATGGCTTTGGTTGGTTAGATGGGGCGATGTACAGTATACAAAGGTGAGGTTATATGTATGTCAAAAATATTAGTGGCAGAGTGAGGAGGAGATTTATGAAGGCTACACAAGAAGATAAATACCTCAGCTATGTATGCTCAGTGATGGAAAAACAGGTAACACAAGATTCAAAGTTGTTTCAGGTTTTATAACACAAGAACAAAATCAAAGGGTACTGATGGCATGTAGCCATTAAATGTCAACAACACTGCTAAAGGTCAGAGACAGCCACAGACCTTTTGTGCAATGTTACTACACAACACAACAACACATAAGAAAGTATACAACATGCACGATGAGGGAAAGCATGATCAGTCATGCATAATTTATGTCAACATCATGAAAGCACGAGCACTGTGTTGCTATGAAAATTCAAAACTAAGTTCAGAAGGTCAGCGAAGAGCTGTGCCTTGAGATGCCCCCTCCCCTCCCTTGTTTGGTTACATGCCTTAAGCATATATGAAAATTTCAGTACCTGCAGTACAGTGCCACGAGGACAGTGACAATGAAACTCAGATAAACAGCCCCTCGTTTGACCTATGGGCGCATAAATTTGCCACCCATAAATCCTTGAGTGTTTTAGCTCTGTTTGGCGCATTTGCTGTGCCTCTCGCTACCAAGACTGAGAGTAAGTGTCGGATATCAGTGCCTCTGTATGAGCAGCTTTCATCCTCCTCCTGGTTCTCACATAACTCAGTCCTGCAGCCTTTATCACCGCCTCATAAATAACTGGACTATCGCCTGATAATGTCCGCTTAATGCTTAGTCAATAAAGCCCACAGTAAGAGGGGCCTTTTTTTTAGCCCCTTTCCTGTACATAAATATAAACAGTGCTGCAGATTGATGTGATGGGCAGGCTCTTTCCACACTGGGACAAAAAGAGGCAACGTGTGGGCCCAGAAGCTGAAGGGCTGTGGGGCTGCAGGTGTTTAGAGGAGATAGTGGGCTGTAATGAGGGGGATGTGAGGGAAAGGCTGAGTGGATAGCCTTGACTGATCACCTGTGAAAGGCACATGCACTCATACACACAAATGATGGCACATAGACATTGAGGCACAAGCACACATGCACAGAGGCGTAGTCATTCACACACCAACACACACACTAATGCCATCATTAGTTAACCCATTGGTGTCGATGCCTGGTGCACAAAAGCTCATCCTCCCTATTTGAAGGGCATTATAGTTGTATGATAAAGAGACAGTGAACTGCTTTTGTATCTTGTTAGGATCTTTTCTCTATCTCTTGACACATTTGCAAAACAATCCACATGGTACAACCACACAATTACACTCAGGGTTGTGAGGTAAATTGACTTGTGCACAATACAGGCACAGTTATAGACCATT
Organism: Telmatherina bonti; assembly: GCF_933228915.1. Taxonomy (NCBI): domain Eukaryota; kingdom Metazoa; phylum Chordata; class Actinopteri; order Atheriniformes; family Telmatherinidae; genus Telmatherina; species Telmatherina bonti. The sequence continues at coordinate 23,207,177 of NC_136622.1, forward strand.
CACACTAGTCATGAGAGCAACCAATTCCAGTGCAAAGCCAGGGACAGCTGTGGTCACTGAGATGGCTGGAATGGGATCAGACTGAGCCTGGGGAGACAGTAGAGACTGACAAGGGTGTTCCTGCGTTGAACGACTGGGTTGATTGTGATCCATGACTTAGTCAGCGTAACAGCACCTGGGTTTGGAGAAGCAGCAAGAAGAGATAGACGATGACACTGAATGAGTTCAAACTAAGAAAGATTATATAATCAGCTTATATTGACATACATGGCGGGGTATAAGTGCTGGTCTGGTTGTTATTTGTTCAAACATTTTGTGAAGCCAAGCTAAAATGAGAAAGTTCTATGAACAGAAAAAAAGAGAAGAAATAAAAGAAAATATCTGTTGATTTATCGTAGTTTATTTCAACTTTAAAATATATAAATAACACTTAATGGGAATTTGTTTTGATGATCGTGCTTGGAGACACTGACATTTTTTTAAATTTCCAGTTAAATCTGGCTCTTATTGTTACTGTATCAATATCGTGAAGCTAGCATGACAAAATCACACCAATCTGTTTCAGCTGAAAATTAAATTTTAGTCACATTATTACCTATCCTAGGTACAACTCAGAGAAGTCTTGTAAATACATAAAGCAAATCTTTTTGTTATATCTTGTGGACATTAAAGCAAGTAACTGCATAGCAATTCAGTTTAAAAAAAAGAGAGAGAAAAAAGCAATATGGTATTTAAAGTGAATAAAAGTGGATTGTTACATAGAGTATAATGGTTTTAGGCATCTTACTAACTTGAATACAGTTTTGAAAACATTGTACGCATAACCATTAACAACAAAACAACACTGACTCATTAAAACTAAGTCAAAACCTTCCATTTAATTGCAGTCCTCTAGAAAACGTGTACGTAATTAAAATATGAAAAAAAAAATCTTCCCATCTGCATCAATAATTAGATTTTAATTTAATATCTATTTCACGGTTTACTATCAGACTGGTGTAATTTTATTATGTGAATTTTAGATGGTTTATAGTGTGGCAAAAGATTTGAGCTAGTGATCCAATAGCCTGGCAGAAGAAATGATAAAGAATCTTTTACTGGTACTTTCCCACTTAAATGTAATGACATTGTGTGTATAACATGGCCACTCAGTCATTTTGATCTTTAGATGGAAAAGTATCATAAAACCAAAGAAAAAAAAAGAAAATTTCTTCATAATAATTCCTGCTGATGTCGAGCAAAGTATAAGGTAATATGTAATAATTAATTGGAAAACAATCTGCCATTTTGTGAGACTCTAAATTTCTGAGAAATTAGCTCAAACAAAAACATGCCATGTATACAAAGTTCTGGGATGATAAAGAAGTAGTATTATTGTAAACTAATGAGTCATTTTGGCAAAAGATTCATGTGAAGACATGCTTGATGCTATAGTTTAAAAGTCCATGTCTGAAGAGAAAATATGGCCTTACAAATACAACATTCCCCTTCAATGTTCTACTTTCATACAGAAACAAATTTCTAATATTGCCTCCTTTTAAACTTTTATTTCAAACCTATCATTGGACAACACACATTTGTTTAATTAACTGGAAAAATAACTAATCCAAAGAACCAAGCAACAAATCAAATTGGAAAATTCTGAGAAAAAAAAATAATGAACTCATAATTTATACATAACATGTAAGGCTTTGTAATACAAATTAATGAGAGACCACCCAACCTTGAAGTTACTGGAAGGACAATTTCCTCAGTATAGAGTTACTAGTTGTTCTTACTGTAGCTCTTCTTTTAATATGCTCGGGAGTTATCGCCAGTGCAGCAGCTATTTTTCAACAGAATGCAAAGAGATGGGATTATTACAGATGAGTTTGTCTGACTCTGGGTAAGTAATACAATAAACTTATTTGATAAAATGTTTGCTGTACTTAAACGCATTAAACCCGATGTGTGTGCAAAAGCATCTTTCTCATCCACTGCTCATACTGGACCTCATTTATCAATATTTGCTTCTGTGACTAAGGCTAGAATTATCCAAACCATGACAAAAAAAACAATGAATGTGACGTACACAGTTACTAGACTCAAAAGGTATTGGATATTATTTAGGGACTTAGTAAAAATATGAGCAGCTTCTTGATTCAAATTATATTTATTATAACTTTACCATGTTAGGATGTGCATCCTTTGGAACAAGCCAAAAAAAACTTACTAAGGAGGTAAAAAGAGAAAACACAATCTAAACTATGAGTTAAAACATTTATTCTTTATTTCAACCCGATCTTTATTTGTTTTTTAATAAAAATGGCTGTATAACAAGAAGTTATCAAAATACTTTAGATTACTGTTTCTGCAGTAATCTAAAGAATTATTTCTTGATAGGTGCTAACAGTGGAAAAATAGCAGGCCTTATGGTAGGATGGGACAGGATTTTGGAGACCAATGAACAAGAAAGTGGCCAAAAATCGGTTACAGACCGTCTCCGAAGACTGCGGCAAATGAATCTCCTGGGTAATGGAGACAGACCTATTGCAAAATTAGGAGCGACATTAACTGGGGTATCAATAAATAAACCTCTAATTAGGAAAAAAGAAGCGGAGCGCGGCAGCAGCAGTAGCAGCAGCACTAGCAGCAGCAGCACAGGTGGAGAATATCAATGACATTCTCACATCTAAATGCAGGCACAGCTCTCTGTTGAGGGGCTGGGCCTCACATGGGCTTTACCAGTGGCACTAGCTCACCCATACATTTCTGACTCACCCTGGCGGAGAGCATGCCCACCCTTTGACTGTGCAGTGAACCCAGTACACCCTCCCCTCTGTCTAAGTCTCTCCTCCAAGTGCAGCGCTTGGTTTTTTTTTCACCTTCTTTCCCCTAACCAGCTTATCTGCACAGTGCCCCGAGTGTGCCGCTGTGCACTGTGACTTCACCATGATTGATTGTGGTGGGGGTCCTCCACTCCCTTGGTGAGACAGAAAATGGAGGAGGGAAAACAGAGGAGAGTGAGGGGATAATGGGCAAAGCAAAGAAGCCTGGAGAGAGACTGTGATGGGTAAAGTGAAACATGTCTGCACACATACCCTGTATTTATGTTTCTCCTTCAATTGGCATCCATACAAAATATGTCAAAAGTGTTCATGTTGGTGAGAGCAGCAATACTGTAAGTCGACATGCAGGAAGGTAAATGGTCACAATACATAATAGCTACTTTTTTGGTCACCAGTAGGTGAGGCGAGGTTGTGGAAGTGCAAACCTAGGTGTTGGTGGTGGCTGGGTGTCGAGGGGTGCGTGGCGCTGACCACTCCCAGTCTCTCCCCCTCTGTTCCCTGGAGGGTAATAAAGACTGATGACACTGATGCTGTGCCATCCGGCTCCACAGTCTCCACTGCACAACCATTTGCGGCATCATTTATCCCACCCCCCCAACCTCCTCCCCGCTCTAATTCTGCTTTAATAACCACCAGCTCCATTCATCAGTGTATTGACGGGCATGACAGGCGGTGCGGCACACACTAACTCCCTGCCCTTTACTCGCTCACAGCTGGGGTCAGCATGAGGTCACACAGTCAATAATCACAACACACCTCACTGTCACCTTGGAGCGACTGCATGCCCTGCATATCTATCCTCACACATGCCCAAGCTCCTCGTTTACTTCACAGGTTTGTGCATACTACTTGGAAAATTGGTCCATGTGCAGTGAACAGGGAGTACAGGAGTTATTGCTCCATTGGTGGTCCAAATGCATCACTGGCAAAGTCAAGAGGATTCACCACTTTTTACTGATTGCAGGTTGCGTCACAACCAATGTGTTTTGAGGGAACTTTTTTATTTTTCAGGGGGGGGGTTGGTATGTGTGACCATGTGCTGTCATTTGTTACAGGTGCACAACCTCCTTCTCCCTCTTTGGGTATTCATCTCTTCATATGCAAAACATGTCCTGCTGTCCTCCAACTCCAGAACAGTTTGCTGCTGTGACACATTTTTTCTTCATTTCAGTTTGACAGTGACATTTATGTTCATTTGCTCCATGCAATTGGGAAGCATCTGGAGAGGCCGTTTCCCTTTTTTTTTTTTCCCTCCTCCCTCACCTCTCTCTTTTTTTTCTGGCCTGACAAAAATATTAATGCACATTTGCATACTACAGTGACTAAGCCCTTGTTGAAGAGCTGGATTTTTAGAAATCTACAAAGGAAAGACACTCCTGCATGCATACTGAGAGGACTGGAGAGAGGTCTAATCTTTAGACTGATTACAGCATGCTTTGCAACTCAGGACATAGCTAGGATCTGTAGCACTGGGAGCCTACCCCACACCCGTCCATGAATCTTGTGGTTTTGCTGTAGATTGTAGTACACAAGGGAGCCAAACATTCTGCATACTGCGCTTGTCCAGGAGGCACAGGCTCTTTTTCCAACATGGTCACTTGATTTAACCCTGTGTGCTTTGCAATTCACTTTCCGAACCTTCTCTTTACATACACTAACACAAACATCACACAGGAAAAAAAATAACAACAAGCAATTAGCCTTTAGAAGCACACTCATGAGATAAAAGGAAGCCACTAAAATAATTTAATATTCACTCCAAAACACAAACACACATGCAGACAAATATCTCCATATCTTCTGGCCCCTCTTCACCTATCCAGGACCGGCACCAGCAGTAGTCAGGGTGTGGGTGCTGAGGGCTCTAATCTGCAGTGCAGGTCCCATTGGCAAGGATCATTGAGCTAATTAATAATGTGGCACGGAGAGGGATGGCAGTCATTACGGAGCCACAGTTGTGTGTTCTGATATGCTGTGGGCTTCTCTGAGTGCATGCGTGTGTGTGTGTGTGTGTGTGTGTGTGTGTGTGTGTGTGTGTGTGTGTGTGTGTGTGTGTGTGTGTGTGTGTGTGTGTAAATATATGTGTGTAGGTAGGGGGATCTGCAGACACAGGGACTGGCAAGCCTTTGATTCATGATTGATTAACTGATTCATGATTCACAGAGGCCAAGCAAACACAGAAACACTCACAGATATACATCTATTAAAACACATTTTGCAGTGGTTTAAATGCTCTAAAGCTAATCTCAGACACACATTATTCTTGAAGTGAAACTTGTGGTAGACTAGAAATTTACTTAGTGTGAGCCAGAGTATAGTCTATAAGGCTTTCTCTTTTCTTTGCTTCCAGCCAAGCCAACTCTCTGTGTTATGGTGGGTAAGCCATACTGTAGGTCAAACACAATCAGAGGAGAACACTACTCCACAGGGCTCTGTTTAAAACCCTCTGCAACACTTGCAGAACCTATCATTTCCAGTTTGCAGCCATATGTTAGGAGGCACTGTTTACATTGGCAATATTTACAATAGGTGAGGGGACCAGTAGACTAGAGCACTTAGTTGAGTGAGGCAGCCCAATAGCTCATACTGGGCTAATGAAAGGAAACAACAGGCGCAATTAGCAGTGTAAACAAACAGCTCGCTGAGGCCCCAGTCTCCAGTCTCCCCCTGACAGCAAAGGGACTGGCAGCCTGGAGTAGGAGGTAATTGGGAGAGCTAGGAGCCGAGACAAAATCAATGGCAATGCATGAACACACACTGCATGATTAGTCATGACTGTATATGTTAACTATAGGGACTCAAACATGACAAGATACTGCAGCAGGTTTGACCCTGACAAGCTGACAACTGAGACAGGAAATGTCACTTGACTCTTCCTCAGCAACAGACACAAACGTACACATGCTGACAGCTGACACAACACAGTATACAAGCATTGCACTTTGACCACTGGCCATACAGGAGCCTAATGACCTTCCTCTCAGTCTAATTGATCTCATCTTGGTGCCATTATGTGTCTGCCTGTATACTAATGTCTCCCCTTCATTCACTCATTGGGAAGTATCAGCGTCTACAGTGCGACCATGTGGCTGCAGCCAGCAGACAGTCATGCAGAAGCCACGGCCATGTATGTCTCCTCACTCTCCCTGAGTGGAGCCGCAGGGCAGAGAAGCTTCACTAATGCAGTTGGCTGGCAGAGATTTCGACTCTGCAGGGCACATTTTGCTGCAGGCATGAGACTTCTGCAGTCTGAGTGCTGGCCAAGGCAATAATCAGCAAGACATACTTTCCTGCAGAGGGTTACAAAAGTCTACCACACATCTATTATGAGATGAAAAGTGTGGGTTTCTATTGTAATAAAGACTTCTTGGCTCTCTTATGTAAAGTTTTCACATACACTTGTTGTAATAACTGTATTAATGTCAGTGTTTTAGTACTATGTTCGTATTTTTTAGGGCTAAAGTAAGTAAAATGTCTGCCCTTCCATGTTCACTTTTAGTATAACCATTTCTTATCAACTTATAGCTAATTAGAGTACTGTATATAATCGCAATGGTTGGCTCAGCTTAAGGACATTACTTTTTCAAATGTTAGGCCAAGTTTACCTGTGTGGACTTTTTTCCTTACAAAGCACAAAAGCTTATCCCACCTTGGCTGATTCAGCTTCTAAATCCACTTAATGTCACAGTTTCCACAGTTCAACTTGATACCAAGTAAACCACAACAAAGGCAACCGAACTGCAGACATAACAGAAAACCCAGAAAACCTCAGTATATTAAAACTCACATTATATTTTAACTGAGATCCATAAACTCTTCAACGGCAAGCACATAAACAGGACTAAAAAGCAGTCACAAGTCACATCATAACTTTAGTGTTGTAACCAGTGATTTATTTTTTACATGAGAAGACTTGCTCTTTACTTTGTGGCTTAATGTCTTTTGACGAGATTTAAAATAATACATAGACCTATATACATTCTGGTAATGGCTTGTAAAAAGAGGCCTGTACAAATCATGTCTGTTGCATTACTCTCAAGAACTGTCTGTAAATTCAGCCAAATGTAGATTTGTTTCTATGTCAGTTTACACTTCTGTTACTAAAAGATCAAATTCAGCTCTCCCCTCCATGCTTTTTACTTGCATTCTCTTGATGCTGACTCATTAGTAAACCTAAACATTGCTATTTCTGTGATCAGATAACTATATATGATCATTTCACCCCATGAAAGGCAATATACTGGTTCATGAAAATGATAAATAATCAACACCTCTGTCAAAAGTAACTTTGCCTCAGCTATAAGCTATGTATACTTAGCCTGTTTATGGCAAGAATACTTCCATAAACTTTCTTGAGTTATTCCAATGAAACATTTAGATATAAACCAAATATACTTACGTTTTCTGTCTTTTTGTAATTGTAATTCAAAAGATAAATAATGACAAGAAGAACTAAATTGTGCTCTGATTTACTTGTTTAAAAAAATAACAGTACAATTAATTATATTGTGTATCCCTGTTTAAACAGCAGTGGTGTTTCCATTTAAAATTTTTAATGCTGTATTCATATTTTATCTTGTCATGTGTTAAAAAAAAAAAAAAAAAAAGTACATTTAGTGGTCTTTTGATAGGAAAATATATCAGATTGGCAAATATAGTTAGAAAGAATAATAGTGAAAGTACCTAAAAACAATCAGTCTCAGTACAACATTAAGAATATTGAGATGCTATCTGGACATGAGTGTAACTTTTTTTCTAAATCATGTCAAGTTCCTCAGATGCAACAATGTGACCCTGTTTTAGCTTGCTTGTGAAAATAAAATGTTTCTATTTTCAGTTTTATTTGTATACCTCCTTTACAGCAGTAATGGCAGAAGTCAGCATAATGCAAAATATCTGAAAAAGGTTAAATAACACACTCACAATAGTATTCCAAAGAAAATTTCACACAGACAAGAAGTTTTAGCTCATACGTGAGCTTAATTTGGATCCAAGAAACATATTTCATCATTTATGATTCGTAAAATTGGAGGGGAACCCTGCATTCATCACCTATTTCAGCTACATTTCTGATTTACTGGTCAAATGGATGGATATTGGCTCTATAATCCTCATTATTGCTGTATTTCAGCAAAAGCGCCAACTCGGCTCAGTAGGGATCATGGACCATTATTAGTGGAGAGAGAGACAGGGGTACCTTCTCTAAATGCAGAGCAGACAAAGTAGAGAGACAGGAAATAGGTATGTGATAGACTCCACATAATGTTAATACAGGAGACAGAACTCTGACAGTGTGCAAAACAGTCCCATTCAACCATACTTAACAACATCCTCTGTAAGAGCATCCTTTGGTTCAGGCAGCCCAAAGGTCTGGATGCTGGACAATGCACAAACACACATACACACTGCCTGCCCAACAAATACCAGTGCATTACTGCCCTAGTGCTCATTGATAGAGCTGCCACTCACCACAAAGATGGATGCTCCTCATGGGACAAATACAAACCTTCTTCATTAACTCATTTGTTTTGCTGATCTAACTACCTTTAAAATAACACTGAGGTGAGGGCTCTTAAAATGAAGGAGAAGCAGGGATTTTTTTCTTTCTTTTCTTTTTTTTCTTATTTAAAATTGCAGCTGCAGTTCATACTTTCATATTTATATTCATACTTTGCTATGACACAAGCTTCTCATGGGAACTGATAAATGCTGGTACAGAATGAGAAAGCTTGCAGTCTGTTTTTCTTCTTATTTTTTTTTCCTCTAACAAACTAAAAAGGACGGTCTCTCTCCTGTGGTTGTGCATGATAATCCCTGTTGCTCATTAATGCATGTTTCCCTGCAAGTTCCCTGATTAAAAAGATGTAAATGACTGGTCTAACACCAGAGCCCCACATAGCATTATATTAACCTTAACAAGCCTTTAAAATGAGCATTTTCTTTTAATTGAGGATCTTCCAGATAATTTATATGCCAATTCACACCTCTAAAAACATCTTCATTTCCTGTGAGGCACTACCATGAACTGTACACATTTCACAGCCAATGCTGTATTTATCACACATTTTCAGTCATGTTGATAATCACCTATCTTAGTAGGCTGAATATGTGCTGTTGCAAACCTATAGCAAAGTCATTTACTCCATCAGGCAGATAAAAGGATGTGATAAGATAGTGGCCTGGTACTGTGAGAGTATCAGCTTCCTATTCATCTCGCTGAGATCAGTAAATGGCAATGCTCATCTTTCACAACAAGCTGGTCTTTTATCTATAGAATTTAAAAAAGGCTAATATCTTATAAGCATGTCTGCTTATGAAAACCAGCATTTTCACATCACTATCAACTTGAGCATCTGTCTTTCATGTCTTTCGTTCTCTATCTTATTTGCATCTATTCTGCTTCTTTTTCAGGAACTGCTGGGGGAATACAGGTGGTAATAGGATTTGGGCCTATTCCTCTTATGAAGTTGACCCACTGTAATTGACACAGACACACTGGCAATTTGATTAGCTCTTCTTGCTGCTTAAAGGCATTTGACCATGGCAACTTCATCTTCTGTTTCATGTATACAGCTCCACCTATTGGCGAAATCTGAGAACAAAACAAAGAGCAAAATAACCTTCCCTGATTCACACTGGATTTAAAATTGAAATGGCAGGCCAACCCAAACACCTAACAAACCAAACTACACTTGCACCACAATCTTCAACCACCTAATATTATGGAATTAATTCTACATTTGAAAAAATATTGATGTAATTAACTAGATTTTCAATTTTGTAGTCGTGCATCATCAAATCACACTTTATTGATATTAATATGCTTTAGTTTATGTGACAGCCTGCACACACACACTTACATTGACATTTTGACAGAAGTGTACAGGTGATCAAGTCTGTGCATATGTGCGTGTGTGTGTGTGAGTCAGCAGATAGTCTGTGTGTTAGCGAGGGTGCATGTGTCACTGAGAATAGTTTGCCCTATTATTACAAAGAAAACTGATAAGAGCCTCTTGAAGCACTTGAGATAAGCTTAAGTGCACTGACACTGTCGCCAAACATGCAAGGCGTAGGAGCACAAGAGAAGAAGAATGAGAAAAACACCCACACATAAACACTTAAATGGAACATTCATTCATAGTGCTGAACAAGAGAGTGTTCAACAGCAAAACAGTGTGTCACATGAAGTGAAAATTACTGTACATCGATTCATCAAGAGACGTGGTTAGAGCTGCCAAACATCAAAGCCTCTCTGATCACAGCTCATTCTTGAAAATGACACCAATTGCCTCATTTATCATATTCGTATAAGTAAGGAGAGGTAGAGTGAAGGAAGATGAGAAAAAAAGAAAAGGGGTTACAGAGAGTGGAGAGAGAAGAAAAAAGGAAACGTAATAAAATTATGAAGAAAGACATAGAAGAACAAACAGAAGCAATGATATACTTATGAAAAAAATGGGCAAGTATGAAAACTGTTTGACCAAATTAGAGATAATTAACAAGAAGCAGCAACAAAACTTTAGCACCTTTGCTTGTAGAGGGACACCTGGACTGAGTCTTGCCCCTGAGGCTCTACAGGCTATGCATGCTGGCTCAGAGCTTCACACACCTGCACACACCAAAAATGTGCAAAAATTCTGTCTAAGCTTCCATCTTATCATTTCTTTTCTCTGTATATGTCACCCTCACCTTTGTTTGACCTCATGAGACTTAGAGCACATCATTCACTGCTTTCCAGATTTATTATCGTTTATCATTTTATTAACATAGGAAAGATTTTGGGGGGAGATTTTATAGCTAATTTCTATCCAAATACTGCTTGTAAGAGGACATCTTTAAAGTTTATGCAGCTCATGATCAAATGGATTTCATATATCCCCAGGCTCTTGTATTCTCCAAATTGCTTCAATAAATAACTTGTAAGTCTAATTATGCAGCAATTAATTGCAGCCAACATGGAATGCCCATCAATCTTGTATCATGAAAAAGTATTTTCCAGCACAGCCTGGCAGTCCAAATAAGAAATTTGATTAGATTTTGCAAGCACGTATGGGACTGTGTATGTGTGCCAGTTTGTCATTTTGTGTGCATGTGAGTGTGACTGTGTGTATGAACATGTGCATGTGCCCATGGAGGTTACAGCCAGATCACTGAAGAGAGAGCTCCATCCCAGCCATCCGCACAGTTTGCTTTCTCTGCCGTCTCGTCCAGTTGCTATGGCAGCACCAGTGAAGGATGTATCCATGGCCAAAGGAGGAAGCTGGCATCCCCCGGTAACAGACCTCCCACCCCTTTTCTCTCCCTGTCTCCCCCTTCCTGACCCGCTAGTGAACCTGCCTGGGGGTCAGAGGTCAATGGCTCAGAGCTGCAGAGTGACAGTGAGGGATTATGAGGGAGAGAATGAGAAAGAGAGGAGTTACACCACACAGATGGGGAGGAGAGATGAGAAAATGAAAAGATGAGACCAAATTTGATTACTATCAAGAAGGTGGGGGTGTGGGTGGTGGCGATTTCTGCATGTCAGAAAATGGCTGCTATTTTGTTCAGTATCCTTAAAATGGAGGTGGATTCGGTGTTCGCCTTCTCTGTGGTGTTCGCCTGTTGTGTGTTTTCTCATTTTTATGTTAATATCTGCTAAGTTGATGGAGTTTAAAGGACAGGGAATGAGGAAAGGAGACAGGAAGGAGAAGAAAGAGGAGGTAAATTCTTACTCACCCTGATGTTTTTTGTTTGTTGATTCAGTGGGTGTGCTAGCGTCACAAGGGAAAGCGTTTCTCTACTCGACTGCTAAACCTGTCTGGGGAGAGTGAAGGTATGTGTTAAGAGAGTTTCCGTTGGTATGTGTAGTCAAATGTCAAAGCTTGATTTTTTTTTTTTGTTATTGTTGTTTTTTTGGTGGGGCGGCTCTCTGCCTTTAAGCCATCAACCAGTCTCAGGTTTGTTCAAAACCCAACACCATAGCCTTTAAGGTGTGCCTTTGCACATATGTGCCCCTAAGTCAATTTATGGTTGTTAATTAGCAACAAATTTGCTGACATGATTTTATATTTTTCTAGCTACCAATAAATCTTGACTTTATTTTATCCAAGTTGACCTGAATGTTCATGTGAAAAAAATCATTTTAGGTTTTATTTGTTTACAGTCTGAGCAGTGCACCGTCACATAACTGCTTTATCAGAATTTTTTATTGCCATTATAATAAAGGAAAAAAGACAAAGTGGCTCATAAACAAAACATTTCTAAAAAAAAAAAAAACATGAGAAATACATACAAAATACATACAAAGAAAAGCATCTCACACATTTTTACATGTTATGTCCTAAATTACATTATGATGAAGACGTAAATGTTTTGTTTTTTTAAATGCTTTTCTGTAGCAGGAGAAGAGTATTATAATCCAAAAATGGCATTAAAAATCCTGGTCCAGGCACTTAATTTAAAAGGTCGATAATTATATGGATTAGAATCATTAAAAAAATACACCAACATGTGGGCTCATGCTTTCTTCAGGGTTTAGTGAAACACAGAAACAACCAGAATGATTCTCTGTGTTGTCTTTAATAGAGGTGCAGTGTTTTGTAAACTGTTGTTTAGTGAAATTTGCTTCGTGAGGTGATGGGTTTTATTGTTATTTGTTTTGAAATACCATTAATTTGCGATTCTCTCTTTGTTTTTTTAATGCTTTTCCTTTTAGATTGCTCATTTAATTTTGCTCTCAGTTGTGAAATTTGTTGCATTTTCTGAAATATTTTCATCTTTGTTTAATGGTTGGGTTAAATGTTGCTTTTCATCATTTTTTTTTTCTTCATTTATTTTATGATGCAGTTTTTCAGGTTTTGGTTGGTGTGTTTTATGTTGTCGAATTTTCTTGTGTATTGTTTTACATTTTAAGTTTCTGATGTTTAAAATATTCTATTTTTGTGAAGTTTGTTGGATTTGTAGTTTTGTTGTTGAACTCAGAGCATTGTTGCCTTTGACTTTGTGTGTTTGTGTCTGTGTGTAATTCTTATTTAGTTGTTTCAGAAATGATTTTGTGTTCATTGAAGATCTTTTGTTTTATGAAATGTAATGTTCTGTTTTTTTGTGGAAATATAAGTCAATTTGGTCTTATTTGATGAAATTACATCTTGTTCTATAAAACACTCTTTGATGACTCGTTGATACATTTATTTTTATTTAGTTATTTCTCAATTTATTTATTTTAAATTTCATGCTGCCGTATCTTGTGTCTTAACAGTATGCTGCCTATGAAGCCTGAAAAACAGAGGTACACAAAAGAATGACATAAAGACCCCCACCTGCCTAGGTACCCATCTCTACCATCACCACACTGCCCAGTGGTAAAATATTATCATTATCACTGCTGCCTATATGAACCAGGAAATCATCATCACAACCTGTGATAAAACCCACGGTTTTATTGATGGGTACAGTGCATCCTTTGAATACTTTGAGGATAACATTACCCCCCAGTGGAAAATGTTTGCTACTGCACTCTGAAACTCATGAGTGAATGTCATCAGCCAACAGCATAATCAATCTCAATCTGTAACACTCCAAATCTGGACTCTAAAAGTGAGTATCTTAAATCTTGTATTTTACATTCCACCTATTCCTTCTGAAAAAAGTAAGTGCTATCAGATGTATATAATATTTGTCCACTATCATCATTGTCATTGGCAGGTGGGAAAAAGAACCTCTGATTAAAGACAGTTAACAAAAAAAAAACAAAAACAATTCAGTAGTAAAGAGAACAGGGCAAAGAATGTTGGATTGCTTTCCACACAGACACACAGAAGGCACTCTGCAGACACTTTATGCTGTCCAACTTTCTGTTGCATTCTTTTATTTTTTCTGTGTGTTCTCCAGATGTTGTGTCCTCTTCGTCACCCCGTTTCTTCACTCTGCTCTGCTCGGTTCCCTGCCTGGAGACTCGTCACAGTCCCTAACCGCATCAGGAGCACTACTATATTGGATATACATGATCTGTTCATCCATCAATGGTGAGAAGAAGGGAGAGAGAAATGGCAGTCTATCTGTGAAGAGTGAGATAGCACGGAGACACAAGGAGAAGAAGAAAAATTGGGAACCATTATCATTTGCAAGAAAACAAAAGCACACACTTGAAAGAAAAAAAATATTAACAGACAGACACAAAATGAACTATCTTACATAACACATATATGTAGGCTTTTCAAAGTTATGTTGATGATCAGATTAAGTGCTTTCTTTACAGTGATGCTGTTATGTGTTTTAAAGAGGTTATTCGCTATATGGCCTTAAATCTATGCCAAAGTGTTCTGTATGATCAACCTATAAATATGTGTTGCTCTAATAAAATGTGTCTGCTATCTTCTAAGAAATTTCAAGTATAATTTGAGCAACTCTGTCCGTCAGCATTTGTCTCTTTGTTAAAGGTTATGTTGATGCTGAATCACCTCTTTGTGTACCGAATGAACAGGAACACATGTTCTGTGGTTCACAAAGTATGCCTTACAATTTGGGCACACATATTGAAAACCTTTGGGAGCTGAGCAAACACTTGCTTCTACACTTTTATATCTGCAGGTGCTCCAGTGCTATTCTCTGTTGCAGACTTTGTTAATCAACAACGATACAGCATTAACCATATTGATTACAAATGTCTTTTTTTGTTACAGTTGCAATCATGTGCTGCACACAACATTTTGAAGATTTAATTAAAAATATGATATGCTGTTTGTGGTTATGTGAACAGTGAAGTGTTGATGTTAAGAAGCTACTGTAACATCTTTGAGAAGGTTTTGTATTAATGTCAAATAAAAACAACTAAAGGCTAAATAAAACATATGACTGCCTTGAAAACTCATGGTGGCTTTTGTCATTTTTACTTGTGGTATTAGCTCTTATAGCTTCAGACAGTGTACTGTCACATATTTGCTTGATGTTAATTATATAGTATAAGGAGGGTTCAGTCTGAGGTTGCCCCACCACTCCATCCTCCTATTCTGTGAGATCCATCTTACGTTTGCAGCTCTATCTTTTCCATACATTTCCAGATGATGCGGTATCACAAGCACATCTGTTTATCTCCTCCCTTTCCCCTCTGTCTCCATCTTGCCCCCCTTATTGTTTCAGTTTCTTTCTCTCTATTTTCCCCCACACCTTTACCTCTGTCTTCTCTTATCTTTCCTTCTATTTTCACACTGACACCCCCTCCCACACCCCTATCTCTCTCCATCCCTTGCTCTGTCCCCACTCCTCTCTTTCTTTCTCTCTGCTGTGTTCTGATGAATTGCCTTCCCCTCCCGGTGAACTCGACCGATAATCCTGGGGAAGCAGTAAAAGACCATCGATCAGCCCTGCAGACAGGCCCACAAGCCACAGCACAGGAACAACACGCTAACAACAAGCCTCTGCACTTGGCTATTAGTTTATGTATATTTGTGCATGTGTTTGAATATGCTATTGTATACATGTATACATGTACATGTACAGTAATGTGCAAAGTGCATGTAAGCAGAGACGGCAGCTGGCACATACCATTGTTCTGTATGTATTGTATTATAATAGTATCTTTTAATGTTTCTTCACACATGTGAGCCACGTGTAATAAAGAGCTGAAGAGAATTCTCTCTCTGAATTCACTGTTATTGTGTTTCATGTGCTATGTTTAGCCGCATGTGTCTGCAACATGCTCAGCATAGACCAGATTTCCCTCTGTGCTCATCCTCTGTGTGTCCTCACGTGATCCACCCCCTGCCGTGAATCATTCTCTCTGAATGTGTGCATTTATGTGCTACATATATTTTAATGTGCAAATGCATTATGTTTGTGTGTGTGTGTGTGTGTGTGTGTGTGTGTGTGTGTGCGTGTATGGCTGCATCAGTATCTGTGTGCTAGACTCTTGAATGCTCATGTTTGTCAGTATGTGTGCATAGTATTTGTACATCTATGCAGCACACGCAGAGGCCATAAATCATCTGGCATTCTCCAGGCTCTTCCTGAAGGAGAAGGGTAGAGAATGCACATGATCTTTGGCAAAGCTTGATGGCTAAGAAATTGACCAATTGATTGATTGAAACAATTAATTTTGCACCATGCTTTTATGGCTGGTAAGCCAAGTGATCATTAGTTTGCGACAAGCAAGTGAGGACAGCTAGAGTGTTTTATAATTTCTATTGATACACATCTAGCAAAGAAGTAGCTGTTGCTCCAGGCTTAAGATAATGATAAGCTGCTGGCTGTTGCTTTAAGTTATATGACATGATATGATAGTCTGGACTGTGCAAAGTCATGTATGAAGTCCATTTGTCTTCATCCTCCATTTTCCACAAAAAAATAAGCCAAGTTGAGCGATTCAAGCACATGGCAGCCAATGGTCATTATTCTATCCACTTAAACATGATAAATGAATAGCTGTCTCAATTGAATCTCATTCTTTACATGCCATATTACAACACTGCTATTTGCTAGTATGGAGGAGCTTGACCATAAAAAGCCAGTTGCTTGGAAAATAAATTTCCTCTATGACATCCGGTGAACTGTTTTTCATTGAGGAGACTCGCCATTCATACTTTATCTCCCTTTTTATTTTGGAACTGTTTGTGAGTTGTCCTTCAATGCCTTTCTTCTTTGCTGCCTTAGTCCCTAATGTACTGGCAAGGCTGACTTCATTAAACTCTGTATGTGGCAAACACATTTATGTCCTATTTTCCTTTTCCCTATTTCATTTTGCCGTGATACACCACAGCACCTTCACCAAAGCAGAAAATAAAGCCCCTACCAAGCTTGAAGCCATGAGCTCTTTATGAATAAGGTGACACCCTGTGGATAAAACAGAGAACAGCAGCACCAGTTGACTTGCATGCAAATTCAAAGGCCAGTTGACATGCAGCGCTATGCAGCTGGTTCCCACCAGAAAACTAGCCTGCAGTTATCAAACGTTTTGAACTGAGAGCACGATCCTAATGCTGAAGAAAAACAAGACACGCACAGACAAATGCAAGAAGTATCTAAAGCATTTGTCAGACTTAGGTAGGCGTTTCTGGCTCTGATTCTTCCAATATTTGCACGATGACTTAATGAGTGGGTGTATATTAATGTGCATGTGTCCCTGTGTGCTTTTCTAGGAGTGAAACGCCACCATGGACATTGACAGATCACAGAGGAATGTTCAATTGCAGGTTGTTGCGTCCTGCTGTCATTGGGCTCATCTGTCACAGGGCAAGGCTAGCTAGGAGGCAAGAGAAGGCAGTGAGGGGCGTCACTCCACCCTGTATGATGATCACACTGGAGCTCCTGCCCCAGCAACTTGCTGGCCCTGTCTTGCTCCTGTGGTCTCTTGGAATTCTTCTCCTTCACAGTCTGTTCAGGAGTAATATTGGAGCTTTGATATTGGCCTTGTAGATAGCGCTACTTGGGCAGAGAGGGATTTTCCTACATCAATACACAACAGTCCTGTGTCTATATCTTTCTATCTTTTGGCCATGATGTTGTGCTGACTGCTCTGAATCTTTGTCAAGATTAATTTGGCAGCTTGGGGGGTTATATTGGCTCAATGTTGAGACATTTCTCACAACAAATGCCACACACAGATGCTGTATTTCTGAGATGAGTCAATACAGAGCCCTGCAGCAACATAACTGATCAGACATGCAGGAAGCGTGAAGGACAGAAAGCACTGCAATAACCTTTCATGTGACTTTTCAGCTAAACATAACTACCTCATCCTTCCTTTTTCCTTTTATTTCTTCTTCCTGTAAAAGATGTGTTATCACACAGGCGCAGGGCTGCAGTTTCACATTTGCACCCTCTAGAGTCAAGGCCGGGAAGTGCCTTTGTTGTTACATGAGAAAAGATACAAACAGGAAGGCCAATTACAGCCCAGCAGTCATCTATCTGTCAAGCATTTGACAGGAACATTGCAGAGCCAAATATATGACTCCCTCATAAATCAGAGCTTCTCACTCTAACTACGCTGTCTTGTGTGAGTAATTAGTAGTATCATGCAGAAGCATTTTGGCATTCCAAAATGCCATTAGATCATTTTACTTTTGATTTTCCATCACTTTTCTCCAAAACCCACACACTCAAATAGCCAAATGTTCCTGAATATTATAAGCATAAAGCTGATTTAGGATGCTCTCAGCATATCGATCATGCAACAGAATCGTTTAATGTTTAAGGAAGAGCCTAATGATTTGTGGATATTGAAACAGAGTTCATATTCCACATTTAAAGATTAAAAAAAGGACCTTGTATTTTCATAGAGAGCCCTAACCGTCTCAAACCCCCTTGCAGCAGTCCCTCCCCAAGAGCGCCACTGCTATTGCAGATGCTTTATGATGGGCAATTTAGCTTCAGCTCTTATCTGAGCCATCTCAGGAATGGACGCGCTTAGAATCAAGTGCAATAAAGCAGAGAAAGAAGTGGGGGGAAAAAAGACAGAGAGAGAAAATAAAGACAGACAACAAGCTCGTCTGGACAACCCCTCCTGACAAAAGGTTTGGGGGGTAGGGCCTCCTGTAGACAAACATAAACACTGGTCAGAAACTTGGCTTCACACGTAGGAGCTATACTTGTCTGATTTCACAGGAACTCCCTAACTAAGTAAAGCATGCATGAGGAAACTCACATATTAAAAGTTTCTACCCCTTTTTTTTTTAAATGCATATTTAGGATAAACACATTTCTGTGTACATATGTATTCTACACCAGTTACGTGTTTCAAACCTGTCGACTGACTGCTTTCATGCCGGAGGACATTTTGGCTTAACCTTTCTTTGTGGCAGGGTTTCAAATGCTTTTTTAGTCCTGAGTTCAGGGTTCAGGTCAGAAATATCAACAAGTACGATTGAAATACCAGTCAATGAAAGTTATTACAAAGACTAAAGCACAATTTTCGGTTTGTGTGAGTGTGTGTGTGTGTGTGTGTGTGTGTGTGTGTGTGTGTGTGTGTGCGAAACATTTGGTTCTCCACACTAGTTATACTTTGTTGAGTCTGCTGAGCCCCAGGAAATCTCCTGAGATGGGGAGACAGATTTACACCCTTCCCCCTGAGAGGGCTTTAAAGTCTGAGACCAAGCAGAGCAATGGAAGGGCCAAGAGCACCTAAGTTAGGAGCAGCATGATGAGAGAGAAAAGGAAAGAAGGGAAGAATAAAGGCAGAGAGGATGGATGAAATATGGCAGATACTGGGATTGTGATATCGATGGAATGCAACATGGCTGCACTTTTGCCTGCCGCCCTTCACCTCTACTCACATACCCTCTCTGTCTTGTACCTTGTGTCTCTTGCTCTTAACTTATCACTGTTGCTACCTTATGCACACACACATACATACACACACATATATATAAATATATACACATGCATAGAAACACACACAAGCAGAGGCCATAAATCTGCCAAAGAGTGCTGCTGGGATGAAGACACCTAAGACAGGGCCTATGCTGTGTTTGGAGAGAACACAGATGTACCTGCCTCCAGCGCATCATCCTCTGTCCCTCTCTGTCTTTCCCTCCTCTCCACTCCTTTATGTTATCCTCTCGATCTTTCTCCAGAGTTTTCCATCTCATGTTCTTAACCCCTTTCAACCTTAACTTGGCTCATTTCTCCACCACTCTTTATTCAAGCCTCCCTTTCCCCCCTTCAGTCTCGCTTTTAGAAATTATGCTTTTCCACTTAGGAGGAACAAAACACTTCAGCCAAGTAGCATGCCATTGTTGTTCTGAGAAAAAGCTGAGGCAAAGGACAGACAATACAGCAAAGAGAAGGGAATACACAGCTTGCAGTATAAGAGATGCCTTGTAGGGGAAAATGGTAACAGATATAGGGTCTGTGCAACCTGTTTGCTACAGTTCTTCTGTCTGAGTGCCAGCATCCATCATCTCGGGACGGGTCTAACTACCTGCAGAGTGATAGTAATAGCTACATCCATGGCTATCCACCTCTACATAATATTTCTGGGATAAAGACATACAAGTAGATCACAAAACCAAAAAACAGAAGAGGTTTTGAGTAGGTTTCATGTTTGCTCATAAAATAAAATGGTGATGACAGGTGTAGGTGTTCAGGGGAGCTATAAACAGCATCTTTGTTAGTGAAACTGCATAATAACTACAGCTAGCATTTCATTCCATCTGTATCAGCCATGATGGCCTCCAGACAAATAAGACCTATGTACAACTGATGCCTTGAAATTATCACAACCAGACCTCACATATTCTTTAGGCAAAAGCAAGGGCTCAAACACAGACACACACACGTAAACATACACCGTCCAAACAGATGTGGCCCGTATGACCTGATTTACAGCGAAGTAAACGTTTTAAGCCGCACATCTCACTCCAACACCTAAACACCTGACAGGACTCTCATAAATAAGGCTGGCCAGAGACTCCCACATAATTTACACCTTGGTTATCTGCTCAGCCAACATGTAACAGGTCTCCACTCTATACTTCACCACTCAAAGCTCAGCACTTACAACAAAAGATAGATGCGCAAAACTGAGTCAAGAGGAAGGGACAAAAAAACTTCAAAAGCTTGAGAAAAAGGATAGGATTTTTAGGATGTGATGTGGATCTAGAGTAATGTATATACATGTGTGTGTTGGATGTGAGTACATGGATGACCCTGGCCCAAGGCATAGCCAAGACTAGCCACAGCCCAGCTCAGATCAAGGCCCACAGCCAGGAATTGCACTTCAACGTCTGTCATAAATCGTCCCGCTTTTGTCTGTTCTCTTTTTCTCTGGCTGAAACTTATCCTTTTCATTAAGAGTGATGGATCAGCAGCCCCTCAGAGTGTGAGAGACTGAGGTTACAGGTCGTTAGAAACACTGGACTTTAAACTTTAAAATATACATATATATATATATATATATATATATATATATATATATATATATATATATATATATATATATATATATATATATATATATATATATATATATACGTATATAAAGCTCACAGGCAAAAAGCCAAATAGTACTTAGAGGGTGGTGGACAAAAAAGAAACATCGGCATATGAAAAAGCAGCATATGCATTTAGAATGTTGATTAGATTACTTTAAACTTAGATTAATACAAAATGGGTGCTTTTAAACATTTTTGTTGTAGTTTAGTGCGATCTTTTGGCCCTCTTCCATTTGACAGCGTTTGTGCTCCCTCTGGTGGATGCTTCCTGCAAGTATCACAACATACAAGTACACAGTGACTCACGGGTCTACGGCTGCAATCTCTATAAGTAATTTTACATTTAACAAACGCTACATTTAAAATTGGACAACGAAATGACGGCATTTGGTGTTGATTACATTTATATTTATTCTTATATTTCACATGGATTCTAACAGATATGTAAAAACAAATATCTGGCCTATCGGCTAAAGACATAAAAGGCAAATCAAGAAACTTTATCAGCCAGAATCAGTTGGCTGTAAGTATGCGGGTGTTTTCCACACAGCATGACAGTGATGATGGTTTGGCAGAAGATATTACAATGCTTCTCCACATGTTACAACAACGACCTCAGATCAGCAGCTGTGCCGTGCGCCTGTGGGTGGGTCTGTTTACTATAAATCGGTTTCACAAAAACACGTAAAATGGCTTTTTTGTGTGTGTGTGTTTGTGTGTTGTAAAATGGGGCCTTTGGAAAGCTAAAAATCTTTTATATTGATGCCACAATTTAATATGTCAAAATCCTTCATTTTGATAGTACTATTCTGCTGTTAAAACAACACAAACTCGCACATAGAATCAGCATTTGTTTGGTAGCGAAACTACAAATAACGCCAGCTTAGACATTGTGGTTCTCGTGATAGAAATCATCTCTAAAGAACAGAGACACATGGATATTTCAATATATCATATTATTTAAAGACTGAGTGCCAATGCGTCAGGCTGCAGCTGTAGGCTGGGTGAGGGATGTTGCCCTCAGGTGGTGAGAGTGAAACACAGCAGCAGTATGTAGGAAGTCCATCAGATGCCTGAAAGATTCGCTACTCAGGCTTTCATCAGCTTACTTGTTTAGCACCATGATTGTGCTCAAAATGAAATCGCGTTTTTTATTATTTAAATTGTGTGTGTGTGTGTGTGTGTGTGTGTGTGTGTGTGTGTGTGTGTGTGTGTGTGTGCGTACATGCGTCCGTATGTGCGTGTGTTAATGACTTGTGTAAGGGGCGTTTATGTCATGCACATGCGCAGGCCTCGGGTGAGCGGTGGCCTTTGTTTCGGAATGTCGGTCTAGTGCGCTTGCGCGTTGCTTTGCCGGACAGCAGAGGCACATAAAGCCTAGTAAATTGCACCAGGGCAATAAAATGGCAATAAAATGACAACAACAGTGCATTAATCCATCACCAGGGAGCGCTGAAGGTACTGTAAAGAGCTCTGGCTGCAGTCTGAAATGATTTCTAGGTTTATCAGCTCAGGGCTGCAGCGCCCATTTAGCTTGCCAGGGGGCAGTGAGGAGCTGGAAGGGCTGAGGCTTTCCATCCCTGTGGATTGCTAGTGTATTATTAAAAGGAGGTAGGAAACAACAATAAGAAGATACAGCAATTTTAAATTGAGTGGGCCTGTATCATTTAATTAGAAGACCGAAATAATGAAATGGAGCTTTTAATTATCAGGGGATTGCCAGACATTCCCAGATCTACCCTTTCTAGCTTATTTGAAGCAGTATTTTCCATGCTCTCACAAGGAGGCAGCACTTCTCTGTTTTGGTACAGCCCCTCTGACACCATGTAGCTCTTGGAGAAAGAGTGCTTTATTCAGGAACACCTGGATTTATGTAAAGGAACCAAAAGCAGCAGGTGATGGAAACTGCTGGCGCTGTAGGTTGGCCAGGGGGTTCTGGCAAGGTTGTAAGTGGGCCCAGTGGGTCACACAGTCATTTCCTCTTTTTCTACCTCTTAGCTCTCTTTTTACCATCTTTCTATTCCAGCTTGCCTTCATCTATTGCCTTTGCCTTCCTGCCAGCCTCACTTCCTTCAATAGGAAACAGATGAGCAGCTTAGTCTTAGGTGGCCGTGATTTGCCCTTCCCATAATCAAGGCAACACATCTGACATGCATTTTCACATAGTTTGGGCTAAAATATGCTTTTAAAGATGACATGCTGAAGTAATGCAACTTTCCAAACAAAAACTATCAAAGGTTTTTTTTTTTTCTCTCACTGTTACAAGCTGGCACAAAGTTTTATATTATTAAGATAAACAAAGTTCACATTTCAAATTGGATGCTAATGAAATAGCCTTATCTCTAACACAAATCTTGGATTGAACCAGCATTGATCTAATTTTAAGTGACTTCTGGTATGTCGAGCCATTTCTGAACAAGCACACAACTTACTTATGAGCAAGTTTGTGGTGTAAACTTTTAAACCTCCACTCCCCATATGAAGCCACTAGCCAACAACTATTCCGCACAAACAGCATTCTAAACTGAACCAGGTGTGTACATGCCAAAGCAGAGAGGTCAAAAGTAGAAACACATGATCCACTCTTTCTTCTTCTTCCTGCTTGTCTTCCTCTAATAGCCTCTGCGTGGTTAAAAGGAATAAAACTCGGTGTTAAAATGCACCATTAAACCTTCCAATAATGCTTATGTAAGGTGCAGTTTGGTGCATGGTGAACAGATTTTTAAACCAGAAAACACACGTATGGTGAGATTTCAGGGAGGAAAGAGGCCAAAGAAAGAATCAGAAAGATCACAAAGTCGATCAGATAGATAAAGCAGTGGAGAGACTGAAGAAAGAAAGGAGCTAAAAGTAAGAGGCAGACGTTCTTTGTTGTGAGAAGACATCTGTTTGGTCTGCTCTGCTTCCCAGATTCCTTCACATGGGCTGGATACCCCCCCACACCACCACCACCACCCCCTCCCCCCTCCACTTTCCAATACACACACGCACACACACAAACACACAGCGGTGTTGTGGTTTTATTCTGGAAATGCAAGATTTAATATTACAGTTGTTTATAAGTGTGCTGTTTGGATAAAGGCGGCTGCACGTGTCACCTATCCTGCATGTAAAAGCTTGTATTGCTACGCCCTCAGATGTATGAAGTCTTAGACACATAATATTTTACAAAGATTTCCTCATGAATCAGCATGCAGACCATCTTCCTCTATTTCACAAGGTTTTATTACAAACTTGTTTGCTGCTAATCAGTGTAATGGTCTAAACTAATAGACCTTGAATGTGTGTTTAACTTATATATTCTGCAGGCCCTAAGAGATGACAGTGCACTTACAAGGATGGTGGTTGTAATACTGAATTATAAAACCTATTCAAGAACCTGTCAAGAGCCCCTTTATCCTTGTGAAGTAACATCTATGCCATCTTTTATGTGTTAGATTTGTTATGCAGTGTGACTTTATAAAGTATTTATCAAGGCTTTATAAGACTCTAAAATTGCAATCAGTTCAGGAACCACCTCGAGCAGCAGTGAGGTGCTATTGAAAGCTCTGTATTCTGAACCCTGTGTAAGACTTTCAGCATTTTAACTTCTGCCAGAACTATTCCTCATGGATTAGTTAATATGAACCTACATATCTCCCATTGAAATGAATACGACTACAGAAAATCAGAGGGATTTCATAGCATCTCTGAACTCTAATCCCAGATGGAAATAGAAAGAAGTAAAACTTAATGTTTATTAGGCATCTTACAGTTCAAATAAAAAGAAAAGTGGAGTTGTGTAGCAGACAGATGTGCCTTTTCTCAAACGACAGAATGACTGTGTCACAGATGGACTTTTCTCACTTGGTTGTAAGCCCTGCATATTGTACCTCAAGCGTATAATACTTCACATTAATATACAGTGTAACATTAGATAGTTTATGGTCCCGCATTATCCCAAGGCTGGCTGTGGCTGGGAGCACAGGCAGGAGAGTGTTGTGGTCAGTGGTGGGTCAAAAAGACTGTCAGAGCTCAGTGCTGGCAAGAAGCCAGCCTCTGTACGTGTCTGCTCTGAATGTTAATGGATTAACGCTCACCACACATACAGCCAGACTGGGGAAACTCAATATGACTTTTAACGTAAAAGGCCGCCAATAAGTCGCCATCATAAATTCAGGGACACACACTGTCTGTACCAGCCCAGCAGGCAAGTTCCCTCTAAGGGGCCAGGGCATGAGGGGCTGCACAATGGGGGAGCAGGTGGGCTGTGAGGTGGTTGACCTTGCCTTCCAGACTCTACAAGATATGATCAGAGTACACTGGCAGCTGTGGCTTGACTTAACAATACCAAAGGTATCATGTAGAGCAGGTACATCAGAGCCATTTTTCTCTGAGAAACCACCATGCTAGTTTTCCTGATTATGTCTGTACACAATGTCTAAACCCAGATCCTGCTGATTTAACATTTTGTGCCATGAGAAATACCCATTTTGTGTTGTTATTTTTCCCTTAATTGCTTTAAGTGAGCAACTTAGGCTTGTCTAATGTGAATTTCCACATGGCAAAAAGAGCTGTTGCTGTAATGCTCAGATACTGTGCAGTGACACTTCCAGTCACTATGTGCAATTTAGCAGCAGGGGACACCGAGCTCATCTGGAAGAAGAGCTTATACAACCAATTTAAAATCAGTAAAGAAGCAGTGGGGTTTATTTTAGGACCTCCACTTGAGCTGTGAACAAGAGCTTGGTTTGAAGTGCACAGTTGTGTGCCTTCATGGATAGGGTGGGGGTGTGGGGGTCATCTTAAATCCACTGAGGGATTTACAGCTAATTCAACTGCAAAGTTTCACACACATTTTGACACTAATGTACTCAATTTTTTCTAATCATTTTACTGTTGTACTGCAAGCAACTACACATAATTACGTCAGTGGTGGATTTGTGGTCATGTATTGATGAAGTGACTTGCAAGAAATCATTAGCTTCATGGTTTAAAATCGTAGAAAGGAAAACAAGTGGCACATGTCTAAAAAAAAAAAAAAGTTACAGTGTTGGAATTTGTAATCCAATTATCTTATTCTAGTAAATAAAATGCTGTGCTGTGGTTTCCCTATGATTTTCTGTCTCCAACCACTACAGACTTACTTAATGCATTCAGTGCATTCATTTTTGTGCTCTCTCTTCTCTGCAAATTAATTTATGGTCTAATTACAAGACAAGCCTCCAGATATGAAGGAACACAAATCACCGGTCCTTACCAGATGGCAGAAAAACAGCACAGGATAATTGAAAATCTAGAATTGGATCAATATTTAGAAGCCCAAGGTTACATGAAGTGTGACAGTACTATTAACATGGAAATATGATACATTACATCCTAAGGCAAATTGGCTTCTTTTATTTGATAGTGAATGAGTACTGACTGGAAAGCACTTAGTCCTGGTTTATCAATAACAGTTTAAAGCAGTACTTCTCATACCCATTCTCCTCTGATCCATCACATATGTACTGCTGTAGTATGGCTTCAACCAGCTGTTTGGTCAGTGTTGGTGCAGGTTTTGAGGTCTCCTTTATGACAAAATGTACCATGAAAGCTGAAAGCCCCACTGTGTCACTATCTCTGGCCCACCCCACCCTTCTCTAGCATTTACCTCTGGCCTGTTAAAAATGAAATCAGCTCATGGAGGGCAAGCATTAGCATTTGCATTTTATTGGAAGCACAGAGATTTAGAGCAGAGGATATATCAGCTCTGAGCAGACAGAATTAGTTAACAATGCATTACCTGCCTTTTATGGCAGCTATAACTCTTCCCCCCTGGTGGGGAGAGGAGATGAAGGGAGGAGTGTGGAAGAGGAGGAGGTGAGTGAGGTGGTTGCGATGAAGGGGAAACACAGCCTGCAGAAGGCTGGCAGTGGAAGATGTGGCATACAAGAGGGGAGCATTTAGAATATTGAAGCTTTGTATATGATGCTTTACTGCACGTTAAGTGTGATCGCCACACAAATTACAGCATTACGTTACAATCACCTTCATACAGATCAGTGCTCTGTGTGAAGAGATGATGAGCCAATTGTCACTGTAGACATTTTTATCTGATTGCAACAAGGAAAAGGAGACAGCTGTTGGGCAGCTGGGGTGACATGATCAGGTGAAAAAAAAAAAAGAAGAAAGGCTACATCAAGTTACATCACTTTGTGATACTCTTCAGTATTTTTTTTTATACTAAATGAAGTTTGTAAAAAAAAAATTGGGCTCTGTGCCTTGCATTTGTGTCATAACTATGAGCACATATTTATTTGTTTGTTGTTGTCGTGGTATTCTTGAGCATGCTGTAACTCTGATTAGACCCACTGCGGCAGTCTTTTCCCTCCCCACAGCTGCACAGTAGCTCCCCCGGCACTCATTTGGTATAATGTGCTGCAAGACGACTCACCTCTGCTGTGGGCAATACCCTGTGGAACTCATTTGCACTAATATTACTGGTAAGGGTATGTTTGAAGTGCAGAAAGGCTGTGG
Organism: Telmatherina bonti; assembly: GCF_933228915.1. Lineage (NCBI taxonomy): Eukaryota > Metazoa > Chordata > Actinopteri > Atheriniformes > Telmatherinidae > Telmatherina > Telmatherina bonti. The sequence goes on from NC_136622.1 coordinate 23,234,406, forward strand.
AGGATAAATGAATAAACATAATTACAACACACTATTCATGACACATATCACTAAAAAACAAAAATATAAAAATAAAATATTAAATTTAAAGGTGCATAAAGAAAACATTAAGATTCCATGCAATATCAAAAACCTTTGAGCGTGTGCTAAAAAGCTAATATCATTTAGGCGCACATGTGATCCTACCTCATGTAAAGGACATCTTAAGTACCATCACAAGACCCAAATCTGATTTCACTAATCTAGATTTTAGGGTCATTCGTGTTTTATTCTATATTTCTATAAATCAAATACCAGAAGTACATCTGCATCTGTATTTGCAACGCATGTTACTGGCAGAAATCCCATGAGTGCCACAGTGGCTCTCCCAAACAAACCCTTTGGCCCGGGTTTGTTAGCAGACAGCTCCAGGCTTCATAAAAACACTGCTGCTCTCTCTCCCTTTGCCCAGCTTAATGGTCCCAGGGGCTGGATATTTACTAGTGACCTTTGCATTCCATTTGGAGTGTAAAAGCCTTTTTGCAAGGAAAAATTCCATCACTTTTGACATAGCCCGGCAGCACTGTGTAGATGTGTGTGCATGTGCATGTCAAAGAGAATTGCTATAAAAGACAGAAAGAAAAAGATGGTTGTGAGAGACAAAACTCAGCCCTTATGGAGCCCTCAGTGTTCTTACATGAGGCTGTCACAACAGACTGAAATTATCAATAAAATGTTCATATCTCTTTTAAATCACATCAAAAGTGCTTCTTTTTAAATGATGGGCAGATTTAAATGTATATTGGATTTTTTTTTTTTTCTTTTTTCCTTTTTGTCAAGTTCAGTTGGCTTTTTCTGTTTTTATATTTTAATGTAGAGAATAAATCAATTCCCCTTTTATTTATAGCAATATATTTCTTTGTATGGCATTTGCTACTCCTGGTCTGGTGCTGTCATTTATTGATATTTTTTGCAACACTCCATTATTGACTCTGCTTCCCTGGAACAAGCTACCATAGCGACCTGCTTATTCACATCCAGCATTTCTAACTGACCCTCCATATGTCTTTTCTCGTGTCCATAAATTAATGACCATTTTAAAGTAAAACCAAAGAAAAAGGCCATTATTGTCATTTGTTGTGGCTTAAAAAAAACTCTCAATTTATTCTAAATATAGGCATTTTATGTGTGAGGTACTTAACAAAATACTAATCCTTTTTCATCAAAGTTATGCAAGTAAAGCAGAACTCAAATATATGATTTTAATGAGAAATCACATTACCTTTGGGCATGGTACTAGGCAGGCTTAAAAATGGATACTCCTTCTTAGGTGCTATGAATTGACAGCACCATCTGCTGGATAATAGCAGTCAATACTCTTCAAACGATTTACATAAACTAAAAAATCTTTACTTAATATCATGGTTAACATACTTCACATTGAATATTTCCTTTGGTCCATATTAATTTTTACTTCCTGTCAGCCCAACTATTCAAGTGAAGCAGTGTATTCTATTAAACTTCTTGTACATTTTTTTTTTTTTCAGTGGCTTATGTCAATTTAAGACTTTGCTTTGTGTAAAATATTGTCACACTGTAAAACAAAAGCAAACTTACAACTTGAACATTGAAAATGTTTATTAAAGGGTACTACTGTACATATACTTGCAACATTTCTTTCACACAAGAAATTCTAATTTTTCTTAAAATTCAGCACTGGCAAAAATATTGGACAAAGCATCTTTATTTAAAGAAAATGACACCAAAATTATAACTGAAACCAATGAGCGCTCTTTCTGGACTGTATGCGTCTAAGAAAAGAAGAATAGCCTTCGTTAAAAAGCTGCTGTTGCCACCCCGCAGATTGAAATGCTGCAAAAGTCAGTCTGTGTACACTGAAGTTTTGGTCCAAATAGTACATGCTGGAGCACAACAGATTAAAATACAAAACCAACATTTATTATACATTTAAAAATTGGCTGCAGCTTTTCAAGTCCCAGAAGTTCAGAATTAAACCACAAAAGATGACCTAATTAAAAAAAAAAAGGCTTGAAACATTAATATTGGAGAACAAATTATCTGGCATGCAAGATTTTTCTTTTTGATGGCTTGTTTCACAAAGTTAGTTTACTCACCAACAAATGATATCTAAAACTGCAGGGTTTTCATGAAATTAGTTACAGTCAAGGTGGTTTAGTATTTGCCACCACAAGGTGGCAGGCCCAGATAACTGCTGTGAATGCTGGCTTCATCTCATGCTGATCCAGTGGAGATTGTCCAACCCATAACAAAGATAACTACTACTTCAAACACTTCAGTCAAAATGAAAAAGTACAAAGCTGAGCAAAGCATATTTTATTGTCCTTTCCTTTAACTGGTGTAAAGAAATTAAAAACATCACATTCATAAAAGTTTGAAACAAGCGTTACACACAAAAAAAAGCAAAAACAAAAAACACACAAGGATATCACTACATAATGAATAGCCATCTTGTTTTCTGTAAGATTTCAAACTTTACAGTTATTGACAGACTTGACAAAGTGAAGGCGGAAAAAATCTACAAGATAAAAAGTTGTTTTTTTTTTTTTTTCTTTTTAAAGGAAGTGATTATGCAGTCAGGAAAATGTTGTGGTCGTTGCTTCCTGGATATCAACACTGTGGCCTTAACCTCTGCTTTTGAGTAGAAAAGAGATGAAACGTTCATAATGACTTTCGGATGAGAATCTAACAGTAAATACAGCTTTGTTTAAAAAAAAAAAAAAAAAAATCTTACTTAACACTCTGATTTTAACGTAACAGAACTGTTCTCATTTCATGAAATTTCTTTCTGATTTATTCATATCCTGTAAGCACTAAAATATGCATGTTAAAATTTTAAAAAGGTCAATAATACAAAGACAAACCAGTAGAAACTTTCCCCAGTAGCATATCATCCATGGCCACTACAGCTTTGTTTGATGGATCCTTCTCAGCAGTCTGGACAATTGCATTCCAATAGGGCATAAATGGAAAAAGAAGAGGAAAAAAAACAAACAAAAAAAAACAAAACACACCACACAAACAACCACATCCACTGTTGTGTCATTTTTCGACATGGTAGAAGTGAGGGATGAGTTTTGTGTGTATGTAGGGGGAGAAGAAAAAAAAAAAAAAAAAAAAGGAAAAAAGTCTGACTCAAGATTTTCCCTGCAGTGGAGGTTTCCTCCTGAGGTGATGCACTCACGCGCTGACTGCATCCTTCTCCTTCTTGTCACTGTCTTCGTGCCAGGTGAGGCGTTCCTCGTAGAAGGCTATGACAATCTGAGGGCACTTATGATTAGCCTCCTTGGCAAGCACGAGATCTGCCTCATCGGAATCTTTCCTGCAAAAGATAATTCAAATACTGTATCTTCTGCACTTCTCTGCATAAGATTTACAATACAACACCACACTAGAGACTAAACTAAAATACACAAAGTAAAATTGCCTTTATTGTATACTTTTCAATAGGTTGTACTGCATCTGGCAATTTAGTGGCAGCCTAATAGGTTTATGGAGAAATACATAATAGAAAAGGGTGAGAGGGATAATTTAAGGGTGCATTCACATTGAGAACATTTGGCCTGCTTTACACAAACCCTAGTTTGCTTATAGGGATAGTGTAGTTTGTGCACAATAGTGTGAACATGCAGCTGCACTTTTGGTGTAAACAAAAAACACAAAAAAAAACTCGTTAGCTTTGAAACCAGGGGTCGTGGTTTGTTGCAATTGAACCCTGTGCCTTGTTTGTAGCTTGAAAGCAAGCAAACCATCCAGTAAACGAAGAAAGTGATGCAGGGCACATCACAGCACAACATGCTGGGTAACTTGCTGCATATCCTGCTGATCATTGTGAATAGATTCTGATTAAAATCATATTAGCTGTGATGACCAAAGTAAAAATAGAAACCCCAAGACTGTATCAATTTCATGCCATTACATTACATTATTTACTTGCATTTTCAGTTCTAGACAAGTGAGCCAGATTTTCTTATTCTGTTTGGTCAGCCGTTTTGGGGTATATCACTCCTAGTGAGTTGTTCAAACTATGTGAAGTTGTTTAGAGCCATATAAAATATTTTTTTCCCAAAAAAAAAAAAAAAAAACCAACAAAAAAAAAAAACAAACAAACAAACAAAACAACGTATTTGACGTTTGTTTTTGTTTTTTAATTATTTGAGAAAATGTTTAACATTTTTCGCATGGCCACTATTTGTATCTTGCCCCAGCTGAAGCCTGAACCAGCAACATCTGTGATGTGAACAGTGGAGTGCTCTTTATTCCAGGGGGAAAACAAAAAAATTGTACAAGTTGTTGCTCTGTTCTGTGATATTCTCCTTTTATATTTCAATTCTGTTTTAAATGCTGATTCTGTGCTATCTTCCAACTATTCCATGACTTAATTTCATAGGTCTCTGGTTGTCTAGGGGGCTTTGCACAGTTCAATTGCAGAGTGAAAGCAAACCAGACCAAGAGAAGGTGGGATATTTCCTGGCAACTCCTGTGCAACTGGGTTTTTTAAAAAAAAGTACCTCAGAATCCTTTCCATTTTTCCACTTCAAAAGGTAGGCATAGTTTGTGTTTCAAAGTTCATTAATCCAGAACCAACTATATAGTTCCTGCAAATCATTATGAACTTTTCCATTAATTATCAAAGCACTACATGGTACAAGAGTTTGTGCAATGATGAACGAAAAACAAAAACACACACACACACAAAAAACAAATGTGTTTTAAACTACAGCCACAAAAAAAAAAAAAAAAAGGAGTGTACTGCATGAAACGTTGCATGAGTATATATAGTTTTTGCACTGCTAATCTATGCAACATAATGTCAAAAACAGGTGAGGCAAAATCATAATGCTTTTACTGGTTCAGAATATAAAGCATAGCTAAATAAAAAAGATAATTGCTACTGGTGAGTCAAAGCCATGCTGTCAATTTTAGAATCACCGTCTGTTTATGATCTAATATTTACCTTTATTTTGATAATCACATAATTAAACTCTGGATATCACAGTTCTGTAAATAAAAATCTAAGCTATTATACAACCATTACTTGTTAAAACCCAGGAGTTGGGACTTCTTAAGAATTGTACGATTCCACTGGTAGAACAGAAAGTTAATGGTGCACAAGATTAAAAAGGTTAACACCCAGAAATCAGAGGGACAACAATGCCACGAGACAAATAAGAGTTATAAACTGTCATATTCATGCAAACATCATCACTGAGACTAAAACGTACCATTTCATAAGGAACATTAGTTCACCACATGAATCTGTTGCTCCAATGATCTTCTCTGGCTCAAGTCCTCTCTCAAAGCCACGTGCAACAAGAATTTCCTCCTGAGCAAACAAACAAACAAAAAGGAAAAGACATACATATACATATATACACACACACATATATATATATATATACATATATATATATATATATATATATATATACATATATATATATATATATATATATATATATATATATATATGCCAGGTTTTTTTCCTGAATTCACACAAAACAGCCTCTGCAATTACAAACTTCAACCTGACATGTAGAGACATTTTCATGTCATAAACATATACATATATACATACGGTAACTAGTTACCATTTGTCCATTTTAAGCAATACACCCATCCTGCCAAATGTGCCTATTTATTACCTGTGCTTTTACACACCATATTTCAAAGCAAAATAATTTCACCTTAGATGAGGTGCAAATTATTATATATACATTATCATAATTATAATTATATATATATATATATATATATATATATATATATATATATATATATATAAATAAAATAAACACACACCTCATCTAAGGTGATATTATTTTGTGTACATACACATATATACACAAAACAATAATATACTGTTGATCAGTCAATCAGTTATTCTAAATAACTTGCATTTAAAAGCACACTGCATTTTTCTCACAGCTCCTACATACTACTTACTTCTTTCTTCTTTTTAGGCTTACTTGCACCCTCCTCATCATCATCTGAGTCCCTCTTCTTAGAGCTACTGGACTCTTTGGAGCGTCCAGATGAGGCTGTGTTTGATTTGCTGCCACCACTGCTAGGTGTAGTGCTTCCACTACTACTTTTCTTGTAGGTCTTCATGAATTCTGCAATAAGTTCAGGGCAGTCTAGATTCTTCTCTGGCTCCCATGTGTTGTGCTTACTGAAAAGTGATCACACAAGGAAAAATGATTGTTCTCATGCATTCAAATAGCTTTAAATATTACACTAAACAAAAACCAAGCATGTTATTATGCCAAACTTTAGTTCACACACTACCTCAACAAACAATGTTCATTACAATGCCATCTTCCTGATCTTTAATGACTTCAATGTGAACAGATTCAATTTCTAGAATATAAGTGTTCAGGCCCAAGACTCTCAGCTTCTACTTACTCAGAGTATCCTTTCCACTTCAGAAAGAATTCCACCCTGCCTTTTACCACTCTCCGGTCCAACACCTTTTCCACAACATATTCTTCTTCATCAGAGGATGAGGACTCCTCTTCGCGAGATTTTTTGCCCATAGCAAACTTTGGTGATTAACAACACGCTGTCACAGGCCGATGGTACTTCCCTGTTGAAAAGGGAACGACAAAGGCAAACATTAAAATAAATTGCGATTATTACTAGACCACTACGGACAAGCACATACTCTCATATCGACACCCATACTGATCATGCATTTAGCTATACGTAGTTAACTTAAAAACGGCACCAGTTGCTGGTCTCTATCCTCAAAAAACCAAAACCTGCATTAGCAACGTGGCTATCATATGTTTCAAGGAAAGACATCACTGCATTGTCGTCAATGCAATCTGCTACATGGTCGGTGAAACAATAAAAATACTCAAACTCACCAAGCCATTTCAAATCCCTAAATAAAAGTTGACCCAAAATTACTATAAACCATTCATTTTTATCCAAATACGTCTGAAGTGCACACAGCAATGAAGATATGGTTTTGTATTGTGCTAGTCATAAGCAAACTTGCTAAAGCGGGTAGCCAACAAGCTAATGCTAAAGCAAACCAGCTAACTTTAGATTCCAAACTACTATTGGTATTTACACCAACATGAATAAAACGCATAAACTAAACCGCTCTTACCCTATGGGTGTATAGACCGATGGCTCTCAATCGTTAACCGCGAGGACAAGTCTCGTCTCTTGAGTACTTGCTGTGTTTGAGGCCAACGCTGAGGCTACCTTAGCATTTAGCTTAAATCACATAAAGGTAATGTGCGCAAAAAGCGCGCGTTAAAGGCGCACAATAAATGTACCCGCCCCTCTGGTCAGCTGATAACCCACAGATTTGGTTTGCAAACATGTTTTTTTTTACTGTGATTTTAGCTCAGTGTTACGAGCTATGCGTTGCAATGAACATTAATATCTGCAATATTTTATATACGGAAACATGGTGCCTCTCTAAAGGAAACGCACAATTAAATATCGATTCCATATGAGACAATGCCCTTTATCCAGTATCCCAAACTATTACAAAGTGGACCAAAATGCCTCGATCTAACCAGATACAAGAGAGGAATAATGAATTGCAGATTATGAGTTGTTTGTATCTTGAGCTACGATGCAGATATTGTGGTAAAATTGTCTTCACTTTGTTATGGCCTTTTCTCCCCTAGTTTGACCTATAATAATTGTACGCTATCGGCCTTAGCTGGAAAGTATCAAGGCTATTTGGTTGTTACTTAGTCCGGCTTTTTCGTGCTACATACATACATGCTACATATATATACATACATGCTACATACATACATGCTACATATATATATATATATATATATATATATATATATATATATATATATATATATATATATATATATATATATATATATATATATATATATATATATATATATATATATATATATATATATATATATTCCTGGTCAGGTGTGTTGCAGCAGGGACACTTTTGGAAAGCCTGCAGAACACCGGACCTCGAGGACCCGGATTTAGGATCCTTGCTTTTATGTGTTGAGGCAGACTGTAGGCCCAAAGGTGATTAATCTGACCTTTTTCTTTTTGTTTCCAGACTTCACCACAAACTCAAAATTCAAGATGATCAATAAATGAAGCACAACTGGTAAAATAAAAACAGATATTGGTGTTATGGTTTCACTCTGAAAAACTAAACCTTTGTGTATCTTGAAAGTTGTTTCTTTGTTTTTTTTATTTTGTGGAGCCTTGATTAAATTTCTATTCATGAAAAATTCTAATCACACAATAAAATTATCATCTTTTTTTATTTTTTATTTTTTTATTCAAAGCGTTTACGTGTACGTTTTCTACTAAGTGATTGGTCATTCTTAGTGATTGATGGAGTTTACACCAATCAAGAATCCACTATTTTTGACGTTAGACTGTAGCGGGAACTACTGACCAATTACTGCGTGGAAAGGCGTGTCCCTCCTTATTTAATATACTGTTGAGTCGCAGTCTGGTCTCGGCTGACGCAGATCTCTGCTCTTTGGTTGTTACGCAAGGAGTCTTCAAGGATCCATCTGCAAAGATGTCTAAAGATGTAAGTATTGCTCTGAGGTTAGTTATATAGATTGAAATATTCAACGCTAAAACGGTTTAAAATGGTAAACTACTAATTCCTGCATTCGTTTAACTTGGTGTGCGTTGTTGTCGCAGCTGCACAGAAATCCTCATTGTAAAGCCGCCATTTTATAGCAACTGGGCCTCGTGGCCTTTTGTTCTAATATGCATCTGTTTATGGCACTCGACAATGTCTCTCAACATCTATCATTGTTTATCATTTACTGATTTTTATTTATCGATGTGTAACTATGGTCAAACCGTTTAAATGTTTTTATATGGAGTCGTGTATATGGTCTTAACTGGCGAGCTTACATTAATGGCGGCGAAGTCTTTCTCCTCCCTTCCCTGATATATGATGTATGACGCAGAATAGACAATTTAAAACTGTTTTCGTTTCTGTCAATCTGGCCCTTCAGGGTGAGTTACTGTAGGCTTGTTTTGATCTGCTATTGTTACGCTTGTCCATCTTGGGCTGATTTTAGGTCCCACGTGAGCCAGAGCAGCTCCGCAAGCTGTTCATTGGAGGCCTGAGCTTCGAGACAACAGACGAAAGCTTGCGTGCTCATTTTGAACAATGGGGGACCCTCACAGATTGCGTGGTATGGTCATTTTAAGTTATATTAATGGCGTTTTAATAATTTGATAACCATTTTAAAGTTGGTGTAATATTTGATGTGAATTTGCAGTGAATTATTCATACTTAATTCTAGGTCATGAGAGATCCCAACAGCAAGAGATCCAGGGGTTTTGGCTTTGTGACATACTCATCAGTACAGGAAGTTGATGCTGCTATGTCTGCACGCCCTCACAAGGTGGATGGGAGGGTTGTAGAGCCTAAACGTGCAGTGTCTCGAGAGGTATAGTAAATAACTTGTCTAATACCATTTGAAATTAAGTGTTTTAATAACTTCTATATAAAGATTGAAATAACAATTTACATATCATAACAATAGTGAAACAAGTGTGTCTGATTCCTAGGACTCCAATCGCCCAGGCGCCCATATAACTGTGAAGAAGATCTTTGTTGGTGGCATTAAAGAAGATACAGAAGAATCACATCTAAGGGATTACTTTGGGCAGTTTGGGAAGATTGAGGTCATTGACATCATGACTGATCGTAACACTGGAAAGAAGAGGGGCTTTGCTTTTGTAACTTTTGATGACCATGATTCAGTCGATAGGATTGTCAGTAAGTACTAATCTTGATAGAATTTGTAAACAGTGTTGTCATTCATTCATTCATTTTCTGAACCGCTTAACCAAACGGTGTTATTTACTTAAATCACCTTTTCTCTTATTTTGCAGTCCAGAAATACCACACAATCAATTCTCACAACTGTGAAGTGAGGAAAGCCCTCACCAAACAGGAAATGCAGACTGCAGGAATGGGGATGAGAGGTGGTCGCAACAGTGGGGGAAGACCATATGATTATGACAGAAGCTTTAACCAAGGTATGACCTGTTCAGGTTGTCTGATTTAATCGATTTTTTTTTTTTAGGAACTTTGCTTACTGTTTTACTACTTATCAGGTGGCAGGGGTAGGTATGGAGATGGTCCTTACAATTGCAATGGAGGAGATGGCGGTAAGTCCACACTTTGTTGTGCCTTTAGCTTATTAGAAAATATTTTTGATTTGGTCGTGGACTGACAGCTTTTTTTCCTTTCTTTGTAGGCTACAGTGGTGGCCCCGGTGGTCCTGGTGGATATAACAATGGTGGAAATCGTGGATATAACCAGGGTTACAACCAGGGTGGTGGTGGTGGTGGTGGTGGAGGCAGCGGCGGTGGTTATGGAGGAAACGGTTATGACAGCAATGGATATGGTAAAAACAAATTACTTGCTCTAATTTGTTTTTGTATTTAAATCAGGGCTACTCTGACACATTTCCTCATTCTAGGCAATTGTGGTGGTGGTGGCGGCGGCGGCGGCGGCAGTGGTGGCAATAGCTACAACAACATGGGCCACTATGACCCCCAGGCTTCCAACTTTGGCCCAATGAAGAACAACTTTGGTGGTGGTGGCGGCGGTGGCGGCAGGAACTTTGGTAGGTTACTTGGAGACAAATAAGGTTTACTGGCAATTTTTAAGGAATGAGTAAATTAATTTATTCTCTTTTCAGGTGGCTATGGAGGTGGCTCCAACAATCCTGGTGGCTATGGCCGTCCAGGACGATTTTGAGATCTACGGTAAGCATCTACAGGCGTGCCTGATCAGATATCTCGTGTTTTGAAAACCAGTTTGTCATTGTTAGGAATCATTAAGTGTAGATATCATTAAACAAATTCACTCTGGATGTCAGGTCATATAAAGTCAGTGCACAGTTAACAATGTTGTTCCATATTGTTCAACAGGACTGAGTACTTAGGAGCAAGGAGAGGAGAGCAAGCGAAGTGACAGGGCAGCTGCAGGTTTACCTCCTAAATCTGCTCAGCCAAACAGTTGTGGCAGGTTACAGCTGCTACAAGAAGAGATGTACTGTAGATAAATCATGGAGGGCCTTCATTTAAACTTTCTGTCAAATGTTTTTCTTTCAAATGTGTTTCTGGAAAGCAAGCATTCCAATGAGGGTTTTATGTTTATCTTTAAGTCTGGTTTTTATTTGTAACTGCATCAAATCAATCTGAAATAAACCACCTTTCAGTTTTCTTTTTTTTAAAAAAAAGTCTCGTTAGCCTCTTTAGTGGTCTGGGCAAGGGAGGGTTTACTCTTACATGCCTTGCAAAGTGGGGAATAAGAGTCACCTTTATTAAACAACCTGGAGAATCTGGGAAGGCCAATTTTCTAGGTCCACAAAACTTGTGTGAAGTGGTGCACAAATGCTATCTTCATAAAGAGCCCATCACATGGTACAGACGCTACCCTGATTTCTACAAAGCTCAACTGGAGGATGCTAGCTTACATGCAAAGTCTTTGAGGCTAGCCATGGAGCAAGCTGAGGGAGAGAAGTAGCAAAACCATCGCCAGGATCATTGAAGCAGGGGAGAGTGAGAACAGAGGCCTGATTCTAGCAGGCAGCAGCTACGAAAAGACTTAAATGCTGTCTGTAGGTAAGACCAGACTTCTCAACTACTGATGGTTTATCTTGCTTTTACCTACTAGTTGGTAGTGAGTTGTGTAGCCCAGTAATGGCATAACAATAACAGATTTGATTTGCTCCTATTTGGACGGTAAAATTGACCTCTGTAATTGTGCTTAGGAGGTCCAACATATATTGCATGCAATGATTACAAATTCACATGGGTAAAGTTTTTTTTTTTTTCTTGACTTGTGTTTTCTTTCTGCTTTGCAGGAAATTACAAAATGGTCTCCACAATCTGACTTCATTTCTGTGACAATGGTTCAGTCAGGTACAAAGCAAAACTTGCAATTTTTATTGGACACTTTATTTTGATTATTTGATATTAAAATTGTCGTTTTCCACAGGTTTGAACACCATTGCTAACGGAGCATTTTAAACTGAAGACTGCAGTGCAGTTTAATTTTTTCTGAATGACTTTTTAATAAAGTAATTTTTATACAAAAGTGTCTTTCAGTTGATGGAGCTTCAAGTGTTTGTTACATTTATGGAATGTTATATACAAGGGTTGAGTTATAACCAACTAATCAAAGTACACAAAAATATTTAAGATGGCACAATATGTAACACACTGATACTGGAAAAACTGTCGTTTTTTTAAAAACCAATCTCTTGCTCTTCCATCGTATGAGGAACCAGATAAATTTTACCATCAGGTGTCTGTTGAAGAGAATAGTCATCTATTGCATAAGGCTGTCCATCTTCATCCCGCAAGTGAGAAAACACCTCTGCATAGAGTTCTGCAAAGCGACATTTGATAAAAGCCAAGCTGCGCTGGAACTCTAGCCGTTCCTGTGCCAGGTGTTCCCTTTGGGCCTGCAGCTGGTTCAGTTCTCTTTCAAGGTGAAGTATGCTCTCCAGCTTCCTCTTCCTGCAGTTCTGAGCTGCCACCTTGTTTTTCCCTCTCCGTCTGATATCTCTGACCAATGCAAGTTGAGTATCTGTCAGGGTGTACTGTGTAAGCAGCTCATTGAAGTCATCCACAGGTAGATTGATTATCTTATCCATAGGGAAGGGGATTTTCAAAGCCTTGGCCCGTCTCTCATCTCTGCTCAGTGGAGTAGGGGTGGCAGTTCCTTGGGGCTTTGAATAAATGTACTGTGAGCTCCCTCTGCAGGTCAAGACAGCGTTGTTGCACACATCCACTGGACCTTGTTTTACTGACTGAGGTGTCAAAGCACAAGACTGTGAGTGAGAGAAACTGGGTTGAGGTGAAAAGTAAGATGTATGTGCACTTGACTGTAAATATGAGTGAGTTTGATTCTGATAGTCCATGGAATAATAGATGTGTCCCCTCATGGCATGCTCAGTTGTGCTGTCTGCTTCCCCATCACTATATGCCATACCTATGTCAACATTATGGTAACCTGGTGTACAACTAACGGGATTGTCTGGGGAAGCCAAAGGGGGGCTGGATCCCAAAGACAAACCAGAGTCTGATTCTAGATCATCAGTAGAACGTGCCTGAACGCCTTGACTAAGTGTAGTCCACAGCATGTGCCGACTTAAGCCTTGAGTCAGAGAGCTATTTGTCCTCCTGTGCCCTAAACCGGTACCTGACATGTTCATGAGAGATGGCTGAGTGTGAGAAGAGACTGGGACTATTCTCTGACTCAGCTGAGACACTTGATTTCCATACATTGACTGTGTGTTGCCCAGACAATGACAGGCAGTCACCTCTTCAGTGTAAGATCCTTCGTAAGTTTCAGCAGTGCTCAGTTCACAAGCAGCAGGGAGAGGTTCAGACTGGGGCTGAGACATCACATACTCTCCTGAAGGGGCCATGGGTTGCATGGTCTGATATTGTGTAGACGTAAAGGAGCCATCATTTGGTACTTCAAACTCCTAGAACAAAAAAAAAACCAAGTTGTGTGTGATAGACAGAAAGCATGAAGCATATCCTATTAAAAACAGCAAATAAACTAAAAACAATTACTGTATTTTTTATTTTGTATATTTCCATTTCTTCTGCTGTCGAGCATAATGTGCTCCCACTTCAGCCTGCCACCTGTAGCCTATGAAGGACTTTCAAACATGTGATTGGGTTTCACTTTGAAACAGATGGCTATTGTACAGTGCAAGGGGCCAGCAGCAGCAGCATCCAGCTTTGCCCCCAATTGGAAAATTTACACACTGGAGTAGGTAAAATCCCAAAAAGATGGATGAATTCCTCTTGAATGCTGGGTAAGAGCATCCCAACACCTTATGATGATTATACTCATTGATTTGTGCTTTATTTAGTTGTTTACCTAATTATTTTCCTCTTTATTTTATGCCACATCAAAATAATTTCTCCTTAGAGTAAAAAATGTCAAACATTTGGAGGAAAAATAAGAGTAAGGGCAATAGGTTTAATTAAGTACAACAAAGTAAACAGCAACACTACAACACACTGAATAAGATAACCTTTTAAATAACAAAAAAAAATATACAGATTTTCTTCATCATCTTAAAAAATATATCTTTTGGTAATGTTAAATTATGAAGCACCAAGAATTCACTGATCTTTGCTGGAACTCATTTCTCCCCTCATCTTTGCAGCTTCAATGTATTAATTACAATTGCACTGTAATCCTAAGTAAAAGAATTTTTTGGAACTGCTATTTGTAAATAAGTTTCATGTAAAGTTTTCTGCCTGATTATTTTAAATCCTGTTACTGAAAAACAAAACACTGAAATGAAGCAGAAAGATTAGTATTAAACTGATGTAGCCTCTTTGCTGGTGTGGCTTTCCTATGAGTTTCTTTTAGAACATATCAACATCATATTGTCTCTCCTGTTCTCATAATTGTAATTTGAAGAATAATTTTTAAAGAGTGAATTCATTTTCAGTTTCAGTAATCATGTTTGAGGGTTTTAATGTAAAAAATGAAGTGTATATTGTCATGTTTTATCGTAAAATGTTTAGAAATCCACGTCTAATGAATGTTCATTTTATGCAATGTAAATATGATATGCATGGAAGTGCTGCACTGTCATTTAAGATAGGAGGAAATCGATCACTCAAAGCAGTGTAGGTATTTTTCAGCTGTGTAGCTAAGTATACATCTTGGTTTGCTTCAAATTTTATGTTTCTTTGCTTTAACCTAGAAAGTTGAACAGTACTGCTATTTGTCTTCAGAAGTTGTACAGAAAAGGCGCAGATTTAAAACAAAAAAGAGAAATCAAATTTAACATACTTCCTTAAATAATCATGACAAAGAAATACTAAAAACGATATCTCCTAAAAATCATAGATGATTTCTGTTAATGTAAGAAATTAGAAAATGAACATGCATTTAAAAAAAAAAATTCACTTTCCTATTGCTTTACATTTGTGTGCAAGTTAAAATGGACTACTTCTTGAATTCTAAAATGTTGCGTTGTGTTGTGGCAGTTGAATTCATCTTCCGTATAACTGAAGTTTTCTTGTTGTTATGATGCTACATTTACCTGCAACTCTGTGATGGCCATCAGTTCCTGCCAAGCCACATCCATTTCTGTGTCCTGTGGTGCTCCATGAGACCGGACTCCAGGGTAATTGGTTGGCATTGACACTCCTCCACAGAGCCTGCTGTGAGAGGGCACTGCCTTGTATTGGGGAAAAAAACAAAACAATTTCAGTTATTAAAGATATAATGCATTTAAAAAAAATTAAACTTGATTGTGTGCTGAGGTTTCTGTTTTCTCCATTATGTAGATGGACCTACCTCGCACATTCTCCTCAAAGGGAGAACATAGTTGGCTGTTGAACACATTCAGGATAAGCTTTTGCTGCAAAAAGTCAGTCTGGTGGAGACAGAATTACATGTCACTACAATCTGCAGTTTAAGTGGTAGCTCACTAGGGGAAAATAAAAACAACAACAACAACAAAAAAACCCAATTACTTCTGTTTGGGTAAACCGTCACCGTACTCCTTCACACACACCACCTCTAGTAAATTACATTTCTGTGGACCTGCTGGTGCAAAAAAGTGACAGTTTGAAGGTTCTTTTGGAACACATAAAAGGTTCAGTTCAGTTGAGATGACTCCTCCCATCAGCTGTTCCAGGGTGCAGCTATGCCAAGCCCTGATAAGACAATCTGCGGGAAAACAGCATGCTTTAAAGAGAGACGGACTGATGCTTGCTTTGGGAAATTTTTTGGCTCACAAGTCTGCAGTAATTGTCAGGCTATATGAACTAAGTTAAACAGCTCAGAAGCTTGACTCTCACCTAACTTCTTTATTTTTGTAAATAATAAAATGAATTTTTTTGAAAATGTTAAAGTCACAATTTGGTCTGTATTGACCTATTGATTAATAATGTGTTTCAGTTGGGGTAATTACTTTTTTCAAATAAATTTGAATCCAAAAATTATATCCCTGAATATTGAATTACAACTTGGATAAAATTGTGTGTGTGTGTATATATATATATATATAAATATATATATATATATATATATATATATATATATATATATATATATATATATATTTATTATGTTCAAGTGACATTTTAGGACATCCACAGGCAATAATACAGAAGATGCATAGTATGATTTTAAGTTATATGTAGTGCCCAGGATGGTTAAATTATACCGTTTAGGTACTATAGTAGAATTAATAGAATTATTAAAAATCTAAACGCCCACTCAGGTGTCAGATGTACAGTTTATCTTTTTGAAATAAGCTTTTGCGTTGTCTCAAATATTCTGCAGCAGGTGTACTGGATTAGATGTGGTAAAACTTATTAACGTTCACCTGTATATAACTAGAGCCATTTCTTTTCAATCTATGAAGTGAACATGTACATAATCTAAGGACAAGATCATTTCTATAAAATTAGCGTCCTCTGTGATTTTTTTTTTTTTTTTTAAACAAGCAAGCAAACAAACAAAAACCTTTTTGAACTTATTCTCTTTAGTTAATTTGAGGTTTTACTTTTCTTGCATTTCTATATACACTTACAAACAGTGTGATATAGGGGGGTAAGCGTGGTGTTGATTTTCTTAAGTCCAAAAAAGTAAGAAATCAAAATTCAGTGAGGAGTCAAACTCATGCAGAACAGATATCCAAACTAGATTTTTTAGTTAGATTTGTTTGGAAAAAAAAATAAAACAAAATTATCCAATTAATTAAAGTTAAAAACTAAAGTTTAATGAAAAAAAATCATTCATTACTTTGGTCCTAAATACAAATAAATGTATTCATATATGCTTAGTTTATTTGACTAAAATGCCATGAAGACTTCAAATGTAAACCCTACTGTACAACTTTTAAAAATCCAGTAAGATATATTAAAATACCAGCATAGGGAAGATAAATTGACCTACCTGCAAAACATTGTTTTTATCTTCAAAAGAGGAAAAATACACTTAAAATGTGAAGCACAGTCCTTGAGATGAAAACAAGTTAACTAGTCTATGTTGTCTTAACAGATCACAAGAGGTATAAAGCATAAGGCCTCTTGCTCCATGGCTTATTTAACTCTATCTGTTTGGCTGTACGTGCAGCCACCAGCATAAATGGGATGGCTTCATGTAGACAAACGCAATCTTCCTGTAAAGCACCCACACAATTTTTTTCTTTTTTCTGTGCACTCTTGTATCCTTACAAGCATGCTCGCACCCTGACCTCCAAATTTCCCTTTTGCCCACATGACAAACCACAAACCATCAGTCTGGCATACACCATGGCAGTCTTTCTGTCAGTCCACAGTGGAGAAGGTAAATGTTTATAAATCCTTCCAAAAAACACTGGAGAGCATTTTCATTCTAATTGTGCAATAAGAGTAGACATAAAATGATCATATAAAACTAAGTGATAAAAAATGAGAATTATGGTTTTCTCTATCCAGTTCAAAGCGTACAAGAACAATGTCCTTTCAAATACTCCCAAACGAAAGATATAAGTAGTGTGATGTAGAGCACCTGGACTCAGAGCCAGCATTGCAGTGAGGGCCCTGTTCAAGCAGGGGTGGCTTGGAGGCAGGATTGAGACTTAGTTTAGCAGAGATGGAATGTACACCCTCCAACAGGTAAGAAAGAGTACATTGTTCCTCTATCTGGCAGAGCAACTGCCAAAGGAGAGAGAGGAGCAGGGGGAGAATGGAGGGGAGCGTGTCTTACATAGCAAGTGACCATTAAAATCCCTAACAAAAAAATCCCCTCATTGCTTGATGTGAAACACCATGAGCAGTGAACTCACAAAGACTGTGTTTTTTGTTGAACTGTCCAGTTGTGTCAGTTTTTGTTAAACAATTACTGATATAAAAAAAAAAAACAGATCATGCTAATAGGTTTATCAAAACTCTTTTTGATAAACCTATGAGACAACAGAGGCGGCTTATCTCGTCATAATGTGATGTACTAATTTGCATCACATGAAATATTCAACATCTTACATTCTCTAAGAGACCCTGTACTATGTTTGTAATGTCAAACATTTAAAAGCAATAGTTTATGACAATAAATCAATTGGCTAAGACATCTGTCATTCTCCTTCTGTCACTACAACATATGTAAGGCCTTCTAATAAAATTTAACATTCTTGTATTAAAAGCAGTCGAAAATTCAAGTTTTGTTAAATTGCCCACACATTTTCTGGGTGTCACTTGCATATTAAATGAAAATGCATTGTACAACAAATTGAAGCAGTTTAATCAAATTAGCATAGCTCACAGTTCCCTTAACCATTAGGCTGAAAATAAATGCCACAACCATTTCTTTCCTTGTATTGGAATGTGTGAATTTAGTTGAACTAAAAACAAAAATAATTTGTAGGTTGAAACACACACACCTCATCATATCGTGTCTAATAATAGGACATTTTTGAGCCATGAAATAATCTGAAAGATGATCTTTGGTTACTGTATCTTAACTCTAATGGCAGCAACATTTATCAGTGATGATGGATAAAAAAATAAAGAATGAAAAATAAAAAATGATACAAATAAAAAGAAGATAACATAGAAGTTATCTGCAGAAATATCAAACTTGAAACAGTCAACATTTTATTTAAAGTGTCTTTAAAACAAGACACTTTTTAAAAGTGTCTTGTTTTAAATTAAAAGTTAAAAGTTTTAAGTTAAAAGTTAAATTAAATTAAAAGTTTAATTAAGAAAAGAAATGAAAAGAAGGCAAGTTTGGAAAATATAATATTGTGTAGAAAATTATCCAATTTGAAGTAAAAATATATGATACAGCTAAAAATACTTTTCTTAAGACAGTGTACTTTCAAAAACCATGAGAACATTATAGTATATCCCACTACAGAAGTCACAATGTTTATTCTGCCATTGTTTTTCAGTTGGAAAAAGTAGGTGGCTGACAAAGTCAAGAAAGGTGAATGTCTACCAGGAATCAAAGAAGGGACTTCCCAATCCAAGTTCCTAGCACCCAGCCCCTGACTCAACCGTTGCCACAGCATGCCAAAGAGCACCCTGTCATTACTGCAACCACAGTGGTTTTAAATCTGGACACAGTTCCCAGGTCAACGCCCACGCTCCCAGTTTCCGTTTGTTTGCTTCAATTAGTATTTGACATCTCTGCTTTCCAGTGTCTTCCTGAGCCTCTCAGGCCCATTATGGTTTATTTCTCATGCACCTCAGATCCACAAGTAACTTATCTTAAAAACAGAACAGACACATTTGTTTAAAATGGCCCACATTTGACTCACTCAGACAAAAATTTTCTCATTTTCTTGTTAAATTTAACTTGAAACCAGTGGTTTACTGTGGCTGTCTGCTGTTTGTTCTTGACCTCATCTATGTGTAATGGCTCAATGCCATGGAATTAGTTTATTAAAGATGGAAAAATTGTGATATCTTGGTTTTGTTTTGCAATCAAGATGACTTTGTTGGATATAAGTGGAACATGCATTTGGTTACCAAAAATTTGAGACTACAATGTGTTGTGATATAAAAAAAAATGAATGGTTATGGAGTCAGCTTCTGGAAAAGTAAAAAATACAGTGCAAATTTTTCCTTATGCTGAACAGTGGCCTACTTTGATCTGACAATGAAAAAGGTGTTGGACTTATTTTTTATTGCTAACATTTACTATGCAAATTAGAACAATGTAATTAATTGAAAATATTTACATATTAATTAAACTTTTCTCATTAACTATGTACAAATTTATTTGTCAAGTGTATAGATGTTCTCAGTGGAACAGGAGGCAAACTTAAACAAAATTCAAATGACATTTCCATCGTTAAGCTTTGCGGTGACTTTCATGATGCTTGTGCATCACCCCACTCGAATGAAAGCAAATGAGGAACCTGAATATGCAGCATCATTCTTCTGAATGTCTCAAGGCCTGTGCTTATCTCTAGATGTTCAGATTATGGTAAAGTTTTGCAAGAACATCATTGCATTTCTGTATTATATACCAACAGCCTCAGTTCCCCACCACTTTACTACCTTTTATGCACATAATTATACAAAGAACATGTGAAAGTGAGACTACAATGAATAGAATTCTACAGGACATTGTTGACACCTCTCTACTACTTAAGGCTGTTAAAATGTTGTTTGGCTATGTGTGTGTATGCACGTGATTAAGATTTGCGTACATTGCAATGAATGCGAAGGGTGGCCAGTAATGCAGATGCAAAGAGGGAAGGCAGGGAAAGGAGGATGTTGCTAGGCGGAAGCTCTGCTTGAAGCTGATAAAAGGAGCAATTGGTTCTAAGGAAGGGAACTGCTAACTGCTGTGGCTGCTGGCTTTTGTGGGGAGAGGGAATAGTTTGTAACCACTGTTTATCTATGCTATAGATCTTTGTTTTGGAATCTTTTTAAAGAAATACCTTAAATAAATTTGAAACATTTTATGCACTTAAACCTCATTGTTGTTATGCTCTTAAAAAGTCTCCCATACATCCTGCTTCAAAGATTTTCTAAAGAGGTCAAATAAAGAGTACGCACATGCATGCAACTTTTACAGTTTAGTTCAAATAAATCATCAGCAGTAGTTCCTGTTTTAGGTTTAGTGTAAAATGTAAGTTATCAAGCACCATACAGCAAAATGAAAAAAAAAAAAAAAAAATCACATTTTTCTATTTCTTTCAGTGTGTTGATTCATCTTTCAGCTTTCACTAATCACTTACTCTGCCAGTCATGATTATTACTGTGATTTTCAAACATATAATCTAAAATGTCAGTTTGACTCAGAGGTTGAGATGGCATGACAGTGACCACTGAGGCTCTTCAAATCTATAAGTATGAACAAGTTCAAGGCAGGGAACCTCTTCCTCATTTAGCCAAATCAATTTCAAAATCTTGAATTGTGTTAACACAATGTAGCCTTGCATTGCAACAGTTGATGGTTTCCTGTAACGAGTGTGCATCAAATAAGTCTGTATGTCACCTATGTTATGTAGATGAATAATAACTGCACATTTTTTTCTTTCCAGTATTATCTGAAACTCAAGACCAGAAATATCTAACAGTAAGGCCAAGCAATGATGCAATTTATGGACTGAGATAGAGGGAAATCCCCATCAGCCTAGGTTTCCAAATGTTTCCCAGAAGTGGGAACTAAGATAATTGGAGTTGGTTAAATGTAGGAGGATCCTGAAAAAAAGATGCTGATGAGTACAAGCATGCTAAATGGGCTTGTAAAATGAGACACTTCTGGTTCACATGCAGTCCTAGAAATATCGCAACCATCATAAGTTAAAATGTGCTGTTGATTTAAAAACATCATTAACTGAAGAGGTTTAAACTTTAAAAACAAACGTCTTACTAGGCTGGTGCTACCATCATTTAAATATAATTACATTTTTATTTTTCAGAATTGGTGTACTGTCTAGGATGGGACTAGTAGGCTCTATACTACGATAAGAGATTCCTAACCACAGTAATTTCGTTCTTGGGGAATATTTTCTTCGTACCACAGTGTACATATAAGCTGCACCCTTTCCTACTGAATCTATACATGTGTTGTAAATGCTTTATAACAAGTGTTTACTTCAACAAATACTGTACGACTCGCGCCTTAGTGGTGAAGCGATATTTGCGCTGTACGCACAACGTAGGAAACCGCGTCAGCCAATGGGAATAGGCCTAATTACCTGAACGTATTACGTAACGTCCTGTTAGCCGGCTGGTAGCTTGATTGCTAACAAGAGAAATGATGGATTCTCCCATACTGGTAATGTTTCCAAATGAGTTTCCTTTCTAAATTATGATATGCCGTCCGGTTTGTTTAGATAATTATATTACAAATTTATATCTCGAAACAAGACTAAATTCGGATATTCATTTACCTACCAAGTTTACTTTTTAGATATCTAACTTACGCAATTGCTGGCTAATAAGTTAGCCTCCATGAAGTTATGCTAATATGTGCTGTTGTTGGTGATGTGGAAGTATAATGTCGGCTTTACGGCCGGGCGAAGAATAATTTAATACACTATCATTTTACAGTTAATATATTTGTGACAGTGTTTTTATTAGTTATCTCTTCTTGTTTTGACGCGGTGGCCCACATTACTATTCTCGCTAAGTGGGGTTTTATTGACTGAAGAATTGGTTTGTGTGTTTGTAAAGCTAATGCATGATGTTTTTACAGGAACCATCCTTGTACACTGTCAAAGCGGTTCTGATTCTGGATAACGATGGAGACAGGCTGTATGCCAAGGTCTGGTTTTTGGCACGGTCTTATTACCACAATATGTTATTTATTTTGTACATGAGTTTTAATTTTTAACTGCAATTTGATTTGACCAGTTCTAGTAGTTCTTTTTGTCAACATAATAAGAATTAGGTAATTTAAAAGAACGATATCATGATAAACAATTTCTGTGTTTAAACTTGATGTCTAAATAGATTAAACTTTTAACTAAGTGGCTCTTATGGAAAGTATGTAATGTGACCTTAAATGAGAAGTGCCAGCAGCAAAGTTTTATTTAGGAGAAACACTATCTTGCACAGTACTTTGTGCCGGTACTTCCTTGACTGAAAATGAAGATGTTGAAAGATAGAGCAAACATTTATTCTAAGTTTGTATCCATGTTTTAGCTAATTTCTTTTATAAGGAGCATTATTTTAAAATGAAAATAAAAAAAACCCAGAAATTGTAGATTACGTAAGATTGTTACATAAAGTGTTGTGCTATTAAATACAAATTATTTGCAATTTGAGTATTTTTTTATTGAAAGTATTTCAACAGAATTTGCTGACTTAGTATTACATCTTTTAAAAGGTGAATTTGTAAATTATAAAATGTCTTTAAGGAAAAAAAGTTTCCATGATCTGTTTGCTATTTTTATTAACATTAAGACAGCATTAAGATTTCTAACTATACCTTGTATTTTCAGTATTATGATGACACATACCCAACTGTGAAGGAGCAGAAGGCATTTGAGAAGAATATATTTAACAAGACACACAGGACGGACAGTAAGTTATGCTTCCTCTATTAAAAATTATTACTTTTCCTCAATACATGTCTACATTATGTATTTTAATTTTCCTTGTTATCTCCCTATTAGGTGAGATAGCATTGCTGGAGGGTCTCACTGTTGTGTACAAGAGCAACATAGACCTCTTCTTTTATGTGATTGGAAGTTCACATGAAAATGAGGTATTTAGTTTGAATTAGAATTTTAGTTTTGAAATGGAGGATTATTTTTTGTGTAGTTCAAACTCCAGTGTTAATTGTGATATATAAAAGTATCCTAAGAATAATTATTACTGCAAAATATGATTCCTATCTTGGAGGACCAAATAGTACTTCAAAATTGGTGCTTATTTGTGACATAGCACCCAATCGCTGAAAATTGGCTTATTATGCCAAGATGATGCTAAATTTGAGTTTTTAAATAACACCTGTATTTACCTTATTTGTAGACACCCAGTGAATGTGTTTTTTGATGGTTCTCCACCGTAGTTAAACACTTTCATGCCTAAAATTGCAGGTAAAGGCTACAATTGCCCTGAGAAAAAACTGGTTGGCACAGCTACTGTTAGAAACCATGAGTGTGGTGTCAAAAAAAAAAAAAAAGCTTCACTTGTGTAGCTAATAGTTTAACTGCACCTACAAATTTGAAAGAAAATTTTTTATTTGGTGAACCACATAAAATCTCTCATGACCAACTTGTCAGTCAAGACCCAATTTTTTGGAATAAATGGTATAAATGATTACATTTTGACAAGTACAGGATCATTTATCTCTTTTTTTACACAGATGGGTGGGCACTCTGCTGTGAATTGAAGTATTTATTTAATTTCTTTTGAAGTCTTTCATACCAACTGTTGTGTAACTTTCTGACTGATTGACTGATACAAATTTTAACCTTGTGCTATCAGACAAATATCAGATTATTTGGATTAGATGTCACTGTGTTTGTGACACACAATGTGTGAACCACACTACTGTGAATATACATATTTGTAAACCACAAGAAACAATGTCAACAATATTTGTAATGTTGGCAGATTGAACAGTGGTTGACTAATCCTCTTCAAAATTATACATCATTACACATTACTTCTAAATTATTTAGATTATTTTACAACTTTACCTGTTTGATTCTACATTCTACAGTCATTTGGCCAATGCTTTTATTAAAAGGGGCTTTGATAGACATATCAGAGCAAGTCATCAGCAATGGTTGTATTCCGTAATGCATTTTAATATTATTTATTAACTAATTAATTTATTTTCCTCCCCACCAGCTGATGCTTATGGCAGTTCTGAATTGCCTTTTTGATTCTCTCAGTCAGATGTTAAGGTAGGTTTTGGAGACTGGTGTTTACCAGACTTAAACTGTTTATAATAAGAAAAAATTATCATCCTAAAATCAGGGAAATTAACTTTGGGGCATATATATAATTTTAACTACAGAAAAAATGTTGAGAGGAGAGCTTTGTTGGAGAACATGGAGGGACTCTTTTTGGCTGTCGATGAAATTGTAGATGGAGGGTAAGTAAGAATTAACATGTAATTTGATCACGTTGTCAAATAGTAGTCATTCTGCCTTTGCTTTCATGCGTACATACCTATGTGTGAACCACACTTCTGTGAAACCGAACTGTCCACTTAGGAAGCAACACTGATTGACAATCAATTCCACATGCTGTTGTACAAATGGAATAGACAACAGGTGGAAATTATAGGCAATTGGCAAGACACACCCAATAAAGGAGTGGTTCTGCAGGTGGTTATCACAAACCACTTCTCAGTTCCGATGCTTTCTGGCTGATGTTTTAGTCGCTTTTGAATGCTGGCAGTGCTTTCACTCTAGTTGTAGCATGAGACGGAGTTTACAACCCACTAGAGTGGCTCAGGTAGTCCAACTCATCCAGGATGGCACATCAATGCGAACTGTGGCAAGAAGGTTTGCTGTGTTTGTCAGCGTAGTGTCCAGAGCATGGAGACGCTACCAGGAGACGGGCCAGTACATCAGGAAACGTGGAGGAGGCCGTAGGAGGTCAACAACCCAGCAGCACGACCACTACCTCCTCCTTTGTGCAAGGAGAAACAGGAGGAGCATTGCCAGTGCCCAGCAAGATGAGCTACAGCATTCCACGAATGTACATGTGTCTGCTCAAACAGTCAGAAACAGACTCCATGAGGTGGTATGAGGGCCCGATGTCCACAGGTTGGGTTGTGCTTACAGCCCAACACTGTGCAGGATGTTTGACATTTGCCAGAGAGAACACCAAGATTGGCAAATTGGCCACTGGCGCCCTGTGCTCTTCACAGATGAAAGCAGGTTCACACTGAGCACATGTGACAGACGTGACAGAGTCTGGAGACGCCATGGAGAATGTTCTACTGCCTGCAACATCCTCCAGCATGACCAGTTTAGCAGTGGGTCAGTAATGGTGTGGGGTGGCATTTCTTTGGAGGGCAGCACAGCCCTCCATGTGCTCGCCAGAGGTAGCCTGACTGCCATTAGGTACCGAGATGAGATCCTCAGACCCATTGTGGGACCATATGCTGGTGCGATTGGCCCTGTGTTCCTCCTAATGCAAGACAATGCTAGACCTCATATGGTTGGAGTGTGTCAGCAGTTCCTGCAACACGAAGGCATTGATGTTATGGACTGGCCCACCCGTTCCCCAGACCTGAATCCAGTTGAGCACATCTGGGACATCATGTGTTGCTCCATCCACCAACACCAAGTTGCACCACACTGTCCAGGAGTTGGCAGATGCTTTAGTCCAGGTCTGGGAGGAGACCCTTCAGGAGAACATCCGCCGCCTCATCAGGAGCATGCCCAGGCGTTGTAGGGAGGTCATACAGGCACGCAAAGATCACACACACTACTGAGCCTCATTTTGACTTGTTTAAAGGACATGACAAAGTGTAATCAGCCTGTAGTGTTTTTCCACTTTAATTTTGAGTATAACACCAAATCCAGACCTCCATGGGTTGATACATTTGATTTTCATTTATAATTTTTGTGGGATTTTGTTGTCAGCACATTCAATTATGGAAAGAATAAAGTATTTAATAAAAATATTTCATTCATTCAGATCTACAACATGTTACTTTAGTGTTCCATTTATTTTTTAAGCAGTGTGTATGTATATATAATGTGTGTGTGTGTGTGTAAAAATTAGGGGTGGGAAAATCTAATAAAAAAAAAAAATTGAATGTTGGGATTTTTTGCTTCACAATTTTAAAATTAATATTTTTTTTCAAATGAATAAAAATAATCCATTATAAAATTTTTGTCATTTTTATTGGGTTTTATTGATCTTTTTTATTTGCTTTCTTGGGCATTATAGCAGCAGAATGATGGTCTGGCAACTGGATTGTTTTTTTTCCTAATTGAAATCAAGAAAAATGACAAGCAAGAGAAGTTTTGTACATTTTCTTTTTTTGTTTTTACGTCTACAAAAATCTGCAATATAGAGCAATCATGACAACCGCAATTTAAATGGAATCGGCATCCAAAAAATCTGAATTGAACTGAATTGGGATGAAAGCATATCGTCACAGCCCTACAATATATGTTAATTTTTTTTTTTATTGTTTCCTTCAGGGTGATCTTAGAGAGTGACCCACAGCAAGTTGTTCATCGTGTGGCTCTTAGAGTAAGTCTCTCTTGTCTTCTCTCAGAAATGCTTTGTAAAGTTTGATGTTGATGGTGTGAGCTGTAAATATAATATACTTGTTCTTCCAGGGTGATGATGTGCCTTTGACAGAGCAGACAGTCACCCAGGTGAGATAAACATCCTTACCTTGATCATTTTTTCTACCATATAAAGTTTATAAGATCCATTAGTTTATTGACTGTTAAGTCATTACTTTAGTGCCGGAAAATACAATTGCGTCATTCTCCTCTTTTCCTTTAGTACTTGCCTCTTGGCCATCATATTTGGCATTGTATTATGTATGCACAATGGTTTTTGTGATTTACTAATTATTCATTGTTAAGGTGGTAAGTAGCCAATGGTGGTTCCTGTCTTTTAGCTACGATGTGAGCCTGTCTGTGTGTGAGCGCTTCTTGATTAATGTTGTCATTTAAGAGGTTGAGACTGGCTACCACCATTTCACTGGCCATGATTAATGGCTGTACTCGGTCCTCATGCTTTATGGTTATGATTCAGCTTTCATTCAATGAATTAAGATGATTAATTGTGCTTTGCATTATTTCTGTCCGTATTTTACTGTGTCATCATGTTTGTAAAGTGTTTTACCAAGTATTTGCAACTTTTTTTCTCTTAGTTACACTTGACCCCATCACTCATGTTACTTGTTTTTCCACTTAGTTGTGCTTAATGCTTGAAAGGATTCATATGATTCTATCTCAAACTGTGGTCATGCCTTTACAGCTTACTGCCCTATTGAAAAAGTTTTGTAGGAGTGATCTTCCTGGTTTTCTTTCACAGGTTCTTCAGTCTGCTAAAGAACAGATCAAGTGGTCACTTCTTCGATAATCACAGCTGCCAGTCTAAATGTGAGCAGCTGTTAAGCACAGACCACATGGCACTGATCCTTGTACTCCTCCAACTTCAACTTCTTTAATCAAAGCTGTGAGGAGGAAAAATGGCTGATCCATTCACACTTTGGGACTCTGACTTGACATTTTCATATTTCTTGTTCTTCTTTCATTGTATGATCAAAAAATGCTAAGATATTGTGTACATTCCAGCAATGGGTTTCCTGTTTTGGTTTGCTGATGTAATTGGCCTCTAAAAAACTTTTTTTTTTTTTAAAATTATTATTATTAAAGCAGCATATCCGTCTACAGATGTGAAACTGATTAACAACATTGTAGTATGTGACAACATTCCATGTATGTCCTATAGCAAGAATTGCAATCTTTATAACAGTATCCTCAAAGCTACTCTGGATTGCTGTAAAAGATTAAATAAAGTAATTTTAAATTTACTTAGATACTGGTATTAAAATTGAATACCCACTTCTGAATATGTGTCTTATACTTTTTTCTATTATATTCTTTAGATCATGCTCTATGCTTTTTGTTTAATGTTAAGAGTCCTAAGAAGTTAAAAAGTTGAGGTATTGCAATGATATAAGTTTTATATTAAGCTGGATTTGAAGAGTAGCTGTCATTACTGAATATCTGGCTTGTGTGTCCTTTGTTCTCCAAGACTGCATGGATACTCATGCAAGTGCTCCATCTCCTGGCGATGATAAAAAAGTGCACGGCTAAGTTCAAAGTACTTGCATAATGGAGAGGAGGTGGCTTCAACTATAGCCAGAAGCTGACATGGTTTTAGTTTTGTTTTTTGTAGTCATACCTTTTTATTAATTAAATTAATTTAATGTTTGCTCACAGAAATGGGTTTGTAAATGTCCAGTTATTTGATATTTAAAAGTAACTGCTGCTTCTGTATTCATATTTTGACTTTAGTGGTTGAGAAATATAACAATCACTTAATAGCAGGAAACCAGCTCATTTATTTGATCTGTATATATATATATATATATATATATATATATATATATATATACGTATATGTATGTAAATATATGTATGTGTGTATGTATGATTATATAAATTGGTCAATACACAAAAGTGACGAAGGGAAAGTGAATCCTGTTTCATAGATATTTTTGAAGCCTAACTGGACTTGCACATCTGACTGGGTTATACATGTATGGGTTGCCTTAAAAGGCCGCTTGAGGTCAGAGTTGCACAATCTCGGACAATTTTGAAGAGTGCTTGTCGGAGCTTGTTTGCAACTTTATGATTTCACCTCCCCATTGAACATTGACAAACACTCGTGTACTAACAGTTGGCTACAGACTGGTAAACTGTTGTTTACATACACAGTTACCTTGGGAATACACTGTGGCTGTCTGACTGGCCTTGTCACTGTTTCAAGTTTTAAAGAAAACTTTCGAGGTCCAAGTGCTGTGTACAGCTCCTAGCGGTGATCTGTAGTATTGAGGATTTTGGCTGCCTTGCGCTGAACAATAAGTGCATGTTTGAGTAAACAGCATTATATATGTAAACCTTTATGCTTCCAGAGATGTTATGAATAAAAAGCTATCTGCTAAGTGTCAACTACACACAAAGCAAAGACAGGCAAATGTAATTATTAGCACTTTCTGTGTTATGAGGACAGGCTCACGTCTTGGTGTATGGTAAGTGGTGCATGGAGGTTAAAGGGGACAAGGCTAGAAGAACTAGACAGCAGTAAATGTAATTAGATGAAAGAGAGTAGGAAAGAGAGGGTTAAATCAGATCCCACCCAAGATGCATGTCCAGATGCTCACTTTTCATCCAGATAGCCCTGCAGCATCATCACCATGTCAGTGGCTTTCATCCTCTAATTACAGTTGCACCATCATAAAAACCAGCCAGGTAATTTATATTAATTATACAGGAATGAGTATAACAGTTAGAAACGCCAGAGCTTGACATGTTGTACATAACATGCAGTAAAATTGTCAGAGACGTGTGGGTTAGAGCCTTGTAATTGATCGATGTATGCTCTAAAATAGTCACTCTCTTTCTTGTGTGCGTGTGTATGTGTAGATTTTGTGAATTAGAGTCAATAAATTATCGTTATCTGTAAGCTTTCAGAGTCTTTATGTCATAGTCAATGAGCCCTTGCACCCATCCAATAGCTTGTCCAGCTACTAGACAACAACACAGGGAAAACGATGACAGTATGTTGGATTCAGCACAGTCACAGTACCTATTAAAGGAAGAGCCATTATATTGTCTAAGCAGGGGCATAGGGCAAGACCCACATGATTTTTAATGACTCATTGTATTAAAATGTGTAAGGCTATTGTACAAACAAAGATGACTACCACAATAATTTCAACTTGGTGAAATGACTACTTGAATTTGAAAGGAAATCAGTCCTCTTAAAGAAAGACGAACATCCAACAATTAACAAATTCACTTTCTACACCTAATGAACATTATAATTATGTTATTAAGATTTTTCCATGGTTTTAATCATTTTCCCAACATAGTGTTAAAACACAAGAAGCCTGGTTATTCCCTCATGGTCATTAAAGGTTTTCTTTTTTGACATTATTATTGTTTTTTTGTGAGTGTGGAATAGTGTGGTACACTGCAACTTTTCAACCACTCGTCATAGTTGCAGAAAGGTTAAGAAATCTGGATAAGCTGTTAACATACCACCGTATCCTGGTTTCTGTCAGAGAGCTTCAGGTAGCATAGCCACATTTCCCAAAACCAGGATAAAACCTAATTCAGGTTCTTGAAAGCAGATGTTTACACCTGCAACACATCATGTTTGACACTCCAAAACTCTCAAAAATAATCTGTATACTATGCACATACATGTTTCAGAATAGGTCGTTAGAAGCTGCTTGAAGCTGCATGCTTTTGTGTCTGTGCATGCAGAAAGGATACGGACCCTGGCCTGCTCTTTTGCCCCAGTAGCATTGTGGCAGCCTGACATGGTTTATAGCCCCAGTTGCCCTCTCCAGGCCTGTTTATGTATTCCCATAGAAAAGAGAATCATGGCCACTCCAGGGAAAGGCAGCCAAAAACAACACCTCCACCGTTGCTCTCTTGTCTGCCTTTCCCATAACTCAGCTCACTATTTATGTCTGAAGAAGAAACAATAAAAAGTTTTCATAGTAATGACAAGATGATTTTAAATTCTGCTGATAATTTTCATTGTTAATGTGAACTAAAAATGTCACCTCATGTGTTTAGTTGATTAGATGTTGTTACAAGTTGTACAAAAATTATGGGATTTCTTTCTGCTTCTTTTATTTTGTCTTTACCAGTTTTTTCATAATACCTGCATGATTTGTTAGGTTTGATAGGAAAATGAATGCATGCCATCAAGGGAATAATAAGTCAAGGAAATATTCCACATGAGCTTTTCTCCTGCTGACTTCCCCACATTTCTCCTGTGTGTAACTCTGTACTAAAAGTACAGTTTAGAAGAGCTCTCTGAATGTGAAAACACTCAGCGCTGGCAGTGAGTGAGGAAACCTCGAGCAAAATCATGGGCTTTTTGTGGCTGGAAATTCAACATAAGACCCCTAAGCAAAAATGTTGAGGTTTGCTGTGCTGCAGGGGGCATTCCATCATGATCTGAACTCACACAACTGGGGCACATCTGACTGGTGGGTGGGTTGTACCTGACTATGTCCTATACCCTCCCTGTGAGCCTCACAGACTACAATCCTGGAGATATGCTACTGCTGTTATCAGTCAACACAAAGTTTTCCTGTTGCAACGATGCAAAAGAGCATTAAAGATGGATCATTAGTCATTTCCAATGTAACTGGTCTACATCAGACAAGCTACAGCCATATTGGTTGTAAAGCTTTATGTGTGTTTCTACTGGTGGTCATCAGCTGCAACTGCATTTATTTTCTTTAAAAAAATCCTCCATCCTCCCCAGTTTTACTGTACACATTTATTTTTGTTGCAAAAGTTGAACCCTTCATTGGGTAAATTACTATATTTGCACATTTCAGTGGACATACAAAAGGCATGCCAGTACATGAAATCATAAAACATAACAGAAATCTCCACAAAAAAAAAAACAAAAAAAAATCAAATATCAAGCAGCTGAATCCAAGCTACTACATTGAGATCGGTCAATAGCACAAAAATGAGTAAAAACTGTTAGTACTGACCACTTACTAATGAATAATTTTATATATATATATATATATATATATATATATATATATATATATATATATATATATATATATATATATATGTATATATATATATATATATTTTTTTTAAAGTATTCATGTTTTTTAGTCCCGTAACAACTTAAAATATCAAATGTCTTTTCTATGGTTGAAAAATGTATATTTCCAAGTAGTCTATTTCAATGAGTGCCAGCTAAAGGGTTAAGAATGGAAATAAATTTTTAAAAAAAAAATCTCCAGTGCATGCCTCTAAACCTGCTCAGCATGTTCCCTCATCCACGCTTTCTCACTTTCTCCCCTCCCTCCCCGTGGATTCCCCAACCACACCACAACACCGTTAACAGAAAGGCCCTGACAGATTTACAGCCATCGTCTCTCCATTGGCCGCCAGCATGACAGCTGAGATTTAATGCAGCCTTCCCATTGGCCCAAACCTGGCAGGTTAATTTATGGGCGAGCAGTGATTTGATGCCTCCTGCCTTTGAAGTGACTTACAGCTCTGTCGCTTATAGGACACAGAAACGGTGTCAGGTTGCAATCGTAAAATCTTATCCCTGAAGGGAGGTGGCACTGGAGTATAATAGTCCCTACATCACGGGACTTGCAAGCATAGCGGTAGAATAGAGAGAGGTACCTGACTGCCAACTGTCCACCTAAAACTGCTTACAACAAAATATTCTGATCAGGCTGAAGACAGTAGTTTTAATTATGCTGCAAAAAGAGAGGAAAAATGGCTATGGTGAGCCAGATCTATCACATTCCCGATTCTGTTTTGATGATTTTTAACCTTAACATGCATTTGTTAAAACTGTTTTTCTGCCATTACTTATCCCTCAGCAGTTTTTTGGTTGCCTCTGGGGTCAGAAGAGAAGTAAAACAGTTTATCTCAAGCTTGATCTGGAGCAGCAAACTGCCAAAGTCCCTTTTTATCTACTACATCTGCTCACTGAAGCCTCATTGCTTTGTACGCTGTTATCATCTATCTGCGGCCTATCTCTTCATCAGCCTGACAGTCTATCCTGACAAGATCGAAAGGAGACAGAACGTGGCCCTGTAACAGCCTTGACCCAGGAAAATCTCTAAGGGTAAATAGTATGGGTGCCTCCTCCCTGTCTATCAAGCTCTATTGAATTCATGCACCATCTCCCTCTGATATCAATCCCATCCTTTAACTCTCACTACTCTCTCGAGGTGGACTGCTCAAGTGGAAAATTGCTGGAAAATAAAGAGACCAAGGAAAGCCCCGGACTTGCATTGTCAAGTGGGATGGCATAATTTCACAAAAAAGACCTATTCTTGAACGTGGTAACTTGGGGTTACACGGATTGCCCCCTGACAATGTACCATGCAGGAGAGCAAAAACAGATTTTACATCTTAAAGAGACATGATCCCTCTGAACTCAGAGAGGTGATGGACTGTTAGGTGGTGTGTTAGAAGGGGCGGAGACATATACCTGCGTAAAGCTGACTATTATGGCTTTCTGTCTCGTAGGATAATACTGCAGTTGAATCTTTGGACGGTTATTGATCTAATAAAAAATCAGAACATCCTTTACTTGTTATTATTATTATTATTATTATTATTATTATTATTATTATTATTATTATTATTAACAATAATAATAATAATAATAATAATAAATTTGCTCAAATTGATATTAGGAAGATCTTGCAAGAGAACAATAAATTGTTTATTTTAATTGCGTAACCCTTTCAGGTCCCAGTCTATCATTTGGTAAATTTGCAGTGACTTTGAGTCATTTCTGTAAAAAAAAACTGTGGAAATAACCCTGCCTGAGCCATCTCTACCAGTCGGTTAGAGTATGTAAAACCCAAACCCAAATCAACTGTAATTGTTATAAAACTACTGTTTCAAATTTCAACAATTTCAGCGTTGCTATATTTTTATTAACTTCTTTTGAACATCTCAGCCATTTGCTAGAAAAAAAACATTTACTCTATTTTATATTTACCAAAACAAATGAAAAACAAAACACAGAGAAACATTTTTTTTTGTCTTCTTGTTTGTGTGAAAGTTAAGGGGTTAATTTTGATGAGTGTATTTTTCTAGGCTGTGCAACATAAAGACTATATCTTCCTGGACAAACATGTCTTTCACAGTCTGTGAGTATCCAACACTGTAACAAAGTAAAATATAGTCAAAATTATGGGGAAAAAAAAGATTATCCAAATACCTTGTTATGGTTGTCTGATTAATGATGGCAATTCAATTCAATTCAATTCAACTTTATTTATATAGCGTCAAATCACGGCAATGCCATCTCAAGACGCTTTACAGACAGAGAGGAAAACATAATGAAAGCCAATTCATAATAGTCTATATAAGGAAACCAACAGATTGAGTTGAGTCAAACTCAATCTCCCATCGTGAGCAAGCACACTGGCAACAGTGGGAAGGAAAAAACTCTCTTTTAACAGGAAGGAAACCTCTGGCAGAACCCGGCTCAAGGACAGGCAGCCATCTGCCTCTGCTGTGTGGGGGGAAGAGGACAGAAAGACAACAGACAACAGGAACTGCTACTCCCGGCCAGGGAGACCTGCTGAGACAGGAGACATACATGTTAATAATGCAACACTGTTATTGGGGGGGATAAGAGAGAGATAAAGAGAAAAAGAAAGAAGCTCAGTGTATCAGGAAATGTCCCTCAGCAGTCTAAACCTATAGCAGCATAACTAAGGGATGCTAACCATCCCTAGCTATAGGACTTATCAAAAAGATAAGTCTTCAGCCTAGTCTTAAAGGTGGGGAGGGTGTCTGCTTCCCTAACACTAACAGGAGCTTTTTCCCATAAGAGGGGGCCTGATAACCAAAGGCTCTGCCTCCTGCTCGGCTCTTTGAGACTCTAGGAACCACAAGTAGGCCTGCAGTCTGGGAATGAAGTACTCTGCTTGGTATATAAGGAACAATGAGGTCTTTGATATATAGTGGTGCCTGGTTGTGGAGGGCTTTATATGTAAGGAGAAGGATTTTAAATTCTATTCTAGATTCAACAGGCAGCCAATGAAGAGAGGCTAAAACTGGAGAAATATGATCTCTCATGCTGGTTCTGGTCAGGACTCTGGCTGCAGAATTCTGGATCAGCTGAAGGCTTTTCAGGGCATATTTAGGACAGCCCAGTAATAGAGAGTTACAGTAATCTAGTCTCGAAGTAACAAAAGCGTGAACCAGTTTTTCTGCATCACTCTGAGACAGAATGTCCCTAATTTTGGCTATATTACGTAAATGAAAGAAGGCTGTTTTAGTAACCTGCTTAATATGTGGGTCAAAGGACAGGTCAGGGTCAAATATTACTCCAAGGTTTCTCACTGTAGCACTGGAAGCTAAAGTAATGCCATCCAGGTTCATTACAAAACTGGAAAATTTAGCTCTTGAGTTTTTCAGATCCAACAAGAATTACTTCAGTCTTATCTGAGTTTAAGAGGAGAAATTTCTAGACATCCAGTCTTTATGTCTATGAGACAATTTTGTAACCTATCGGGCTGATTTGTTTCATCTGGTTTAAAGGATAAGTATATTTGAGTATCATCTGCATAACAATGAAAGTTTATTCCATGCTGTCTAATAATTTTGCCTAGACTATTGCAAGACTGCAATAAAGCTATGCAAATGGAAAATACTCCCAATGTCCAAGAATCAACAAAGTTTCTGAAACTCATTATGACATAAACATGAAGATTTATGCTAAATGTCATGGAAATTCTTCAAATTGCTGTTGAGACATTTTAGTTGAAACCAGGAATGTCTCAAGCCAGTGTAAGAGGAATTTTCCAAGGATTACTAAGCATGGAGAGAAGTATTGTTGCTGGGAGTAAAACATCCAGAAGATGCTGAGAACTATGCCTCTTCAGATAAATGATAACCGGGACCCCGTGGCTTTGCCAGGATAAAACAGCCACTTACCAAACAGCCTTTGGTAATTGTTTCAAGTTACCTTGGTAACGTTTCTAATATGACTTGAGGTAATGATCCTATTTAGATACAATATTGTTAAAAGCAAAACAAAACAACACCAACAAATATCAGCTTGAAAATTTGCCAGCTGTCTCATTTTTTCTTCATGTGCTTTGAAAGATGTGCATGACAAAAGGGTAGCAGGGAAGAAAATATGTTTATTTGTCATGATCAGTGGCTGTGCAATATTCCAACTTACTGGTTTAGGCATGTCAGGTTCACCAAGACTAAAATTGAAGCCTTTAAATGAAATTCAGCTAAAAAAAAAAAAGACACGATTGTAACACATGCATAAAAATATGAAACTGACTTGTAGTCATATCTGGTTTTAATTACGTCACAATACTTTCCAATTTCATCAATCTTAATTTTCTTTCATTTAAATTGTGTAAAGCTAAATTCATATTATTTAGGACAAATTAAATAAACATTTGACAAACTTGAAAACTTTGATAGTGAATTCTGAGCTCAACTGAGGTTATTTTCATGTATGAATATTCATTGTCTTTGTATATCAAAATGAAAGTAGGCCAGATTCAAACTTTTCCCCTGTTACCTGTCAGATAGGTTATAGCTTTCACTCCTTTTCTCTACTGTGCTATGTTTTGAGTCCTGGGAATGATTTGCAGACACTAATTAATCTTGCTGAGTTACACTAATTGGCAAAGCGAGGACTGACATTTGAATATAGTACGTTATAAGCAGAAAATGACAGTGTTCCCATTAGAAATGTTTTGTAATGTGGGCTCATGGCACACTTCCCCTTGATCATATTTCCCAAACGTTTACTAAATTTGGTAATGGTATCTGAGATAACCTGGCCCCTTACAGACCCAGTCTGGAAGCCACTTCTACACTGGCATCAAATGGTTGTCTTTAGCTAAGATGCTCTTCATTTGACCCAGGTATATTTCAAATTCACACCTCTAAAATTCTCATTTTGGTATATGATACCTCTTGGGTATAACACACAGATCAGCTTCATAAATAATTCATTCCCGAATAATAGCCCCAAGTGTTAGAGAATATTGCAGTATTTGGTGATCATTAATAAGTAATGCGTTCACATTTTCTCTGCTCATTGTTTGATGAGAACTTTCAATTTATGGCAAATTCCCCCATGTAATGTCAAATAATTACTGAGCAAGTGTGATAAGTGAAATTGATATTTTTACACTCATGACAAAGTTGATTTAGGTACATGAAAAAGACAGAAAGTGGAACAACATACCTTTAAATGATACACTTTGGTTATTGTATCGATTTCTGCAACATTTGGTCTGGACCTGAGTGAATGTTTAGGGATATGTGCTCACTGAGGTGTTGAGGAAAATGGGAGTAACCTGGGCAGAAGAATTGAAATTTTAATGATGAGCGGCACCACGGCCACCATGCTGATGGCAATGGAACATTCAGACAGCTTAAATATCACTGCTAATTAACCCAGAGAGGTGGGCTGTCACAGGCATGATGGATGCTCAGAGGGGGCAGATCGTTGCTTTCAACCAACCAGTGATTCCTTTATTAATCAAAGCCTGAGATGAAAAGGCTCTCCCACACCTTGGGGAGAGGGAGATAGCAGGAGCTTTTGTTGGGAGGATTTCAATCATTTGCAGTGTGCCTGCTATGTGTTTGATCAGGACACAACCAAACATTTGTCAGAGACCGAATGTTTCTGCTGCTGAGAACTTGTTTTTGTAAAACTCTGAACCACACATATGTTTATGGAGCGACAGTGTACCCTGGCAGCTGAGATTTACTAGTTGTAGGGGAAACTTCTGTTTGGAGGATCTATTTTTTTTTGCATTTCTCTGACAGGAGAGGTGAGCATATAGCAGTATGGCTATTAGTCTGGCCAAGCCCTCCTCCCTGATGGAGGGAGCCACAGTGAGGGCAAGGCAACACTCCCACACTTTACGTCTGGACTGACTTCATGATCAGTCTGTCTTGCAGAAATGATTTCAAACCTCGATG
The DNA here is from genome assembly GCF_933228915.1 of Telmatherina bonti. Lineage (NCBI taxonomy): Eukaryota > Metazoa > Chordata > Actinopteri > Atheriniformes > Telmatherinidae > Telmatherina > Telmatherina bonti. The sequence continues at coordinate 23,272,088 of NC_136622.1, forward strand.
AGTTTAGCACTTTGTGCATGAAGATGGAGTGTTATCTCTCCCTCTCTGATCTCCTCCCCATACACCTCACTTAAGAAGTTCCATTGTTAAGTGCTGGGGGCCTGTGGGTGCTGTAAATCAGGCTGCAGTGAGAGGGGATGTCTCCCATGGGGGAAAGTGCACACTTCCAGCAGCCTTCAGGCTGATATCATCCTACCTATTTTAATGCTGTAATTAAAGAACTAGTCAATAGCAAAGAAGAGGGTGCTAGAGGGTGTGATCTGCAGTTACCATCGGCCCAATTCCTACACAGACAGAGTAACGGGGATATCCACCTGAGGAGATTCTTTTTTTTTTCCACTTTGAAAAATGTCGTTTTTAGCTATTGTTACAGGATTTTCAGTGTTCCGGACTTTGATAACAATGATTCTGAAAAGAAACATTCCACATAAAACCTTAACTATTATGTTTAAGACATTACTGCAGAGTTTTGCAGACTCTAATACCAACCTAAAAAAATCACAGTAGTTTAAGTTAATCATCCAAAATGTAACATTGGATACATTTCCAACCAATTCCAGTTCATGACATTAAATATTAATAAAATATTAAATATAGTTTTTAAGGTTGAGCTTTCTTGGAACAATTAAGACTTTGGAAAAATATACAAGAGAACATCTAGTTTTGCTCGATGTTATGCAAAAAAAAAAAAAAAAAGATAAAGAAAAAAGCCTTCTTTTCTTCATACATCAACCAGACAAAGGGAATCTGACTTTTAATATTAATAACTAATCTGTATTTTCAGAGACAGAGTAAAAAAAACCCATCTCTTCATCTCCAGGCTGGAAATATAATTGTCCCTCATGTGGTCATGGATGCCATCTGCTGACATAATTGGTGTATTACTCATTCTTGTACAGTAAAAATTCTCAATAGGGAAATTCTCTCTTCAACTCTGCAAAACAAAGAAAAACCTGTATTGCCAAAAACAAGACAAAACAAAAATAAAGTGTACAAATACTTAGTTGCAAAATACATGAACAGCATCCAAACTACAAGAAAAAGAAAGAAAGAAAAAAAAACACCTTTATTGTGACCCTAAAACTCCATTCAGTACAAAGTGATTGAGTCATAACAGACTTCACTTCAATCATGTTAAAATGGTTAAGGCCTTCATTACAGAGGGGAAAAAAAATATGACCAAAACCAAATTAATACAAGCTCATTAAAAAATGCATGCAAGTATAAAAATAAGAATATTCTAACTAATCTTTGCTGCATACTACAATCTAAAATGATACTTGTGACAGCTTCTTACATTTCTCGAAACAGAAAGCCAGGCTTTCTGTAGTCTCCTCTGCTGTAAAACAAAAAAACTAAACATGCGACTAAGGATTATAACTTTGTTTAAGAAATAAACAAACAAAAAACCAAAAGAAACAAAAAGAAAACACACAAAACAAAACACAAACTTGAATTCCTTTTGGAGTTTAGTTCCCACATACTATTTTCTACACCTAGGACAGTTTAAATATATATTAACTTCATTAACAGTAGACAGTAACGGGCTCCAAACTCCTTTCACATGATCTAAAAGCCTGACAGCAACGTAACTACCTGTCTATAATAATACATTTTTATCTAAATAACTGTTTAAACATGTCTCTACAGCTGAACTTACTTCTCCTGTTCAGTGCTTACAGTCATATTTAACTTTATGCAGGTATGAACAAGTTCCCAGTCAACAAAGTATAATAATCCATCTTCCCTGAAGATGTTCAATGTAAATGGGACATGAAATGGCATGGCACTGTTCTCGAGACACATTCAGTCACACAGAGGTGGAAATCTGTGGCTGAGGCAGTTCACAATTTCACATGACTGGGTTGAGTCGGGTTAAAATGAACACTGAAAAAATAGAAAGATTATATATTTCTAGCACTTCCACAAAATAAGGACTTTTTTTTTTTTTTTTTTACACGGTAGTGTGGAAACAATCTTGTGATTATGATTTTAGAGAAAATTTAGTTTAATTTTGTTTTGTTATTAAAAGGACTTCACACCTTGTGTTGACCCAACCCCACTGAAGTACTTTTAGATGGTTGACACTATTTTGAACTTGGTGGCAATGATGATTACTGACCAAGAAAAAAACCACAATATAGTTTTCCAGAAGCACTTTGGGAAACACCTTACCAAACAGTAAAGTGATTCTTATATCCAGTTGTTCTATGAAAGGTCACTATTTAACAATTATAACTAACAATAAAAACTATTAAGAGTCAGGACCAAATTCCTTTAAAACCACAACGTAACAATTTTTGGGATGTTTGCCAACTTTTAATATGCACTTAAATAAATACCAGAATTAGTTAAAAATTTAATCTCTAGTGTTTTTTTAATAAGCTTTTCACACAACTATGACAGCTAGCCATTATTTTAGGTGTACAGCTGGGCGTTGAGCAGCAACAAAGAAGCTACTTTATAATCTTTTAAAATGTGTGTATGGGAAAGAATCTTCAATAAGCAGGAAACGTTCATGACTAGCTTGACATTTTTAAGAGCTTTCAAATTTGAGATTACCATGTTTATTGACCTACAGTAGTTGATTGTTGGCTAATTATTCTGTTCGAGGCATAACAGTCCGAAATCAGTCTTTACATATTGCTCGTCAACAGTACCAGTGTAGTGACTGGTGGCATAAACAAATCCAACACAAACAGGATTAAAGGTTTTGAAGTGTGTCGTCGTGAAAGTGAAATTGCCACATGTGGTAAACAGGCAGATGAGGGGTTTCACTTTATTCTGACAGTCCATGCAGTCAAAATATCTCTGGACAGTGACTCCACCTAAAACACCTGCAACTTCTCAGAACTCAGGAGATGGATGGATGTGTCAGTTCAGTTATCGCCTTAGTGACATGTCCAAATTAATCCATCCCTTTTAATTTTTATGAATGCAACAGTATGTAAAGAAAGAAAAGGACAAATCCACTACCAAGCTCTATAGATGAGTTGGCAAGAGGAAACTAAAGTGTGTTTGTCTTTAACTGAGAATACTTGAGATCAAACTGCAGCCAGTGGTGCTAAGCTGCACGCAGCTGTCAGGAAGCTGATGGTCAGACAGTCAGACGGTTGCTGGAAGGCTGTAGGGGACTCCAGGAAGCTGGATGGGCAGATGCATCCTGGGAGTACTGGTTTTCTTCTTTACCAATTCCAACTGTACACAGCCGACGATGCCTCAGCAACCTATCTGTCCGTGAAAAATTCTGCAGCGAGGTAAAGAAAGTTATGTATTTCAGACAAAGAAGAAGACTGATGTACAGATTATCTATGTGTTAAGCGTGTTACTTGTACTGAAAATGGTCTGCCTGACCTGATGGCAGCGATCACACTGATAAGGCTTCTCTCCGCTGTGTACCCTCTTGTGTCTGTCCAGGTGGTAACGCTGAATGAACCGCATGTCGCATGCATCACAAGCGAATGGCTTTTCCCCTGTAAACAACCACAAGAGGGGACAATTTATCGGTACTTACCAACCTACTATAAATTTTCCCTCTTAAGTGCAATGAAAATACACACAGCACAACTAAAAAACGTGGTTCACACGTGACACACACAAAATGTTTTAATATTTGTGTGCATCTAACTCAATACAAAAAAAAAAAAAATCAAGGTGACAACAGTGTGTAATCTGGTTTCCAACTCTGAATAAATCAGGAAGAATTCATGCAGAGGTCTGCCAGCTGATTTGACATGAATGAATGAGCTTTGAGCTCTCACCTGTATGTGTGAGAATATGCCGCTTGAGGTGGTAGCTGCTCCGGAAAGCTCCATAGCAGTGATCACAGATGAAATTCTTCTGGACTTTCAAGGAGCAGTCGTCATCCATATTAAGTGGTGGAAGTATGTGCTATCAACACAGTTTGATAAAGATGGGATTAATAAATAAATAGCTTTTAGTTTTCTTCTACTTAAGCAGAATTCTTAACCAATCCTCACCTCAACTTTCTCTTTAACTTTGTTGGATAACCCAGATTTTTTATGTTTCTTCTTGGGTTGCATATTCTGGTTTGTCTGCACCTCTTTACTGTCAAGCATCCTTGATGTGTGATAATCCCCGTCTTTTCGGATTAGCTTTAGAAAAAGACAAAACATGGAATTTAGCAGATAAAGTGGACTGATGGCTGGAACAGCTGGTTTGCTTTACTCTCAGGACTGTAATAAATTCCTGTGCATGTAATAACAAAAAGTGCACTTCATAAAGTGCTATACTTGTGTGTTGACTTAATGTGTGACCTGTCCTATTATGCATTTAAATACAACATAAATGTGAAATATATAGAACACACGTGGAATATGGAATATCATCACATAAATTTATACAGTTCTTTAAAATAGTACTGGGAGTAAGTTATGGCTTTTACAAAGATGCAAATCATCTACCAAGAGAAAGTTTTTAAATGACCAAAAACATTGTATAACAATCAATTTTATTCATATAAGATTTTGATAAAGTTTAATCAAAAAGCCATAATGTCTCCACACTCCCCCCCCCCAAACAAATCAGTTCATGAGGTAAGCATAAAGCTGTGGTCTGCAACTATCTCACCAGAGGTGGACAGCTTCCACCTGAAGGGCCTCCAGTGTGGCTGTGGTGGGCTTGTCCATGGTGAACCTGGTGGCTACGGTGGTTTTGGCCATGATGTGAGTGGGCCTGGTGGCTCTCAGGGCTGGTTCTGTGGCTTGACATATTCTTCTTCTGGCCTGGGATGTTGTTGGCTTGCATCAGGGCCATGCTGGACAGCACTGCCTCACAGCCCAGCAACCCAGCCTGGCAACACAGTCAACAGCAAGTTAGAGCATACAGAGGATGTCAAATAACTCCTCTCAGAGTAGCAGAGTCATAGGCAACTTGGAGGAGGGGTTGAGCAATGGAATTGTCAACTTAATGCAACCATGATGGTGATTCTGGAGATGAAGATAGTTCCACTGACCCATTTCATATGGTCTCGAACTGAATTGTTGGAATGGTGTGTCATCGCCGTGGTTTGAATGCGTGTGTGTTTGAGGGAACAGAGGGGGCTTCACTCAGGATGAGGGGTGATAGATGAGACCACACCCCCCCCAAATCATCAGGGGACAAAGTCTGAAAATAAAGGCATACGAGTACATAACCAGATACCAAGGTCCAATATTAATATATATATATGTGTTTCTATTTTTTTTTTCCAGGCATGAAAGTCCCACTGATTTGGTGCATGCCTAATATCTGGATGGCTGACAAGAAAAATCAAAAGTGACGAAGAAAATTTATATTAAACTTAAAAACAACCTTATAAATCAAAATGCATTTGGGGCACATGATCAGATGTTGCAAAAATTAACTTTAAATTCAACAGAAAGAGAACTGTGCATGAAAAACATCCTAATCTCTTAATTTACATCTAATACAAACTGAAAACCATCAATTATCCTGATGTAAGTTGGCAAATACATTATTACAATGACTTTTAATCCAGAAAATGTTATTTATAATGAGATAATACACAGAAAAATTACACATAATTTTTAATTTGTAGTTTGTCACTACACAATGAGATGGACTGATATGAAATTCAGTAACTAACCCAAGAGATGGCTGAATTTGTATGAATCTATATTATGACTTCATATTGTAACTAGACCATTTGGATTAATGGTTGTAATTTGTTATACACAATACAAATATTCACCTTACAATGAATTTGGAATGCATGGCTATTAATTTTGTACTAAATTTCTGTTCATCACTGCATTGGCTTACACCTACAAATATCTCAGTTCTGTGCTTCTGTGCAGATTTATAACAAATTTGTACACTATGATTGCAGCTGTGCATTTAATTTTGAATGGAAGACTAACTCGGCCATGCAGACTGAAAAGTGAAGCCAAACACGAATCTATGGGAATTTGTTGTCTTTCAGTGCAGAAATGATTTTAAAGTTTCATGACACTTGTGTTCTGCAGTTTAGAAACTACATATACTTGATGTTCTAATCAATTTCAATGGTACCTGACACACAGTTTTGTTCATTACCAATGGCAATAGACAAAACTTTATGGTAAAACACAATTTGTGTTAACACATTATAGAACAAAACATGTATTCTGGGGTTCACACAATAAAAGGAAACAACAAAAGATCACAAGAATAACTTTTGAATACAGACAAAAAAACATACCTGCAACATTCCCAAAATGTGGTAAAGATTAGTGTGGGTATTTGTCAACAAGATGGCAAGAATGCAGCAACACTTTAAGTGCTATTCAAGTCACCTGGTGAAAATTCATGTATTTTTTTTTCATAACACACTATATAGTGGCAATTTTTTTCCAATACTGTGCAGTCCTAATGTGTTCTTTTAGCAACACACCGGTCATAAAATTGTTGTACATCCAGAGTTGCTATATACACTTATTTACAGAAATCTATAAAGTACACACCAATCCAACACACATTCAAAACTGACCACCACCTGAACACACATCAGGCCTAAATAAGAGTGCAAGATGAGTAATGTTTTTAAATCATTTTATTTCATATGTGATTTATATTCCAATGAAAGGCCCTACACGCAAATGTACTACCAATCAATAGGACATTTCTGTTACCCTCTTAAAACAACAACAACAACAAAACTTGATAAGAAAATGAGAAGTGCAGTTATTTGAGAAAACTGCATTTTCTTCTTTACACTTGTATACGATATTCAAAGGGCTGGCTTGTACAACCAGTTAACGAGAACTTCGGTGTCAAAAGTTAAAAGTAAATGCGGAAAAATATAAGTGATCTGAAATGAACTATTAATTCAGAGTAAGGCATTTGATTTCAACCAGTACGCCAACCTTACATTTCATCTTGATATCTTGCATTGGTCACCAGGTTCCTGATTGTGCAAAAACAACGTCGATCATTTGGTGAGCGTAAGCTAGCAAGAAACGAATTCTAAAAATGTCTTTTCTCTAAATAGTAGGGATTGCTGAAAACATCATGTCTGAAAAGAGAGAATCTTTGCCCAAATGATCAGTCGGACAAGCGACCACATGACACGAGAAAGCCTAAGAGATGCGGCCAGGTGTTATAGCAGAAGTGTGGTTATAATGTCTTTTGAAGGCAACATATCAGAGAAAGCAGTTAGCCAGCCTGCAGGAAGATTTTGGGAGAACTCTTGTAATGGCTAAACTAACCCCCCACCCCCCGCCCCAAACAACATAACAACAGCCAGCCAAGCAGGCGAACAAGCAGGGCGTGCGGGCTCTGCGCGTACCTCATAATTACGCCTCCCTCACCGGCTGCAGCAGCTACAAACAGACGGTGAGATTACTAAACGCCTACAAAGCCGCGATATAAAAGCTGCACCGATTAAAATACTCACCTTTCGAATTTAAGAATGCTTAAAATGATTATTTCTTGTCGCAGTTCCAATTTTTTTTTCTCAGTTTACAAACAGTAACAGGAAACACTACCACCGGAAGTGCTCCCCGGGGAGAGCCCTGATTGGTCACAAGTCCAGTCACGTGACCGACGCGGACTGACCCACATTTATAACGCAATAGTGAGCGTTTTGGACAAAGATACGCGGTTTTTTTTTTTTGTTTTTTTTTGTGAAGACAAAAATCTAACAAAAAAGTTTAAGTATATAAAAAGACAAGTAATTAGTAAATATGAGATAAAAAATACATGTTACTTTTTTATGATACGTTTTTATTTTTTAATACATTTTGACAACTTCAAATGTTAAGGCACAGATAAATTTGTTCACCCTTATTTTGTCCAAGGATCTAAATAATGCTAAATGTTGAGTTTTCTACTTCTCTAATGTAAAAACATACTACTTTTTAAATATTACATTACTGTTAATTGAAGATCTTGGTAACTTTAGAAAGTCGGTAGAGGAACTTAGATTGTAAAGAGTAATTACATTTTTCCTGACGATTTATGACCACAGTTTCAATCATACTTTATAAAAGATAACAAAAGAGGTCAAAATGTATCTGACAGATGGATTTACTGGTTAAAAAAAAGGATGCCAAATGAAATGGGCAATAATTTTGTCATTATAATACATTACTCTAAGATATAAACATCTATGAGAAAAAATATTTTAAAGCAGCTTTTAAGTAAGAGGAACCCCCCTCCACCCCCTCCCCCCCCCCACACACAAACACACACACACATACATACATACAGCACACATACCTTTTATTAATAAAAAAAAACACAACTTTTTAAAAATCAAGTAATAGGACTTTTTGTTTATTCATTCAACAACATCTAGAAGTTAAATTTAAGATCTAGTGGAACAACAAGTTTCACTTGCTTGCAGCATTTACTGACAAAAAATGGTGGAGTCTGTGCACAACTTTAGACAAAAGGAGTACTGTGTCTTTACTTTTAAAAGTTGTGATATTGATTACAGATCATTTCCCAGCCTTTCCATTTCATCAAGGAAGAAATCCATGTCTTTCTGGGAGACAAGTGGAGAAAACACAGTCACACGAAAGAAATTAGCCTTGTTTCCAAGAGGCTGGTAGCCCACCATCATAGTGCCTTGTTTCATCATGCGTTCTTTGATGATTGGAGCTACCTTTAAACAAAAGGGAAAATATAAACAGATAGATTCTGAAATTACATGTTAAGTCCAATTATGAGAATGTTCAGCATCAAGAAAGAAAACAAAATCTCAAATTATAGGATTTCAGTCTTACATCTTTACTGATGTAAAATACAAACTTACTTTTGCCAGTCTATTCTGGTAATCTGCATCTCCTTCTTTCTCTCTTAGACTCGGTGGTATGAACCAAAAGCATACATTCACAAACTCAGGCTGCACGTGAAGATAAAATCCAAAGATGTAGTAAAAATGCTGTTTTCTGAGAGAAAACTTCTTTCATGACTTTGCTTTGTATGAACTTACCATGTTCAGAAGATGGAATCCAGGTCTTTTCTTCATCTGCTCCACCAAATATCTGCAAGAGAAAGCTTTCAGCATTTTCTGTCCTTTTAAGGTATTGGGAGGATTCTTTATCAGTTAATAAAAAATTTAGATTTATGCCAACCCACATGACATGTCAGAATTAACATAGTCAAAGATCAAGTAAGAAAGGCAGAGAAATGGATTGTTTGCAATGCAAAACAAATAAAAATGATTCTGTTTACTGACAAGGATGAAAAGAGTTTAAAAATGAACAGCATAAAATGAAATAGTCGCACTTTAAAATGCTAAACTTTGAAGAAAAATTATTTTTAATATTCAACTTATGCTACAACATCAAGGTAACATAAAGAAGGCACCAACACATAACCCTTAATCTAAGCAGATGATACCTCAACACAAGCCCTCATGTTACATCAACAAGGATCCAGGAAATTTAGTTAAAAAAAAAAAAAAAGTTGGTCCACATCAAGTCTGTTATCCATGAAAAGTTGTTTAGGGTATAAATAAATTAGGATGTCAAAGGGTTAACACAATGTTTCTTTTATGGTTTTTTACTTGAGGCTGTACTGATGTGTTGAATTAATGTGCAACAGCTTTATCATAAAAAGAAAAGTTAAGACGGTGAAGCCCATGGACTATACAAAGACTTCAATGCTGTTGGGCCACTGGGAAAGCAGAGGGACTTTACAATGCTTTTTTCTTTACCTCACATGGAGAAAAGCCTTGTCAACACGCTGTTCCAAGCCAGTGGAGCCAACAGCTTTCCACATCAACCACAACTTCAAACAATCCACCTTGCGACTACACTGGACAGACTTATCGCCAATGTCAAGGTTCACGTCATAGAATTTGTCTTGCTGGAAAAGGTATGAGGCATTGGCACTGTGGCACTGCTTTAGCAAGTCCTGAGGAACACAAAAGTATTGCCAGGAAAAAGTCAGAATAAAGCAAAATGTGTAAATCTATTATATAAAAGCCACCATAATTTTGAAAGCAAACCGTGGTATCTTTTAGCAGCAAGACAGAGCACTGCAGGCCAGCCACCAGCATCTTGTGTGGATTCCAAGCTACTGAATTTGCCCTTATAATACACAGATAAGCACACACAGTACAGTTTATGACCAAAAATGCCAAACTTTATAAGTCATTAAAGGTAAATATTGTCTTCAGTGCAATGCAAAATGAGCTTTTCTAGTATGGACAGTCATACCTCTCAACTCCTTTCATTAGATGTTTGTGTTTCCTGGAAAAGAGTACACTTCCTCCCCAGGCAGCCTGAAAAGAAGGACAGCATAGACCAAACTCAGCATACTGTTTTACAAAATAAAGTAAAAGCTTCCTCAAATCACCAGTTGTCAAATAAGATTTGTCTCCCAGAGGACTCACATCAACGTGCATCCAGAGTTTGTGTTTGTCACAAACATCAGCGATGCGATCAAGTGGGTCAAAGGCACCCTGGACGGTGGTGCCTGATGTGAGGCTTACAAGGAAGGGTACTGCACCCTGACAGAAATAAACAGAAAGAGAGAACAGCTTCCTCCCACTTGAACTTTCAAGAGTATGGCTTGTTGGAGCCAGGAAAGTGAAATCTGAAACGTTGTTCTACCTGAGATTTGGACAACTCTATCTTTTCATCCAGGTCCTCTGGAATCATCCGGCCTCTTGTTTTGGAAGAATGAGTATACATAAAGTAAAGGGAAGAAAACAAGTTATCAGTTTGGGGATCACTGAAAGCTGTTAGTATATTGTCTCTGTTACATAGTTTTAACATATTAACAATGTCAGAAAGAAGATAAGGAATTTCCTCCAAGTGTCATTTTCAAAATATTTATGACATTTTTAGCCTGATAAATATTTCAGTGGTCAACAAGTAAGTTACTACAAAATATCTAAGCTTTTAAAATAAGTAATTAATTACCCATTATCTACTTGAACCAATATGACATTGTCCGTACCGATACCCAGAAATGCAGCTCCTTTCTTTACAGAGTAATGGCTCTGGAAAACATAATTATACATATTTAAGTCATGTGACCCACAAAAACCCAATTAAAAACATAAAACATGACAACATAAAACATCTCTAAACTCAGATAAAGTTTCAGTCTACTCAACGAGACATGTCCTGACCTCTGGAGATGTAAAGATGGCCAGACGTGGGAGACCCCACAGCCCCTGGCTTTTGACCTGTGGGAAGAGTCTGTAGCGTGCAAGGTTCATGGCATACATGTTTGATGTGGAACCCCCAGGGCAGAAAATACCGTCACCTTCAGTCCAACCCACTAGCTGACGTAACCCCCTTAGAACTTCTCTCTCCATCAGCACAAAGACAGGTGCTACTTCATAGGTGAAGCTGCAAATGAAAATAATGTCCGGTTAGCTTTAGGTTTTGAGTCATTCTCTCTTTGCATTTCTTTAATTTTGTGAAACACTTTGTTGCATTTGATCAAAAAGGATACCACACAAATGAATTAAGTTTAATTTCTTATTTACATTATATATTTTGTATTCTAAAAAATGGCAATGAATAGACAATGCAATGACTAGACTTACTTAAAGATGCACTCGTCCATTTACTGAAATACAATTTTGATATAGTTTTGCTTTAAATTCTCTTCTACAGTCATTTGGCAGACGTACATTACATAGTATAAGTGATCCATTAAAAATAGAAATTAACCCTAACATGCATGTCTTGTGGATGGGTTGGAGCCAGAGTACTCTAAGAGAACTCACACATAAATATGGAGAACATGCAAACTCCACACAGAAACACCCTAGTTAAACCTTTCCTCAGCCGAGGCTTGAATCAGCGATATTCTTGCTGTGAGCTTGCAGTACCACCATGCCACTACAATGCCATCATGCTGCCCTGTACTGTTTATTTTATACAACTTTATAATATATCATAACAATTTACTTGGATACAGAATAAATTGTCTCAAATTCTAGAGAATGTAAAAAAAAAAAAAATCACAGAAATAACTTTGACCAACAATGTTAACTCCATACATTTACAGCATCTATCACTTCTATTACAAACTATGCAATATTTAAATACTTTAATATAGCTTGTTTCCAGAATGTTAGGGACTATATGTAAAACCTAAATACAAACATCAGCAATGCTTTGCTCTTAAATTCCTCAGAGCTTTAGTTACGACCCAACTCTGCACGGGGATGTGAGGCATAACAAATGAGAACTGCGGACAGGTCACAGCCTTACTGTAAAAAAATATTAATTTTATCACTGACAAGTAATTAACTAAGTAAATAAATGCATAAATACATGTGACCACTGAAGCAAAACTAAGAACAGCGGTGGTTTCCAATTAGAGCCATTACATAAATGGTTAAATGTGACTTGAAAAAAAAAAATGTTTACATATCTGAGCAACAAATATCATTAAAAATTAGATGGCAGCAGTATTGTGGAGTTATTTTGATAAAAAAAAAGGGGTTATAAACTTTAAAGTTTCTGGTACAGTTCAGACAATGCAGCACAGAGGGCTTTTTGACCGAGCCGGTTCCAGTGCCGAATGCCAGCATGTACAGTTTGTTATTCAGAACTATTTGGGAAACAAAAGCATTGAAAAAATCACAAAACAAACACGATAGAAAAAAACAAATACAAACAAACAAAAGACTCCACAAACTGCAGGAAGAAGCATATATCACAAACACAGTTTTCTTATAATAACAGGATAATTTATCGTGCTATCTCAGAGGAAGGGTATGGTGCGATGGGGATGGGGACTATCATTCAACATGGGTAGGAGCTTAGCCATTATCTTCTTCTCTCCCAACACCTCAACTGGTGGGTCCATGGGGCTTTCCACTACAGAGTTGTTCTGTAATGGGATGCCTCAGTACAGTCAAACTGACAAAGGACACAAGCTGACACCATCCATCACTGATCAATTAATCCAATTTTACTTCTATCAAGTCTGCCAAATACTAAAGGTGCAACGTGTCTAAGTATTAACTTTTGCCAATCACTCATTCACAGAATTACACATATACATCATGACTGTAGCCCCTCTCCAGCTGTCACAGGGTCTGTTTTGATCAATGAAATCATGTGTAACATAGTAATCAAGTTTAGAATATATCTTAGTCCTGTAATCTAAGACAAATTGTCCCATTATCAGGTGAAAACAGTCAACTTTTTTTTCCTCAACACCACAAAAAAGAATAGTAGTTGAGCATAGCAGCTTCCATAGAATAGTTCTCCCTTCACATAACCATTTTTATCAATGATTCCCCATATTATCTGATTTACTATTTCATTTTATATTTCTTACAGGTTGGTGTTGAGAGCCTCAGTGAGGAAACGTCCAGCTAATGAATGGTAGTCCACGCCTCCAAACTGCTGATTAAAGAAACGGGGGTGACCTGAAATTAACAAAGAAAGTGTTAGCAAAACTGACAATATTTTTTTTAACAGTTTACCTATCCTCTCTGTCTTACTTGTCTTTATGCTGTACTTGGCAACATCCCTTACTCTCTGCAGAAGCCGGTCCTGAGGCTCCCCCTCCTCTCTCAACTCCAGATCCAGAAGTTGAGCGAGCTCATCAGGCTCTTTCCATTCACACACCTGATTGAAGAATCGGTAAATTATGGGTTTGTTCACCATTTCAACTGTAATCTGATAGGCGAGATGTTTCATGGTTTATTACAGACCTTATGTTTGACATCGGTACCCTTGCAGAGCACCTCCTCTACAATAATGTTGAAGGCTTCATTCAAGAAGAGCTGGCCCTCTGCATGGTCAACAAGTGGCTCACTCAGGTCTCGGAGTGTTGCTTCCATTACCTCTCCATCTGCTGTTTATAACAGGTTAAACAGAAACATAATGAGCGAGGTGATACAATAAAAATTAAAGTTTTATTTCACAATGTACTTACTTGACAATGAGGACATATGCGCCATATTTAGTTTGAAACATTAACAAATCTTAGCTGCTTTAGTACACTCGCTCCTAGACTGCAGAAAATGGCTACACGGCAAAAATAAGTTAAGACAGCAATGGGAGGGACTCAACCTTTGTCCCTGACCAAAAGTTAATTTATGCTGTCTGAGATTACAAGACAGTGGGAGAAATGTTGAGAATACTGGTACTCCTGATTTATGAGATTCTGACATAAAATTTAAGTTGATTTGGCTTGATCAAGTCATGTTCATTCTAAGCTGATAAACGTCAGATGCTGTACAACTTTGTTTTATTCCACCTGATACTGTTATTTTTACAATCAGATTCTTTGCTGTTGTCTCCAGTGAAAATACTTAGAATTTATATGCTTATGATAAAGTAAAGGATTAATTATTCACTTATGTCTTAACAAAGCAGCTTCTCTTATGTCCTTTAGCTATAAGAAAGTCGTAAAGGTGAGCTCAGAAAGATGTATGGCTCTGGAAGCCCTACAAACGCGCAAGCACATAATGTTCTTTTAGGCATATGATGTAATGCTGAATCAGGAAAGTCCACCCATTCACAAAGCAACTACATCAGTTCAAGATGCGACATTTACAGCAGTAAAGCACACAAATGAGGGAGTCACTTTAATCTATAGACACCAAATGTGGCAATATGTTGTAATACAACTGTAGCCTGGCAAGCCAGACTCTCTCGCCGTATCAGAGTCGCTCTGTATTGAATCTGTAGAAAACTCCAGCCTGGTGTGCCAGGCTAATACAACTGTAAAATTTGTATTAAAATAAATATATATATATATATATATATATATATATATATATATATATATATATATATATATATATATATATATATATATATATATATATATATATATATATATATATGTACATACACATTACATTGCTATTCAAGGATAAGACATGTGTTGAACCAAGTTATCTAAAAGACCAATATGTGTAAATCAAAAAAGAACAATTCATTGCAAAAATACAGTTTATTAAATGTTGAAACAGTAAAGCAAATGAATTAATCTACTCTAAAATCAAATGTATGTTTATATTTAAATCAAATTGTTTCCATAATTTCTCAGAAAGGAGAATACATATTATCAGACAGACATTATTACGGTAACATCGTAAATCTTTTTAAAAAGGCATTTCTTCCAGTAAACAACTGTTACTTATCTATGACAGCAACAACATTACATTAACATAAAAGTTAACCAATGGACATTTTGGGGTATGTCAATGGAGGTCAGATTTAATTGTCATTTCTCCCCTGACAGTTTCTGTGATAAGACTCTCAATGATGAGTAGATATAACATGTCGGAGGTTTCAATCAGTCTCCAACAAAGAGTTAATGCTTTCAGGGGGTAAGGCCCAATCTCCTTGACTAAGAAGGAAGTGCAGGTGAGCACCAGTGGCTTTTTCTCTCTGGCAGGTACGCCAGTAACGGAGCATGGCAAAGACTCGTTCCACATGGAGTGAATGGTCATCTTCGATCTGCTCCAGCTTCACAGATGGGATGCCCAGTGCCAGTCTGCCAATCTCCCTCCACGATCTGCCGATGTTACGAGCCACAGACATCAGCTGCCGCTCCTTCACTAAGTCACGGCCTGTGCAATGAAAGCAATGGATATTGTTGGGATGATCTAACAGTGAGGAGGAATACATTTATTTGTTGTACTACTCACTGATGTTGCAAATCTTTTTGGATGGGATGAGAAGATCGTGTGATTCAGGAACAGCCTTTCTTATTCTTGATATTTCTTTTTCATCTTTTCATAAAAAAGAAAAAAGATATTTGGCATTGAAACAAACTATTTTTTATTTACAAACTTGTTTACAATACTGAACATACCTGAAGACAATGTCCCAATTTGCAGATCCTTAACAAAATAAAGTTTTGGAAATGTCTCCTGCATGTCCTGTTCCTTCAAAAGGTCTAACATTCCTTGCGCTGCTTTGGAACCTCTTTGGATGATATGATCCAAAAGCTCTGTCACCTTTTCACTGGGGACACGGCAAGATTTCACCTGCTGGTAGCCGTGAAGAGACAGCAGACAGCGGGCATCTGCATGCTGCAGAACAAAATCTGCATCGGCACTGAGAATCTCAATTAGTTTTGCCTTTTGACGTCTAAGTAATTGGACTTCTGCTGCAGGTTCCTCATCCATGACAGAACATTCCAGTGAGTAAAAACGGCAAGACTGAAGAAGTATTTGAACAAGAAGGGAGATAAAAATAAAAATGATCTATCAGAAGCTATTCTGCTAAGATGTTTACAATTAGTTGTGCATATCCATGCATAGTTTGCTCAGAGTATGACTCATTTTCACTGAATATGAGGAAAATAAAGAGACTATAACAACAACAACAAAAAGCATATGGTACTGTTTAGCAGACATATACAGAATTGGTTTGCGACACCAATATACAGTTAGTCAATTATACCGGATTATAATTGTACTCAATATAAGTGCAGAGTATAATCTTTTCTTTTCTTTTTTTTTAAAATGCAGTTTGAGACGAATTTTCTCATTCAAGAGTTTCACAGTATAATTAGAGGTAAATGCAGTTTATCTATTTGTTTTCATAGCCAACATAAATTCAACTGCTCCATGCAACAGGAATGCTTTACCTCATGCAGACCTCCTTGTGTAAGGGCAGCGCTTGTCTTCTACAAACAAACTTACTCTCCTACAGGAAGAACGGCATTATGCATATGTATCTGCAAATTATCTTACAACTAGTCCTGCAACTTATAAAAACTGTAAGAGCACCAGCCTTAAACAGGAGCAACAAATATCCGGTGCTGCTGATAAAGGTCCTTGGGCTTTTCCGCTTGGTTTTTTTTTTTTTTTTTTTTTTTTTTTTTTTTTACCACTGTTGTTGTTTTTTCTTCTTCTACAGTATCTTCTCGAAAATGTCTATTTTCATTGTCAATTTCTGTCTATTTGCTGCCACTTAGTGGACGGGAGGAGTTTAGGTTCAGTAAAATGTGACGATCTGGCGACACCTGGTGGTAGTTTAAACACCAACGCAGGGATTTTTCCAAACGCCTGATAAAATCTCCAGATTTCTAGTAACTTTATCTTTTTCTTTCTTTGCATAAAAAGCTTAAAAAAACAAACAAACAAAAAAAACAAAACAAAAAAAAAACAAAAAAAAAAAAAACAACAAAAAACAGAAGACGAGAAAACAAGTAGATCTGGAGTCCTGTTTATCTGAAATGAGTGTGAGACTGCAAACTAAACAACCTCTGTGATTTCTTAACATAATGACCCCAAGCCTCCATGTCCACACAAAGAAGTGCTTTGGTTTATATGTAAATGAACTGTTGTAAAGGTTTGGGGTAAATACTTTATTGGTTTTAAATGAGAAAAAAGAAACTTATTACGTGACTACCAAATAGAAGATGTGTATGTTTTCATGAAATGCATGGATGTGTGAATGAGGACTTTATAGTACATCTGAGCTGAAGGCTCTTGTTAGTACTGGACAACAATTATCAGAAACTGTCTGCTTAGCCTATTTATTGAGCTTCAGCTGTGGGAAATGACAAATCAATATCTTATTCCAGCACAGGTATTTGCTTTGTGTGAGAGGAAAAACCTCTGGAGCCCATTTCATCCACACTGAGTATACACTCTGAGTCACTGTGCGTATTAGCTGTCTGAATAAATCCACTTTTCTTTTTGCCTACAGTGGGTGGAGAGAGATAGCAAATCATCATGTATGCCTGTTATTTATTTTCACCACCCAGATAAGACTTTTGTAACAGAGAAGAATACACAATTCATCTACTTTTTTGCACTTCAAATGACTACTATGAGATCAATTTAGATGCGATTCTGTCTCCATCTTTAGAAGATGCACAGTTGAAAATACACGTTACTACAAAGCAGTATTGTACTGATCTAAGAAAATATGTCATTCAAGGAGCTTTCAACTCCAAATGTTATATAACTTCTTTAGGAAGTGCGGAAGTCAGTTTACATATTATTACTGCAACAAAAATAGAGTACATTCTGTATGGAATATGACAGTGAACTAAGTTTGCCTCTGAACAGGCACAAACCGACTCATGTTCTTTCTATTCAGGCTCAGTCACGCTCTTTGTCAAGCTTTAAACTTGACTTATATGAGTGGATGGAATAATAGCTCACACTCTCAACTTTGCTGATGGGGAATAATGCTGTTTCACCATGAGTTGCTCTAACTCTATTCCACAGACCTCTTCATCTAGAAAATTAGGATTTTTCCACCTAAAACTGTGTGTGTGTTTATTAATGCATGTATGCAACTCAGAGCAAGCTGGCGCCCCAGCTTATCCCCTCCACACCGTAAAAGAAAAATGTGATTTACAAGTGAAATCACTGATGAGAGAAATTGTTGTCTTTCTTAGTCTTTAGCATTCAGAAATACAAGAGACACATTTGTCTGGATCAAACACTGCTCTGTAGAGTTTGACATAGCACAAATTGGGGCTTTTATGTTTATTCAAAGACATGAAAATACAAAAAAGACATTTCTCTCTTGAATAAGCATCCGTTTTATAAAATAGCTCCAGACATTCTGCTTCCCTAAAAAGTTTGACCTCACATTTGTAATGATCCCTCATCAAACTGCTACCCTCCACTCCTGTATACTCGTAACCTCCAATATTCCTTATATCAATTAATTAAGTTTATTTATACACTATATTGAAAAAACAACTGACATTGACCAAAGTGCTGAACAGTTGCAGTTAAAAGCAAAAACAGCAACATAAAACAAGGAAAGAAAGATATACAGAGTGGGTGAATAAGAAGTCCTATTAGCAGGATTCAAAGGCTTGTAAAAAAGGTGTGTTTTGCTTCGAGTCAATGGAAGAGACAGATCTTACAGAGCGGGGGATGTTGTTCCAAAGTCTAGGGGTCTCAACTGCAAAGGCATGGTCAGTCCTGAGTTTGAAGTTTGAGCATGGAACGGTGAGCAGCTCAAGGTCAGTAATTAATATCTTGTGATCTAGCTTGTCTGGGATGGACTGGCACCCTGTCCAGGGTGTACCCGACCTCTCGCCCAATGATTGCTGGGATAGGCTCCAGCTTCCCTGTGACCCTTAATCGGACAAAGCATTTCAGAAAATGAATGAATGAATGCATGAAAGAATGAATGAATGATCTAGTTTGTGCTGAATGTAGCACTGAAGTCGAGGAGAATGAGGATGGTACTGTCTAAGGAGTCAGGCCATTGAGTACTTCTAGCAGAGAGGATACGATGAGGCTTGAAGCAGGATTAAAATTTTCCAGAATGCTATTATGATTGAGGATGATGTTTTCAAGAACATGGACAGAAACAGAAGTTTGGAAATGGGTTTGTAGTTTCTGGGTAGTTTGGGATCAGTGCTAAGTTCTTTTAGAGGTGGTTGGATGATTGCATGCTTGAAACAGGTTGGGGCGGTACCAGTGGTAATGGAACTGTTGATGATGGAGAATTTGCTTGAATCAGTGTCAAAAACACTCTTCAGCAGAGTAGTGGGAACAGTATTATTAGGGCAGGATGCCGGTTTTCATGATGTGTGAGAGGGCAGTTAGAGAGATGGGCTGAAAACAGTCCAGTTTGGATGAGCACACCAGAGAGATGGCTGGCTCACAGGTAAAGGGTTGAAGTTTTATGTTTGTCCCAATGGTTTCCACTTCGTCAATATAAAAAAGGTTTAAAAAAATCCTCACGAATGGCAGGAGATACCACAAGGCGGGTGTTGGGTGGAGGAAAATAGATGGAGCTTATGACATCGAATAGGATTTTAGGATTATGGAGTTAATTATTAATTATTCCCCGGGAGATCAAAAGAGGTGTGTGGTCTATCCTTTTTATTTCTACCTGTGTGCATAATTGTTGGGAGAACTGGTCTTGTTATTAAGGCAAGTTTGGGTTTTATTTTTAAGTTTTCAGATTTTGAGTCAGGCAATAGATTCCAGGGTGTTGGATCAGGTTGAGTTAAACCGGGAGATCAACATATCCTAATTCAAGCAAAATGGGGCATCAGTATTCCAGGATGATGATAATGATATAAATGCTTAAGAAAATTGTCAGTGAAGGAAGATATTTATAGAAACAGAAATTTATAGAACCAGACTCAGGTGTAGAAATAAAATAGATTTTTCTTTAATGTAAAGTGTGCAGTTTCCAGCTGCTCAGCTGCATCTGGGCTGCACATGACAATCTTAGACACATGACCCGCCTCTCTCTCAGGGTGACAAGTGCTGTAGTGAGCAGTGAGGGGACAGCTGTGCATTTGAGAGACTCTGACTCCTCTGTTTGTTTAACATGCATTATATATGAAAGACTAGAGTGATGGAGGAAAGAGCACAGCAGCAGGGCAGCCGAACAGAGACCAAGTAAGAAAGTAAGGCTGCGGAAGATGAGGACACTGGGGGGAGAGTGAGCTGGAGGGCAAAAGAAAGATGCTTTTCATACCAAAGAGGAAAAACATGCTGTTGGTGGAAATCTTCAGTTTCTTGTACAAAGAGGCAAGACAGAGCCTTAGAAAAGCTGTGAGATGTTATTATCTCACTTTAAGAGGACAGAAGGGTGCAAATCAAGTAATATAAAAGCTCCCTTATCAAATATATATGAAGCTGTTGTTCATTATAGGGGGACTATTTGCAGACGACTTATAGATTGAGCCTATAATGTAATTGATGGATCCATTAAAGCTGATAGAAGTATAAATTATTCATGTCTGTGTGTGTGAGTGGGTATGTGTGCCTGTTATATTGCACCCTCACTTAGAGAAAACTCAGGCACAAAGCCGTTTTCCTTCTTTTTAATGTAATGAATGGAAAAGACTGTCTAACTGACAAAAGGAATACATTCTCAGTCTGCATTAGAAGCACAAAAGAGCTGCTGGAGGAAACATATGAGTGCAGGATAAAGAGAAAACCTGTGTTTGTGTCAGTGTGCGTTTGTGTGTGATGCAAGCACAATACTAAAAGCAGGATGGTATTTGGAGGTGGATGAGAAATGAAAAAAAAAAAAGGAAAAGGAGAGAGTTCTGGAGTGAAACAAATCATTTCTATGATAATGTTGGCAATGCAAGAGATCACATTTTCTGAAGTCACCAGAAGAGGCAGATTTCAGGTAGTATCAGTTTTTAATCCTTGCTATAATTAAATGAAGTCACCAGTCATTGTTCATGTTGGAGATTTATTGGCAACAATGTGGAACTCGGGTGACATCACATTTGCGAGTAAGTTAGCCACTAGAGGGAGCGCTTATCCTGAAGTGTCTTCTAGTTTAGTTTCAGCCTCATTTGAGCATAGCTTTATGATTTTGGCCATAAAGATAAGAGTTAACTCAGCCCAGAAAAAGCTCTTTATTTGTGGTCATGATATGACACAAATCCTTTGGGCAAAACAGGATGAGTCAGGCCACGCGGGTCATGACAAATCCCATATCTTCTGGATTTTGTGTCCTGACCTCAGTAGCTCGAGCAACTCAACTGAAGTGACTTTTGTCTCAGAGAAGTTTAATTCTGAGACTAAATGGTTGCTGTTGTCATAACTTTTGACAGATCATTATGATTTCGCAACAGCATAATATTGACTAAACAATTCACAATTAAAACTAAACCATGCAGTGCTTTAGTTTTATATTGTGAAAGTAAAGAAATTTTTACTTGGAAAGAGGGGCACACGCAGAAAGCAGTATTTATTTGCAGTTGTGGCAATTTCCTTCAATGAAACAGTAACAGAAATGAATTTCTATTCTCTTCTTGTTCTAGTGAGACATGAAGTCTTAAATTATCCTCAGTGTTCATCTTCACTTAAACACATCAATCCAGAGCAACAGTGGTGACTGTGGCTAAACTGATTCTCACACAGCTTATTTTATATATATTAATAATAAAATAAGCAAACTGTCTTCAATTTCCCTCAAAACTCACATCCACCACTCAACCTCTATCATTCAAGACATCATCTCTTATAGGTATTACATCCACATAAACCATTTACACGAGGAAAACAGCTAAATCTATTAGCTATTCCTGTTGGATGTACTGTTTTTATTTTGTGCAATATAATTCTAACAGCTAGAAACAGATATCTGACTGATGTTTCAAAGTGATTTCTAAGAGTGTCTAACACTGTTCTTCAGTGCATCCAAAACTCTGAGGTGGTTTCTACATCTCTATGATTTTGAATGCTTCTGACAGCGTGTTTGTCTTCTGATGCATTATATTAGAGTGAATATGTGTGTATTTGTGTCTGAGTGTGTATCTGTGTACGTGATGGCAGTCAGGCTATGGCAGTGAATTTGAATGTTTACAACCAGTATTCCCAGAGGGAGGATGTATCTTTACAGATTTCATAGAGAAAAAACAAATAAAAAACAAGGCTTTCGTGACAGCATTAAAAAAATGACATATGTAGGAAAAGTAACAGTGCAGTAACATATTTTATTAAAATGTATATAAAACATAGTTTATACTTCATTATATATATTTGATAGATTTAATAAATTACTATTTTACTTTATTTAGTTTTGAGCAAGCTCACATTTTGACAATGACAGCTTTCTGGCGAAGTTGCTAACTGCTTGAAGTGTGTGATGAACTTGAAGTGTTTAGAAGATGAAATTCTTTACAGCAGGGCTAATCAATTTGATTCTCCCAGGGCCACCGTCCTGCTCCAACACACATGACTCAAATTAAATGGATTTAACAGCCCTGAAGTTCTGCACAATGATATGTAGTCATAAAATGTAGTTGAACGCCAAATTCAGACAGAACCAGAGATTATCGATGATGAATCTGTCAGGAGAATATGGTCATCCATCAGGTCAGAATTCCAAGCAACAGATCCCACTCCAATAGTGGTACAAGAGACTCAAATTGAACCCACAGTGAGTGATGAGAACAGAGAGAACACAAGAACAGGAAAGCCGAGGTATACAGGTATGGCCCTCTAAAAGAGAGAGAGGATCTCCTTCGCACTTAAAGGATTATGAGTGTAAGGTTGGAAGTGATAATTATGTGACAACCAACATTGACCATAGTTACTGACTGATACTGTATACAGCACAAACCTCCAAAGAGGCCATGACTTCTTGTGTGGAAGAAAAATGGGCAAATGCGATGAAGGAGGAGGTCAAATCCTTTAAAAGAAAATGACAAGTTTACACTTACCACCCAACCAGAAGGAAAAGGTGCAGTGGGTGTAAATAGTTTGTCACTATAAAGGACAACAGAGATGGGACCAAGACATTCAAAGCCAGATATGTGGCAAAAGGCTACAGCCAAGTTGCTAGCGTAGACTAAAATGACACATTTTCACCAAGTACAAGTTTGACATCTGTGCAGAGTATTATACAAATGTCACCACAATATGATTTAGAATAACATCAGATGGATGTTAAAACAGCCTATTTGCTCGTTCCTATTGGTGGTGAGGTGTACAAAGATCAACATGAAGGACATGAACAAGTCGTTGTATGGTTGGAAACTATTTGTATGCTACTGGAACAAAATGTTGCCCAATCATCTCAGCCAGAATGGTTTTGTCCAGAATCCAACAAACCACTGTGGGAATACCAGGCATACTAGACATAAGTGAACAATTCTGATTATTTGGAGCTGGTGATAATGACTCACTAAATATTGTGCAAGAAATAATAAAAGTCCAATTACAGATGAAAGACCTGGGACAACTTGGCATTTCTTAGGCACTGATTTCACACAGGCTGAAGGGGAAGTTAAGATGGACCATAAGAGGTACATAATAAGGTTACTTGCATGATTGGGCATAACTGCTGGTAAGGAAGCTGTAATCCATCAGAACAGAAACCAAACCTGGAAAGTGACAATTAACATATAAATCCTAAACTACATTGTTAGCAGTCTTATCTATGTCTGTTACCAGACATGATATTAGTTGGATTGCTGGTATGCTATCTCTACATTTGTCTGGACGAAGATAGTCTCACTTGACAGCTGCTGAACATGTAAGCTACTGAGGTATTTAAAACAAAACAAAAGCACAAAGGAGCGATGTTACAAGAAAAGTGAAGAGAAGCTTCAGTTTGCAGCGTACTGGGTAGATCAAAATGACAGGTGGAGCACAACAGACTACAGCTTTAACCTAAACATAAGTGGGCCTGTTATCTCATAAATATCCAGGAAATCACCCTTTCTACAAGTGAAACTGAATATGTGCTGGCAGTAACTACACAAGAGCGTTTGTATCTTGTCCAGTTAGTAAAAGGAATGGATGAAGGATGCCATTTGAGCCAGTGGCAATCTATTAAGATAAACAGGTAGATCTTGCTCTATCAAAGAACACAGTGTGTCGTCAGATATGCCAACATAATTACTTATTCTGTTCTGCACTGAATGAGGACAAGTTAACTATCAAATCTTACCCATGAAAGAAATGGTTGTGAATGTTTTTTTTTTATTTTTTATTTTTTATTTTTTAATTTTTTTTTTTAACCATAGCTTTATTGAAGTTAAACACTAAAAAGTTCATGAGTTATATGTTTGGAGTGGAGTTTGGACATGCACTGATATATGTCAAAGTCTTAGAGCAGGAGGGAGTGTTGACCCAGGAGAAAATTGTTGCGTATATGTGCTCCTATGTTGATGTGACGGTTGTCTGTCATGTTCTGTGGAGAGATGCCTAAACAGTGTAAATAAAGAAGAAAGTTGGGGTCACTCTCTTCTGGCTAAGCAGCGTCGATGGAGCGATGTGTGTCTGTTTGGCTTTGTAAATAATCCATATATAGCCAACAGTACAGGAGACTGAATGACAGCACTGCCTCTAAAGGGGACCCATCAAAATAGGTAAGGATTAAGGATGCCAGCAGCTTGGGAGCATTTTGATACACATCTCAAAAATGAATACATACAGTTGGCTGCAAGGGAATCTTTGTTGATAAAGTTAATTTATAAAGTATTATTAATTTATACACCATTATAGCTATATTAATACTTTTTAGTACACTACAGTCAGCATAAATTAATTTAATCTGATGTTACAATACTTAATATGCGAATTCTGACATAACACACTCACCATTATGTTTACAGATTTGTGGTACATAGCTCTCATGCAATATTTAACAGGACTGCTGTACATCAAATGGCCAGCAGATGGCAGTACCCCCAAGTGAGCTGTTAAATGGGGCTTCGAGTAATGAAACTTTTTGGCAAAGCAGTTTGCCAGAAAGATTCACTAGGCTTCATCACACCATCACTAGCTATGACTGTTTATGTCTCTCAGGAGTAGTGCATGGAGAAAAGATGTCCCGTGGTGTTTAGACACATTTTAATAGATCAGGGGGAACTCAAGTTTGGAATAACGTTTAGAAGGAGTTTGAGGGGAATAACTTTTCCTATTTTTGAAAAATAATTGTTTGTGTTATTTAACTGAGTAGTTTGTGTTTGTGTACATGTATGCATTTTTTTTTTGGAAAACCTTTAGTATAAATGTTTCCATAATTTCTTTGTATGAGCATGAACGGGTGTTTGTCTCTCTGTTGGCCCTGCAATAGACTGGCAACCTGTCCAGGGTGTACCCTGTCTCTTGCCCAATGTTTCAATGCGGCCTTTAATTGAACTAAGCAGTCAAGAAAATGGATGGAAGGATTTTTTTTTATGTAGCTGTCTTTGGAAACCTGTGGGAATAGTATGGCCTAATTAAGCTTGTCTCATTAGCACTCAGTTTTAGTTGCTGTGGTTGGTTGGAGTAGAACTGGGATTTTCAATCCTGATCCTCAAGGGCCAGTGTTCTGCAGGGTTTTTAGGTGTCCCTGCTGGAACACACATGACTCAGACTCAGACAATATCTGCACATGCCAGCTAAATACACATTGGTTTGAATCAGGTATGTTTCAGCAGGGACACTTGGAAAACCTGCAGGACACCGGCCCTCAAGGACCAGGATTTTAAACAAATTAGTAAAAGTTTTTTTTGAACAAATTAATAAAAGAAGGATTATTTTTAATGAATGGATATCAGATTTTAAGACCACATTGAGATAGAATGGGTAAAGGAAGGGAGTCTTTTACACTGCTCTAGCAGCAGAGATGCAGTCTTAATCTAGTAATGAATGAATTGATGTAAAGGCGACCATTTGGTGGAAGTTGTGGTAAAAAAATAAAAGAAGAATGTTCATGTTAGGCTGCCCAACATGTTCCCTGTAGATGTCCATGTTTTTTTCATTAAGAGAGTCAAGCAGCTCTGCCTTACAACAAAAACTAAATCTCCACCAAGTCTTGCCATATTCAGTGTTCCACACTGTAGCGTGGAGACTTTTGTGTGTTGAAACAAAAAGGATTTTAGAAATATTTCAGTGCAGGTATGAAAAGGAGTTGCTTGCTGTAAGCAGAAACTTTGCAATCCTCTACCAATAGTTGACAACTAAGGGAAGAGAGAAAGTATCAACATTATTCAGGTTTCTGACTAAAATCATGACTGTTGCTTCTGTGCTGCTAGAAAAACACCTTAACCATCAAGGTGATGAAGATAGGGAAATTATTCAGACCCATTTTTAGTTTGGTTATTTGTTGCAAATTCTGTCCTTAAATGAAAACTTTGTGTTAGGTAGTTTTCACATCACATTAATTAAAAGCATGGGGATTAAGTTAGGATACTGCACTTACACAATTATGTAAGCTGCAAGGGGGAGCCGGACACCCTTGAATTAAGTATGAAATGACAAAATGGTGGAGTTACACCACATGTTCACTCAAATTTTCCTTCCACATTGCAGATATGTGCAGGTCTGGAAGATTTGACTGAAGTGACTGTGAATCGGTCTGGCTCAGTGTTGAAAGAGTCTACTTTTTACTTCTTTCAACATGTTGCATGCTTGGAATTCAAAAAAGTGTTATGAACATAGAAATATTGGTTTTAAGAATAACTGAGCAGCAACATGTACATTAAGCCTTTTTTGGTGTATTGTTTAGATGATTTTCCCATAGAATGAAGACAATGTTTTCTTTTTAAATTCAGTTCAGATCTCTAATGGTGGAAATGACCATCAGTAAAAAGCTAATACTTACAACTGTTCCTCTACTGTGTTTATGAATTGGCCCCTGATTGAATTAAAACAGCTTATTGTGGTGCACAACTCCATCAAAACTCTGTCAAAATTCTCACAGCACCTCTATCTTTCTTAAAAACTGTAAATGGTCTGTCCTCACAGACCTCAATGCTGCAAGCAGACTATCACAAAGTATCAAACTGTGGCCTAAAACCTGCAGCCTGACCTATTCTTGTCTTGGCTATGAGGTGTTAAGCAATGATGTGCTTACCTCATGTCATTAAGATGCCCTCACTCAGCAAACTGGCACCACTGTGTGAGCTGATCAGCCTGGCTCTGTGGTTGGTGGAGGGATGATAACTGCACGCTAATTAAAAAGCCATTCATTGGAGTGAAAGGCCAATTAAAGGCCTAATATTTGATAAGGCTCTCAGTTCGCTTAGCAGCAGGCCCACCTGGGAAGTATTTATTAAATGTTAATGGAGACTGTAATTAATATCCAGGGTGGATTAACATGCATCTGAATATCATTCTCATGCAAGCAGAGAGGAAGTGAGCTGGTGTAGAAGCGAGAAAGAAAGAGCAAGTATAAATAAGAGACAGAGATGTAACTCAGCATCTTACTCTGGAACCGTGGGCTGCTGTGAACAGAAGATTAAACAGAGATGTGTCATCGGTCCAGAGCAACTCTGTAGCATAACTTCAGTTTTGTTTAAAAATAAAAAATAAAATAAAATTCCTTGTTGCAGTTCCAATGTCTGAACATAGCAATCAGTTGCATTTTGATAGTTGGATATGTCTCTGTGTTTTGATTGATAGATTATGTGAGCTAAGTGTATTTCTGTGTGTGTACTGTAAATTAGTAAAGTGTGTCAATAGGTGCACCCGAATAATGTATTCTTAGGGACAGTATAACAGAAAGTAGATGCAATAGGCAGAAACTAGACTAACATGTATTGCGTAATACCCATGAATATATTTCAATGTCATTATTTGATTTCAACATCTAGTGTAAGAGACCCTCTGCAACAGAGGAAGACTTTGATATTTTTAGATTCAGCTCATTCTTTTTCCTAAAATGAAAATCTATTTCTTTTTCAGTTGCAGGCAGACTTGTCTCTTTCCTTTTTGTTTTTGATCACATAGATCAGAAAGTTTAATTTGCCCGGTTCTGTCTGAGCCTGTTGGCTTAAAGAGTTATAGGAGAACATTTCTGTTGAGGTTCTCAGTCATGCACCACACATTATCTGCATGACTGAAGGTGGGGGGGGGGGGGGGGGGGGGGGGGGGGGGGGGGGGGTGAAAATAGACATCTAAAAAAGTTAATGAATTGGTAATTAGTTTGTCACAATAACGTGTATTACAGAAATAATACATAGCTGTGTGACATCACATAAAAAAACAAACTGAGATACAGACACAGACTGTTTGGTTGTTCTTCCTGGTGGTTGTGTAATATTAGGCCATGCTTGTTTTTGTCCCTCAAACACAGGCCTCTGTTTATATTTTTTTTCTTTGAGTGACTCAAAGCATGGGATTGACTGTCAGACATCAGAGGCTAGACCAAGCGGAACAGTAGATAACATGCATGTATGATGATTTTCCCCAAGAAAAGCCCCTTTGCTTCCTCTTTCCTCCCACAAATAGCTGTGTTTGCTGCTGTCACTGTGGACTGAGTTATTGTCTGTCCACAGTGGTAGTTTTCCGTCATCCACCTTTCCTCGTAATGTGCTGCTTTTGTATTACTTTTGACCTTGTTTACATCCTTTCCACAAGCCATTAGGACCTATGTACTGTGTCTTCATTACTGATGGCTGCTCTATTAGCCAAGACTAATAGACATGGTCACAGAGGACTGACATGCCAATAGCACTTGAAATGCTAAGGCTAATGGTCTATCGGATTGGTGGCAGATTAAGGTTATGGCTAAAGGCTGGGGTTACAGTGAGACTTTTACATAGGTGAAAGTGGCCAGTGGCTGTGTTGACCAGTGACAGCTGTTGACCAGTGGGAAAAGGGAGTAAGCCGATGATAGAGCGAGCACACATTGGGGTGATGTTTTTTTTTTTTTTTTTTTTTTTTTTTTTTTTTTTTTTTAATCTTGTTGTTAATCTATGCCCAATCTGTGTGGGATTTTGACATGACCCACATGTGTGTCTGTGATGAGAAGTGATATTAATACTGTGAATAACGTACGTGCTTATATTTGCTCTTTTTAAATCCTCCGTTAATAATAAGGAGACACTCATAACACATTTTATCTGGCATTAGTTTGGCAGTGTGACTTTGTGCATTACGTGTATGTGGATGTAGAGGGTATAAGATTGTTTTTGACCGCAAGGACATGAAATCTGATTATATCTGGTATATGTCTATTTAAAAAGTGACTTAAAATACACACAACAGACTGAACAGCAAATCAGGAATAGTATCACATTCTTCCATGTGAGGAGAGGCAATGGACCCTACAGTAAATACTCATAGTTTCAATAATAGATGTGTGTGAATGACTGCACAGTGAGCAAACAGCAGGAATGAAGTGGGTGTGTATTTGTGTGGTCTTTATTGGTCAATAAAATACACTGGCGTGCGCTTGAGTGTGAATTTATTGTTTCCGTGGTCAGTTAGTTGTAGGTGTGTGTGAGTATGTGGAGCAGTATTAAGGCCACAATAGCCTGTAAATCAGTCAGACACAGCAGACAAAGCACTATGTTAACAAGTCACCGTAGAGCAGCAAGCCAGCCATGATGGATGGGTGGGGTGGTGGGCACTATTAAAGGATATAAAGTACGAAAGGAAGGGAGGGGGAATCAGCAGGAAACGGCTGTTGAACGGCTCTCAGATCAATACTAATAACCACACACAGAGAATGACTTCCTCTCATCCCTTATAACTCACACAGAGGAAGAGAGAAGATGGAGGAACACATGGCAAAGGGAGAAATTAGAATGTGGATGCTGTTAGGGGAGAGGTAGTGGAAAGAAACGTGAATGTGAAGTTTAAATTGGTCTTTTTCGCATCTCAGTTGGTCTGTTTCTTCTCTATTCTCCTCTTTTGCTGTTTAATTAGAGGGCAGGGCGGGCAGACGGCCATGCTAGAAGAGTCACTTCATCACAGCAGAAAAACGGCACCACCCACCTCCACCTGCTGCAGTCATCACCGAGCTCACAGTCACATTTGAAAGACTGTAGAAGTGTGTGTCTATGTGAGGATATGAACTGTGAGAGAGCCATGCTATTTGTGGTGAATTAGATTGTTATAAAAGCATTTCTCGATAAGATGCTGGTGAATGTGTTTGCCCTAATGGCCTTCCATTTTATATTTCTTTAATAAAGTTAAGGATGAGGAGGAAATGGCCAACCCTGCCTTATTACACATACTGTCCATTTTCCCCCTGAACTGAAGTGCTGGCATTGACCTCAGCTAATTCTGCCTACCAGAGGGAAACTGAAGCCGCATATTGTTTACTTTCTTACACCTCACCACACAGGGATATTTTTCTGTGTGTGTGTGTGTGTGTTTATTTTTACTGTGCTTCTCAGTATGTGTGAGCATATCTGTGTGCATGACTATGCCAGTTGAACTTGCCATTGCTGTATCAAAGCATAATAATGCGATCCCATCTTATTTTAGAGTGACAATCCCATTCACTCAGGCTTCGCAGCTTAGGCTTCACACCTTGCTCAAACTCAAACATATTCATGCTCCGTCAAGTGGAAACCTCCCCATGAGAGATGGTTTCTGAGAAAGAGACAGTAAGGCTGAATAAAATGAGGTCTTACCATATGTCAGGTGAGAAAACCTAGGCACACATGCAGATATTTTGGAGAGGAATGTGAATCCTGGTTCATGTCTGTAGAGGAAAACATAATAACCAGAGGTACAAACACATTTATTAGTATGTTGTATGGATGATCTAAAAAGCCTTTCAGATCATTTTTTAAGACTGTGTATTTCAGAAACAAGCTGATCTGTGTGGACTTGTAGTGATTCCCAGACCAGCTCATTGTCCGCTGCTGCATACATAGAGCCAAATTTTAGAAAGAAGCTTTCAAAAACTAGTCAGTATTGTGGGACTCAATAGCAGATGGCCCCCTGAAAGCTCTGCATGGAATTGGCTTCCAGCAACAACCACCAGGACATATTGTCTGAAATATCTTTCACTGATTACTTTAGTCAATGAAAAAAGTGATGATATAAAACCTTACTCAAAAACTAATCTGTTGCATTGATTTAAATCGTGTTTGCTGATCATGACTGACTGGCATACCTATATATCGGGTTGGCAATCTGCTCGGAAACAAAGGGTTTTTGTACTTGTCAAACTTTTAAAAAAACCTAAAAGAAAAGTTTTTAAGCCCTGGAAAACTAAAGTATTGTTGGTAAATGCAGCAAATGAAAGATAGAGAAATAAAGAGAGAGAGAGAGAGAGAGAGAGAGAGAGAGAGAGAGAGAGAGAGAGCGAGAGAGAGAGCGAGTGAGAGAGAGTGTTTTTATTGCTATAAAGTGAGTCCAATGTTGATTCTTATCTTCTGCTTTGTCACTTTCTCTTTTCCTCACTTCGTCTTAAAATGTCCTTTAGTCACAAAACCAACAGCTGCTCAGAACAAGGACACCAGAAGAGCAAACATTTGCCATCTTAAAAAATTCACACATTGTTTTCTACTGCAGTTTACACACTAACTACTCTTACGTACTTTAACTTCACTTACAAAAAAGGAATATCCCTTTGAGAGGTCAGGATAACTGTGAAAGCATCATGGCTTGCTATAAAGCTACTCTACTGTAATCTGTGTGTCACATTAAAACACATAAGAAGATTGAACAGGGCACAGCTGGCAGGAAGTAAGAGGCGGAGTGGTGATGAGCTACAGTATTCCCTTCATAGTTATTTTACAGAGACCAATACATGATTTTTAGGTCAAAATAGAGAATTTTAGAGTTAAAAGTTTTAGTTTTATTCTAAAGTTAGCATTTTTTGCAAAAACTTAAATGTAATTTTTTTATGTAAGAATAATCAAGGCCTGTAAGTTTTGGTTCTGGTTTCATATGTCAAGTCTTGATATGTGAGTTCTCTGGTTTCAGCTGGGCTTCCTGGAGTTTTAATGTTTTTGTGAATTGCATTTTGTTTTGGTGTTCTGTCTTAGTTTTTGTTCCTTCTAGCTTCCGACACATTCTGCTTAGCAGCAGCTACCTGTTTATTCCCAAATAAATCTTTGATGACATTTTCTTATTAAGTAATTTTATCTAATGTGCTCATCTTCTGCTTCAAAGTCTAACTGTTAGCTGCTAGTCTCTGTTTCCTTGGTGACACATTATTTTTTTCTGCCCTGTTCTTTTTAACATCAGATATCTCATGCAAAGAGGGGATCGTTTCTAAACTCTGCAAATATGTCTCTGAAATTTATGCTTTACAAAATGTTCTGTAGTGCTAATCCTGTTTTTTCAACATAAAACATACAGTACAAGCAAGATGTTTGGTTTGTCAGGTTTTAGATGTTTCCCTGCTGCAACACTCCTGATTTAAATCAAATGCGTCTCTAATTGTTTCTGATCAAGTTCTACACATGTCTCTTCAAGACATATTCATTTCAGTGAAGTGTGTTGCAAAAAGGAAACATTTGCAGGACATTTGCCTTAGAGTTAATGATCCCTGCTTTAGAATAATCATTTTCTACATTTGTCATATTAGAGCTTGACTTCAGCTCAGAGAATGTGAGCTGTGAAAAAGAGAATAGTAGAATACCAAAATCTCATTTGGCACATTTATGCAGGCAATTACACTCAATTATTAATTTTAAAAAAAGACAAAAATACCATGTTTCACATGGTATCCATGTGAAACAGTGATGACTGCTAAAAATGAAATCAACTTTTACTGAATTGTCTACAGATGTGTTGTTAATGTTGAGGATAAGTACCTGTGCTGCTGCATTTAATATTCATGTTACTTTAAAGGCATTAGCTTGCTGTTGCACTACGGTAATGGTGAGTTAGATATCCTGCTAAAAATGATATTTGATGATTATACTTCTGAGAAGAACAACATTTTAAACTTTGGCTGCATTGTTATAGATTTAGAGCTGGAAAGTGTGGCTTTTACTTCGTCATAATCTTAATGATTGGTAATATCAAATTGTTGCTGCTGAAGTAGATAGGAAGGGCTTTACAAAGCGACGTACTATATGTAAACAAATAAAAACAGAAAATATGGATGTAAAGTCTTTTCTTATTGAATGAATTGAATGAATGAAATGAATTGAAAATGAATGAATGAATGAATGAATGAACTGCTGAAGTGGATAAAGTGCTGTATGACAATACTACCCCAATTACAATAATGTCTAAACTTAGTCAAACCAATAAAAACAGAAATTTATGAAAAAAAAAAAACAAGTTTAAGTTAAAACTATCTTTATTTCAAGCTAAATTATAAGTTGTTATTACTAAAAAAAAAATTAGGTGATGTTCATTACTGTTCTTTTAATCAACTATAGCCCAACTACACTTTTTGGAACAAACTCGCTTTATCTTTGTCAGGTGCAGGAACAAATCAACAACTCTGCTGGCCGTGTGCCTCAAACTTTCAGATGATTTCTGCATATTTGTTTTTTCATTACCGCTGAAAGCACAGGATAGGTGTATATAGGTGAAGGTCTAATTTTTAAGAAAGGAAACAACATGACTTTCAAAGACACATAAAAGATTTTCTGAAGTGTTATCAGTTGAAACAGATTTTACTAAAGTTCAAAAAAGTTTTTTCCGACTATAGACCTATTTGTTTTCTATGCTGCACTTAGTGTGATGACTTGCATAAAGATTTTCACATTTTTCCTGGATTTGCATTTTGAATTTAAAATAGATCTTGTTTTTGTCCTGTCCTGCAGTATAAAAAATGACTGCGACACCCTCTTGCCCTATCCTTTTCAAAATTGAGAGGAAAAAGAAATAAATGTTTGCAAAAGTTGGAACATGTTTAAAATTAACTATATATCTCTCCATTGTGGCAGTGCAAGTATTTTAAGTGTTAGGAAATGACATTTAAATGACAATTTATCTTTAGGATTATGCAAGTGACAACTTTACTGATTATGCAACTTACTGATTTGGACAAAACGCTAAATACAATAAGCAATTGGAAGATAACCAAAACTGTACAGAGAAAAGACATGCTCTTTGCTCTTTGAGTGCATTTCCCTGTATGCAAAAGAATTACAGAAATACATTTGATTTCTGAAGTCCAGAGAAACTGTTCAGCAGCGAATGTTATGCTACAAGCTTTGGCAATAAACACCACACAGCTCTTTGTAGTTCCAGCGGAGTCATGTTTCTGCTTTACTGCTGCTGGGTGAAGTGAAGGGAGTTTACCCCGAAGCTAGCTGAAGTTTGTCCTGAAGCACAATATATGGCATGCTTCATCATTCTTAATGTTAACCTAAATGGGGTTCATTTAATGAAATTTACTATATAAATACAGTTATCTATGTCATTTGTGACAAAGAGTGTTTATCTACAGTCATGTGGTTCTGCAAATTGCATTAGTATTGAAAACAAACAAATAGAATTTGTTTCAGTAAACCCTGCTGGTGAGCCAACATGCAGAAGTGGGTCTCTGAAACAGTTCACCAGATCCAAATGCTGTCATTATAAACAATATTAATTTCCCTTGTTTTATTCCTGCTTTACCTGCGATGGACTGCCGAGCTGTCTCGGGTGTACCCGCCTTTTCCCCTGCTGGGATAGGTTCCAGCTTCCCTGTGACCCTTAATTGAACAAAGCGGATAGGATAATAAATTAATTAATGAGTTAGGATAATGAATGAATGAATGAATACTCCTGCTTTAAATAAAAATGTTTGCCTTTGAAAGGCAGAATTGTAGACATACGGTTATTCTCTAACCAGATCTACTTTTAAATTTGGACTAAAATGAACTTTAGGGAGATTTCTGTAGTGGTAGGAGTGAATGTTTTTGATTCAACCCATTTTATGGGTGATGGCTGGACCAAATAAAAATTATCACTGGTTGATTTGGGTTTGTTTGTATGTGTGTGCGTGTGTGTATGTGTGTAAGTGTACATATACACTCACACTCACATGTGTGTAGTGGGTGTGGACCCAGGAACTAATGGTGACTTATTAACATCATAATTCAGCCGGGCAGGACAACTAATCACTGAGACCTCAGATAGACCAGCCACAAGGCATGATGGATGAAGCCTGTGTGTATGCATGTGTCTGTGTTTGTGAGTGCTGATGTTGGAGAGTGTGTGTATCTCTATGGATGTGTGTGTGTGTTAGTGCGGGTGAGTGGTAGTGATAGATGGCTTGTGTGGGGGTCCTTTCACACTGAGATGTCTTCTAATCAGTCTTAATGATTAGGCTCTATTGATGAGTCACATTGATGAGAATGGGATTGTAGGTGCAGAGTGTTTCAACAAAACTTTGAAACAAGGAAATATACTCAAGTGAAATCGTGTCTACCTTAGAATTGGAAGAAATTCCACCATGCCTCTGCCTCCTGGTGTAAGTTGGTCTGTATGTGCTGCTGATTAGTGTGTTCATGTCTGCGTTTTCGTGTGTGTTGGGTCTCTTTGGCTCACAGACGGCTGGGCTGAGGTCATTTGTCACAAGGAGCTCTACAGAGAGAAGAGGATAGAGGTCCCTTCGTCTGTCTTCTCGTCCTCCGTCTGTCTCTATCCATCTCTCAGCCTCCTCCCTCTGCGTTGCCACTCATCCGTCTCTGGCCCAGTCAGCGCTGTTAACACTCATTTAGCTCCAGCTGAGGTGCAGCAGGGCAGGCTTTGAGGTATTTATAGAATAAAGGAGGAAACAGGATGCAATTGAATAAAACAGGATCAAGATCTTCCGATTGCAAGGAATGAGATGGCCATCGTGGCTTCTGCTCTCTTTAGCTTACAGTTATTGTAACTAATGTGAACAATGACATTACTTATCAGGGATAATTCAGCACATGTCTGATAGGAGTTATTCATAACATGGACATTTCCCCACCCTTCCTCTTTCTGCTCTCCATCTCTTAGCAAGCAGCAAGGGCCAGCAGAAGAAAGGAAGAGACAAACTGAATTAGTGCTCTTTTCATCAACCGTGACCAGCGAGCTGTCTGATAACCCTGATCTCATTATGAACGCTAATTGTTAAGTTCCCTCTACTCTCATCCCCCTTTCCCCACCGTACACACACGAAGGACTAAAGGCTCATCTCTGTGAGTGAAAGCTTCTCTTTCCCTATCTGTCTCTTTGTGTCTAAGTATTTACTTCCTGGCTGCTAATGGTCCCAACTTCAATTCCAATATCCACTTCTAGCATAATCATTTTGAGCAGCAACATAAGAGATTTATGATGTGCTGAATGCAGTCTGGCAAATCTTCCAGCTTTCACATGTGAGCCTCTTAACTGTGTGTTTTTCTACTTTCCTCCATACCCTCTTCCTCTCTTGGAATTTTCACATTTGTGCTTGCTTGTACATGTCTTTTTATTTTGACCTTAAACGTGTAGGTAGAATTAAGCAACAAGCCTGTGTTTTAACCTTAAAAACAAAATCTTTATATTTGACAATTTTTGTAAGATTTTCTTAATAACTATTTTTTGTGTTCTTTGCTCTGACAGATGATGCTGTGAATATGGGACAGAGCAGCTTTAGCCACGTTTTGATTATTGGTTTCCTCCATGTTCCTACTGTGAATAATGAGCATTACTTTTAATGGGGGTCTTACAAGTGTCCTGCTATTAATTTAAGCTTGATTGGAAGAATAAATTAATCTAGCTGTGGTCTGCCTGATCAATAACCCATATGAGAGCTCCATTAAGCACCATAGGCTGAGCTCTCTCTCTGTGATATGTGTGTTGAAGGCGTTAGGGGGAGTCAAATGGCTTTCTTAGGCTTCCAGTAATTTTCACCTCTATTAATCATAACAACCTCATCAAGTCACAGAAAGTGTGTGTGTGTGACTGCATCCATCCATCCATGCATGTGTGTTCCATTCCTCAATACCTGGTGATTTTACATTTTTTTTTAACACAGTTGTGAATTGATTTTTGAGTTATTCATGTACACTTTGAACAGATCTTATTTTTGCACATGGAAGTCAGGGGACTTGAACATTTTTTTCCCTTCTAAAATCAACAAAACCCTCTACTTTAAACCACAGGCAAATAGCAAAGTGGCACATTTTAAAGTTCACTCAAATGAGCTGCTAATCCAGGATCCATGCATGTCTGAAATGTAGACACAGATCACACTTGCACTGCTGTAGAATTTCATAAAGGTGAAAAATATCTATAACCAGCAAGAGGAGTTTTGTTTAAAGTTATGTCATTAATAAACTTCAAAGGTAACTCTGGCAGGAATCAAGTCATAACAGACCTGTAAAAGCCTTACCTGCTTTAAAAAATGTAATGCTTTAATATGTGTGACTGTATTGTAGAGTTTCCTTTTCAGTGCACCACTTTTATCAAGTTATTTTTTGACAGGCTCAATTTTATATAAAGTTAAGTGTCTGCTAAACAAAACAAAATTCATTTCCTTGAGAAGATTCATTTTCAAGATTTTAAGTTATTTTTTCTTAAGAAAAAATGATAAAAAATACTCTTCAACATCTTAAAATTTCTACTATGACAGCTTGGTTGGGGGTTCAAAGCTTAAATATAAATATAAAGCTTAAATATTACTAATTTGACATCATATTTGGCCATTCAAAGTAATGTACATAATTTTTAGATGATAATAAGAGATCAAATTCATTCCAAATGGAGCAGAAGCTGTAGCACTTCAGAACTTTTTTAGTCAGTTTAGCTGTATATATTATTATGTTTTTTCATGTATAAAATCATATTTTTTGTGTGCTTTTATTGGATTTCATGTGTCTTTTTGGGAAGTTTATAACTTATTTCAATGCAAAACGCGTTGGGGTTTTTATCTGTGAAAGGTGCAATACATGTTCCTTCCTTCATGTGGTTTGAGTAAGACTGATGTGATCAAAGTTTCTGTCCGAGCATTTAGTCATTAATTTGTATCAAACTTCAATGCAGAGTACTGGAATTTTAAAGGCACTGCTAATGCCAAATTAGACATCCCTGATTTCTTTCTTTTGTGTAGGCACTGAATATGCACTGTTTTCATTTGAAAGCTTTCACAGTTAAATATGAATCTAATGAGGTGTAATAGGTGCTAATGAAGTCATTCCTACATAAGTGTTACACTGCTTGTTAGTCTGGTAAGTTATTTACCAGGGTTGTGAATAACATGTTGTAGTTGATGATTTACTTGCAATCTGAAAACACTAGTCATCAAAAATCTGCTCTAATTACATTCCAGTATTTTTCAACATACTTCACACTGTTTCCCAAAACAAAGAAACTGTTCTCCAGCCATTTTGTTTTTCTGTTCTGTATTGTTTTCCATTTCAGTGTGAGCAAAAGACACAGTAAAGCCAACTTAATATTTTATCATTTGTATATAAATTTTTCACACAATGATTGGAAAAACTGTCTTCATGCGCTGTTTTCTGTTTTGCTCTGAATTTTATGCAGTGTGATGTGAATTGCTCGAATATGCGCGTATGCTGCATATGTCTGAGTGTCTTTGTATTGCGCAGCTCTCACAGTTAATAGAAAATCTTGCTTGGTTTCCCTTACCTCATTATTTGATAGACCAGATGAGAAATAGATTCATGATTCTGATTAATAACATTAGCTAGAGTTCATTGTTTCTGCCAGTCAGCCGAACAACTTCATATCAGTCCCACTAATGCGTTAGAAACACCAATGCTGTGTGTTTAATAATATTGCTGTTAGAAAAGCCATTCATTCTCATTTGAGTTCCAAGTCTCATTTGCTTGGATGGAGTAGTTCTCCACCTCACCAATCCTGCGTACACTATGGGGAATACCAGGCAAATGAAGGGTAGAAATAGCAATATTTCTGCCATTGTATGGTGCAGAGTTCTAGGAATTTCAGTTGTAATATAGGAATAAAGTTTATTGAAAACATATTGAACCTTGAAGAAAACATTGTAGTTGTTATTATGTATCTGAACATCCGACACTGAGTTAAATAGCCAATAAAATCTTAAATGTTGCAGACTTTATTTCAGTCCAAAGAGAAACATAAAAGGCTTTCACAGAAAATAAATTCATTCCTTGGATGTGATGTGATGTGTAGGTCTGGAAATGCATGGAAGCACAAGCAATCTGCCATTTCAGGTAATCCACAAAAACAAATTCAAGTTACAAGGATACAATGAATATATGCCTTAAAAGTGCAGCGTGTAACAAAATTAAAAGTCAATAACAGAAAGATATAATGACAATCACAATGATATATGTAATATAACATTAAAAACTGCATTTTTTGGTAAACATTCACTTCACTAAAATAACTGTTGCTCTTTTTCTCTTTACATCCACCTGCCATGGGTCCACATGGCAGCTGCCACATTTGTGCCACCATTTTTACCATGGAGTATCTGAATGGACAAACAGCTGTGTGGAAATTAATAACAACTCTCTGAGCTCTTCAAGCTTTAAAAATGAAGTAACGCTTTGTTCCATATGTAATAGAGCAACATTTAGGATAAGTAATGCCTTAAAAGGGACACAAAAGAAGACACTAAACATGTACACAATATTGATGTAGACCGTAGTGCAGGCATCACTACACCAGGGACAACAGGATCAACTAATAGCTGAAATCCTGCTTTTGTCTGGAAAATTTTGGCCACCGACAGCCACCATCCATTCAAAACTAGCTATGTTCATCTTTACCAATAGAGGTCAGTAACTGTCACACATTGTAACTATAAGTTCAGACTGTCAGCTTTAAACTGATTAAGTTCATGCAAAAACTTTGAGGAGGAGTGTATGAGCGACAGTTTTCTACATATTGGATCCCTCCTTTTCATGGATTCAAGGCTATTGAGAAAATATCTCATTTTTTTCTTTGCTGATAAGGACCCTTCATTATTTCTTCATCAAGTGAAAAGTATGTAGCGGTTGTCAAGTGAATTTGCATCTGGGAACTTACTATGTGCAGTTACAGGGGTGTTAAGGTGAAACAGACATCATTAGTTGGCATGTCTGTCAAGATAATGTATTTAATTGGTATTGGTACGGGACCAGTTAATACAGAAACAATTTCAAGCTCTCGGACAAATTCCAATACAATAAGATTTTGTTATTAGTCAAATATCCAAGACAGTTTCTACAACATAGGTTCACCTTTAAGTTATATAATATCACTGCGTATAATATTTATTTCTTTAATGAACACTTTAAAGAAGGTAACTTTCTGAATCTAAAACTTGGTTGCTGACTCATTTGATGATACAGTAACTTTTATTATATACATTCCCTCATTGAAACAATCATTCACAACTTCTGCTTCTGGGTACAGTGTCCCTTTTCAGCTGAGTACTTCACACACCATGTTATATAGCAATAACTGGATATCAACATATTTGCAGGAAAAGAAAATAACACCCCATTACCAGCACATCTCAAATGTCTAGAGATGAGAAGTGTGGATATCTTTGGATTAGCCTTGCAAAAACATTGGGATTATTAGAGAGGTAGTTTGGTCTCTTAATCAGCTCTGGGAAGCACTCTGGAATACTATGGACAAACCTGGTCTGCTTTGTGTGGAGAAGATTTTCAAACAGTTGACAAACCTTTTCTGCTAATGAAACAATCACTGGAATACTCTGAACACATGCTCTGAAAAATTAAACAAATGATGAAATAAAAGAATAATCAATTGAATTTTTTTACA
This sequence comes from Telmatherina bonti, assembly GCF_933228915.1. Taxonomy (NCBI): domain Eukaryota; kingdom Metazoa; phylum Chordata; class Actinopteri; order Atheriniformes; family Telmatherinidae; genus Telmatherina; species Telmatherina bonti. The sequence goes on from NC_136622.1 coordinate 23,312,802, forward strand.
GGACATTATCAGTGGAAGAAAAGAAAGGGAGAAGGAAGAGCAATAGGCAAGACTAGCGTTTTGAATGACTGACTGACTAAAAATGTATTTGAACATATTTAATTCAAAACAGAAATACAGACAAAACAAAAAGAAAAAAAAAAGACAAAAAGTTCAAATGGATTGACTTCAGCTGGATAGGAACTCAGAGTACTGATGAGATGCAAAGTGGAAACCACATTGGCTGTTTTTAGGGGCTGTGTCACTGACAAGTTCTGTTCCATAGAGCTTCTTTAAACTGTAAGACCCCTCAGAGACAGGTTTTATTTATTTATTTTTTTAAGTTTTCTGGTGACAGTTCCTACTGGATATGCCTATTTCAAGGTTCTGTTACTGACCATGAATATGTATTACCAGAATTGGTCAAACAGAGGGATGGTGCTTATGTTGATTTTCACATTTAAGAAAGATTATATATAATACTGACTTCAGACATAGCACTGTTCTTCCACAGTAAGAAAATGTTTGGTCCGTGGAGTTAAAGCTCATTTATGCTCAACAAAGAAGACAAATAAATAGTTTTGTTAGTCTGCATTAGTTACATGCATAATTTGGTCCATATTCAACGTCCTTAGTTATCTGTCACTGACGCAGAAAACCAGCAAAATTAACAAACCAGAAAGAAAGAAAGAACATGAAGAGACAACACAGAAACTGTCAAATAAAAAACACCCAAGAAGAAGACGAAGAATAAGTAGAGGGGAACAACAATGTCAACAAATGTAGACATGGCGGAAGCATTTGCAGAGAGGTTGTGTGAACATGTCTGCAACTGCAAAACTCAGAATTGAACTCTGAACTTAGCACTGCCCACTACTGGATGAACCACCATGACAGGGTCTTTACAAAAACGAACCAATACCCAAAATCTGTTATTCCATTCGCTCAACTATGTTGTAATTTAAATGGTAGTATATGGAAAATGAAATACATATTAATGATAGAAATACTGTTAAAATCTCTTTTAATCTTTTTTATCCTATTTTACATATCTTCTTGCCCTCCACTCACCTCCATGTGTTTAATATTATGTGGAATTGACAGTTATCATGATGCTATGATTGCGTATATTGCAAGCTACAAATAAATTGTCTGTGGGATCAATAAAGTTATCTGAATCAGCATCTTTTAGCACAGATTTGGATAAAGCTACAAGTAGAGCAATCATACCATCATGAATCTTAATCTAACTGAACTCCATTTTATCTATTGAAAATGGGACTAAATGCTGAAAGATGAACCAGTAAGTGAGATGATTGAGATTACATAGGCTTCCCTTTCTTTCCATAACCACAGTTTAAGATGTAATTCATAATGTCATTTATTTTTAAAATTGATAAAATGTTTAAAAGAAAGCAACAAGGTTTGTCATGAATAGTAAAGCATAATTCAGTTAAGAGTTAGATATAGCTAAAAGATTTACTCATTTCATATATTCTTCATAAGAATTTTGTTACTATGTTCATCATAATCCATTATGCACAGGTGAGCAGCTAAAAAGCCTTAAATTCTGTTCCTCTGGGATAGATTGGTTCACCTACCACTAGGCGGATCGTGCGCTGTCCTCATTGCAATAAACCCATTGCATGAGGGAAGCAGTAGTAATCACTTGTGTGAATCTTTCCACCCTAATTCACAAGCAACAGAAGCACTATTTGAAGACATCTGAAGCTTGGCTATGCATCACAAGGCAGGTATATTTTAATGAAATCCAGATAAATAAATCCAAATAAATGACTGCCTTCAAAGAATAAAAAACAACAATAACATTTTCTATATTATAATGTCTGGTTGTATTTAATAATTCATAAACTGTTCCTCCTACATGTTCTAGTAACTGGAAATTTACCTTGGTAAAAAAGAAGAGGTTGATTAAAGTAGTATGTGTCTACACATCGCTGTCCCTGACTATGCCATTAACTGAATAGATGTATTACAGTGAGTGAACTCAGTAGAACTGCCGGTTGAGTTCATTTACTCTCAGAACCATAGACGTATAGATGTGGAGGATGATTACATCGACATGATTCACTGAACAATTTATAGAAATTGAAGCAAAACCTGATTGGTTTAACTACAAAAATGAACCAATAATTGAGTTACGAGCAGAAGATGAAAAAGACAAAGAAATAGTTGTCCAGATGGAGGTTTCATTAAACTCAATTTGTTGTGAAATAGCATGTTTAGTTACTCATTTTGCACTTTCTTATAAAATGCAACAGTGGTGAGCCTAGAGATTTTCTTTGGACACACTGGAGAGATTACATGCTTTTTGAAAGTGTGGGCCCAAGTCCCAGCTGCATACGGTGCTCTCTACCAGTAAATGAATGTGGCAGCAAAAGAGCTAATCGGCCAAACAGTGCTGGTCACAACGGGATATCAGCAACCCTTAATCATCAAGCTGCGGCAAATTAATTACCACAATCATCTGCCTACGGCAAATTAATTATCACAATCAATCACCACAAATTATATCGGGCCTAATATAGCCTGCGGTCAACTGGCAACCAGCACCTTTGGCCTGACTAAACTAAATCTACCTAGACATTTAAGCATTTATACACAAGACACATCCATTTAAGTATACTTACTCATGAACAATGGAAGCATAAATACACCTACAGAATTAGAAAACGAAGACATGTCATTTCAACAGTTCTGTTAATCAGAGAGCAGTTTAAAGATCTTTAGAAATAAGAAACAAAAACAAAAAAAAAACAAAACAAAAAACATCAACATCAGCTGAACATTTGATGAGCATAAAGCAGTACAGCTGGGTTAAAGCTGCTAAATGAAAACAAAAACACCATTAAATTATTAACTTGCATCTCCGTCAGTGAACATTCTTCATGCATCACAGAGTTCCTCCATACAGTACCTCCATAACCTCTTGACTAATTTGTGTAGGAGTAAACCTGAAGGGAGTGGTTTTATATGTATAACTGTGAGACCTGAGTGATGAATACGATTTTATTTTCTCACATTAAAGAGTATTTCATAGAACAATCGAACGAGGCTTTCTTTTCAGACTGCTGTGTTGGAAAACATTTGCACATTAATAATCTACAATTGTCTTCAAACAAAACAGGTTGCTGTCATGTAGGCGGTGTATTTACTTAAAACTGGGTGCTGTTGACAGAAATACTGACACATTATTGCATTGTTTTTAGTATTATGTGCATGCAAAGGAAGTTCAGATGTATTATGACAACCAAGTAATAAGGAGTTTTGTGCTGCCAAGTTTGGTTCATAAAGCTGTTGTGTCCTTAGTTAATTTAATTAGTTAGTTAATTATTTAATCAGTAAACTAATTATGGCAAATTTGTCAAAGGGGCTGTATTTATACTAAGTAACTGGGTAAAATGTTGAGATATAATACATATAAATGGAGAAATAAAAGGAATTAATCCATTATTATTCTTATTTTTTTCTTATTTATATTGAATAGGTCTTGAATGTTTTTAGTTACATGCAAAGCCTTATCATTCCATACATTCTGTACGTGTGTGAAGCTTCCTGATATATGGATCTTTTTCTCCTGCAGACATAATAACAGTAAATTCTACTCAGCCTGTGTGCAAAACTAAGACGCAGTGCACAATTGAGCAAGCCCAGAATTAGAGACTCGGGGCCTGTACAAAAGATTGTTTAGCTTTTATACTGAAAGATGGCGTATGACCAGAAGTAGAAAAGTACTTATGCTCAGAAATATTCAGATGCATGAATCTGTGCATACAATTTGTTCCTGTGCATCTTTCATTGATACATCTCAACTGACTTGAAACTGAAGGCAGCTCAAGGACCGCCATGGTTCCTCTCATTAATAAATATTACAATAATTACATAGCATGGTTTTGGCATTAAGCCCAAATTACAGCAAGAAATGTACCTGAAACATAAAAAAATTGAATATTTTAATATAAAATATGACTTATGTGGATGAATCAGTGGTGGAAAAAGGACAAAATAGCCCACACACCAGGGATCTTAAATCCTGGTCCTTGAGGGCTGGTGTCCTGCAGGCTTTCCAAGTAGCTCCACTTCAACACACCTGATTGAAATCAATCTGTATTTAGCAGACATATACAGAGTCTGGGTCAGAGTCAGGTGTTACAGCTGGAACCTGCAAGACATCGGCCCTGAAGGACCAAGATTGAGGATCCCTGCCACACACTCTTAGCATGTTAAAAATAGGTGGGTGGAGTTTCCCAGTATTTTTCAGTATGTTCAGTAGCCTAATAAATCTTAAATGTGTTTGGATTTACTATATTTCAAGAACAAAGCAGTAATCTGTGTCATTCTTTTTTGTGCTTATTTTTGTGAAAACCAATGTAAAACCTTTATTCATAAACGTAGCTGGAGTAACACTCTCTTGACATAATATGATAAATGGTAAAACTCACATATTGCTCTTAGATTGTGGTACACACCATCAGCATACATTTAAATATTAACATGAATTATACAATTTTATTTCGATGAACATTCTTCTGTTGATAATGCCACAGTCTCTAAATGCGGAACTGTGAGGTGGGATCTAGTGAAGTTCATGATCTACTAAAACAAATACACAGAATATGCTTCCAAAATGAAGTAAAAAAGGTTGGAGCTCCAGCCGCATTGTACTTCTCACAACCCTGGATGGAGGCTGGTCTGAGTGCTCCTGGACCAGCTGGGTGGATCTTTGGCCCATTGTTTGCCATATTGGCTGAAGTTTTCTTAAAGTGTACAAACACACTCCATTTGCATTAGTGATATTAGAGATATATAGACAAGCCACCAGTATCGCCACCAGTATCACCACAGATACAAATCCAGGTATTAAAAGGTTGGCTAAAATACAATCACATTTTAAAATAACTTAAATCAAACTAATTTATTTTCTGCGGACTAGTCTGCATAGCCTGCCTTGAGGAGGCAGGACTCACCATCAAACCAGGACCAAATATATCTTGCTCCCAGTAACTTCAGGCCAACTTCACAGGATAACGACTTGGGTTTGGGCTGGAGATAATGTAGACCTAGAGCAGAGGATAGTACAGGCCAGAATTCCTGTGGCAGTGAGACAGCGGAGGCCACTTGTCACAAGGGACCAAATGCAGAGATCAAATGAATAAAAACAACAACAACAAACAACAAACAAACAAACAAACAAACAAAACAAAACAACGGGAAGAAGGGCTGGACAAAACACCAGGAGTCACGACTGGCTAACCCCAGTCTCCTTTTGGCTTATGTCCTCCAGTGTCAATTGGCCAGCAATTACCCAGTCCTACTTATCACACAGAAGTTCACAGCAGAAAAAGGAAAATAGGCCTTATTTTCAATTTAAAATTCCACACCTATAAACACAACAATCAAAGCAAATGTGTACAAACATAAGAAGGAAAAAGATATTTCTAAACACAGTACATGAAAACAACATATATAAAAATAAAAGAAACAGAAAAATAAATAACCCCTATTTAGTCTCTCCATGACATCTCTCCACTGTTTATCCAGAACAGCCAACATAATCTTATCGAAACTCTCGATATCTCGCTTGGGGCTGTTCCTTATTGATCCAGCCTGACCTTCTAATGACCATATCATTCCCTACAACTTTACTTACAGCAGGGGGTTCTACAACAAGTATGTGAACAAATGGTGGGGGATCACAAAGAGGGGACCCTGGTGGCTCAGGAGGCTTTCCACGGGCACCTTTAGGTGGAGTAATACAGGGCTTAAGAGAATTCCTGTGTGGAATTCTCTTTCCCTGTCAGCTCTGACTTCACACAATAAGATAAGCTATCTTCATCCAGTTGCCCCATGACTACATATGACTCAAGATCCACTTAACACAAGGCTTGCTCTTGCCCCATTCCGCCTACTCCTTCACCATACTCATTACTCAGGACCAAGGGAAATGCTTTGGCCTGACAATCTTACTGTCTCTTGTATTGTTCTTCTGCTGACTCATACACCAAGAAGCCAAAGATAGGCATATAGCAGGTGCTGGGGATGGTCACCCAACAAACTAAACCAGCTGGTTCTATACCTCCAAAGCAATATATTTACAAAAAATCTGACATGTCAGCCAAACACCTAATATACAGTGGAGCTATGCAAGGTAGCATTTTAAGCCTTGACCAGGGCAGGGAGGAATTGCAGTGCTTTTCTTCCTCTTAAGTGTGCAGTATATTCAATAGTGTACAATCTAGAATTTCACATGTGGGGCTGAACCACAGTTTGTGGGTGATTTACTAAGAGTGAATGGGTGGCAGGTGCAAATGTGTTTGAAACTCCCTAATTAAATTAGGGTTTTTTGCATCACATGGTTTAGAAAGAAAGTATGATCTACAGCAAAGATATCTGACTGCTGCACAAAGAAATGCTGCTTTGACAGTCGTCTGAAAAATTGCCAGCTCACAACTTGGAGAACAGAAAATAAAATAAAAAGAATCACACTCCGAACCAAGATATTTTGCACATGGTCACAATCATTTGCTCCTATTATTCTAAGAAATCCAGCAGCTGAAAATAAAAAAAAAGCTAAACAAACAACTTGTTTGGCATCAGTTAATGACAGTGTTTTCACACATTTTAGTATATGCAAACCTTTATTAGATCCAGACCATTGTGGGACATTGTTGGACTTCAAAGGGGGGCCAAATGAAACTTCAAGTCATCTTCAGACCCAGGTGCCCAACAGCATCATATATTTTCCCCACACGTCCTGATGTTAAGAAACTGGACAGACAACCTGGAATTGAGTTTAATGGGTGTAATAGTCAATGATACGACAATAAAGGACCCCATTCTGCATAACCAGTCTGGTGAGGTGATAGTTGGAGTAACACTCTCTTGACATAGTATGATAAATGGTAAAACTCATATGATGCCCTTAGGCTGTGGTACACACCATCAGCATACATTTAAATATTAAGATGAATTATACCATTTTATTTTGATGATCTTTCTTCTGTTGATAATGCCACAGTCTCTAAATGAGGAACTCACTACCACAGCCATAACCTTGGTGGAATCTTGCTTCACTCTGTTCCTCGTAATCACATGGCCCAGGAACTTCCTTTACCGCCGCAGCAACTAGCACTTGTTCACTCTCAACAAGAGTTTGTATAGGGTACACACATTGTCACGCCAGGTTGAATGATTGTTTGACATTAGATCCATGAAAAGTAGTTTTCTGTATATCCCAACTTCTAGAAAAGTGAGGCTATTATGTTTGAAACACACTGCCTCGGTGGTGGCATTTCACTTTTTCTCATCAAATTAAATAAATAAATAAAGAGTTAAAATCTGGTTTCTTGCTCAGTCAAATGAATCATTCTGGAACATGTGCTGATATGATATATGCTCACTCAACTCTTTATCAGACACTCTTACAAATTTACATTTTCAAAGAGAGAAGAAAGTGTTAGTACAATATTGGAGGATATTACAAGACTTTAAAAGTTGGATTACTATTTTCTAAAATAGCTTAAATTATAGTCTGTAATCAGTGCTAAAGGCCAATCTCAGTGAAGTAGCTGGCATGTAGCCTGATCTTTGATGACAGATGAGAACTAAATGTGGTTCTAAGATTTCAAAGAATATATGTAGAGGTGTTTTTATGCCCACTGAAATGTATAGATATGGCCATTTTCCCAGTAAAAAAGATTGGTCGATGTATACCAGTATGGATAGGTTTTCTAACAATTAATGGTTAATGGTTAAATATCAACAATGGTATATAAACCTAATTAATTTCCTCAAGTTACAGTTGCATTTTTTCTTTCAGGTTTTGATGTAAAAATGCCCTTTTCACCATGGTACATCACCGGATCTATTTTCTAATCCACAGTATTTTGGGGCAGTCAACCACAAGGATGCACAGCCAAGTAAATAGCAGGAATAAGATACAATTAATGATATCTTAACTGACAGCAAATGATGGAAAGTAATATGAACATGCATGCTTCAGGAAAAGGAAAGTAAAAACAGCTTCTCAGTAATACAGGTCAATTACACTTCTAAAATACTGCTGCAGCTGGTTGAAACTAAAAAAAGAAAGTGAATGTTTTAATAGTGATAAAGATAAAAGCTAAAGTCACTGAAATTCGATATAAATTTTAACCTCTCTCCCTCTAATACAATATTACAAGATATTCTTTCACACAAAACCAAATATACACTTATTAATGTGCTATACCACACAGCATACATACAAATTTCAAAATAGCTTAACTGTCATTGTCATCAATTTGAAGTGTTTGTATGATCTTTTGTTTTGTTTTTCCCAAAGAATTATAACAGCTCATCCAGATTTGTTGTAACATTGTGATTTTACACTTGGTCTGGATGAGGAGGAATTTAAAGGAAGTTTGTGTCTATGAGTAACTTCAATATTTTTTAGATAGGATTATGCAAGAGGAGTAATTCAAGAAACACACTTCCTGTTAATACATGTGAATTTTTTACTCAACATGTTTCAAATCATACTTAATGATAATTTTTAATGTATTGCTCTGGAGGGTTGTATTAAAAAACTGAGTCATTCCATGACAAGGATTGGATCTTGACAATTCTTCTCTTCCTTTAATAATTTGTTCTTATGGACAGATCTGTCTCTACTGTATCCTCTTTGACAGCTGTCCAAATCTTCCTCTGCTCTGCCCTCTCCCCTTTCTATCCTATCGAACCACCCTGTTTATTTCTGTCTTTCTTTCATAGTCTCCATCACTCCCCTTCTGTCCTTGTCATTCTCTGTGCATTCATCCCTCCTGTTGTTCTCTCACCTCTCTTTTAGCTCCACTGGCTACTTTGAAACTGAGCAGACACTGTTCAGCTTCTGTGTCAACTTAGTAAATGCCCATTTTCTGTTACCCTAATGGTGCCTACAGGTAACACTGCTCTGGAATGTATGAATAGAACAATAAATAAAAGAGTTGTTTTCTGCATTTTTAATACATGTACTAAATTTGTTTAAATTTCAGATCTCAAGTATAAAATGTAAGAGTACTATAACAAATAAACTTTGTATAAAACTTCAAGTGTATATATTGTCAATCTCTGTGTGCATCTTAGATTAAAGGGGGGGGGGGGGGGGGGGGTTCCCTTGGTGGCCTCTTGCCCTCATCTGGGCATGCTCCAATACCACAGCCTGACTGGTCTCAAACTGTCCTGACAGGAAATCTATCTATCTGTGTGGATGTGCATGTGTTTGTGTGTGTGTGTGTGTGTGTGTGTGTGTGTGTGTGTGTGTGTGTGTGTGTGTGTGTGTGTGAGAGAGAGAGAGAGACAGAGAGAGAGAGAGAGAGAGAGAGAGAGAGAGAGAGAGAGAGAGAGAGAGAGGGCGTGTGTGTGTGTGTGTGTGTGTGTGTGTGTGTGTGTGTGTGTGTGTGTGTGGCAATGGATGCATCTGGATGACAGCTAAATTGAATGCCAGGCCAACAAGGCCACAGGATCAAAATGAGAGAGATGAGGACAACACTGTGCAGAGTGAGATTGGAGAAGAGATGCTGGCAGTACGCCCAATGATGACACGGACAGACAGTAGTTGGGATGTGTTTGCGTGTGTGAATGTGTGTGTATAATTGAGTTTTAATGTGGTCCCTGATGAGGAGTCACTGACATAGGAGGAGGAGAGAAGAGGATGGAAAGAGAGGAGGACATGAGAAAACAAGGTCTTCCTCAAAGCAAGATAAAAGGGATCATGCCCGGTGCTCTGTCCATGGTTCCTTTTATATCTTTTGTTCTGATGGTATTTTTTCTGATGCATCAGTCATTCAACACACCATAAAAAATGCATAGTTAACAATATTTGCAGTGTTCTTGGGTTATTCTTACCAATCCAGTTTGAGCTGCAAATTATAATTTTGATTAACTTTTATTTTTTCTGAGATCACACTTATATCCAGCTTTTCTTTAACAGTGCAGACATTCATTATTATCCACTGATCATTAAACTGTTAAACAAACGGAAGCTACTGTTAAACTACAGTAAAAATGTGTTTATGTTATTTTTGTTGTCTTGACATGTCTTTTGTAATAAAGACATTTTTAGCAATCAATTTCTAAATTATGGTGACAGCCATAAACTGGAGTGAGCTGCATTAGACACATACGTTTGACACACCAATAGTTTTGGCAGTTTTCTAAAACAAATTTGACATTGTTTACTCAAATTTGCAATTTAAAGGGAACCAGGCAATTAACTAGTCCCACCTACAAATGTGACGGGGTCAAAGTGTGGTTTTTAAATTGAAATAGTTTTATTGCATGTGTTTTTAACTTGTAGCTTGCACTACTAACCCCCCCTGGAGGCCTGTCGCATAACAACTAATTGTTAAGTAGAAACACCTGTGAGTGGCTGAGCAGACTCTTTAAAAGAGCAACAGGTGTGGCAGAAGAGAGAGAGAAGGAAAACAGAAAGAGAAGGAGAGGAGCAGGACAAGGAACGGGACGGAGCTCCTGAAAATAGAAGGCGATGATGATGATGATGATGATGATGATGATGATGATGATGATGATGATGATGATGATGATGATGATGATGACGACGATGACGATGACGATGACGATGATGACGACGACGATGATGATGATGGCGACGACGATGACGACGCTGGCGACGACGACGACGACGAGGAGGAACGGACTGCTAAGGGGCCAGTGATGACTGGTCCCACCGAGGCTTGGTGGTGGCCAGGCGGAGCCTGAAGTGCAGTAGCCGGTCTGGATCATAAGGCGCAGCTACTCAGTCCTGGGCCTACGGATACTCCTGGCCCAGGACCAAGCGTGAGTATGAATGGCTTAGTTTAGGGTCCAGAGGGAGAGGCTGGCTGCAGGGCCAGGCAGGAGGGTCGCCCTCTTAAGCGTGTAGACTGCCGTGTATGCTCCTCTCTGCAGGTCCTGGACGTGATGTGCCAAATGGAAGGCTGAAGACAGGCTCTGTCGCTGCAGAGGCCACCCCAAGCCGCACGGTGGCCATTTTAAAGGACGTTTTAAAGGACATTTTAGAGACATTTTAGAAGACTGGGGTTTTATTTTAACTTTTTAACCTTTTAGTGTTTAATCTTTTTATCAAACCATTTTTATTGAGACTTTAGTGTGGTTGACTCTGCTCCCCCTGATTTTAAAAGAACCAAGGTGGCCGGAAGGACCTTCTTTTTTTACCTGTTTTTATTTTATTTTAACACGCCCCGACCACCCCTGTGTTAAACAAACATAAAAAATAAAAGTAAAAAAACAAATAAATATAAAAAGGAAGAAAATAGTACCCCAAAAAATAAAAATTTGTGCTTCTGTTTTATTGCTGAATACCTCATGAAAAGGCAGATGAGGCAATCTACAGAAGCAATGTGCGGTTTTATTTTATTTTAAAGAAAGAACTTAAGAATAATGGACATGTTGTTGGCAATTTTCAAATAGGTCCTATTTAAATACCCCCCCCCCCTTTCCCTGAAACATAGGTCTATTTCTGGACATTGTTTATTTATTATCCAAACCCTTTATCAGTAATACATTTAAGTTGGTAAAAATTCTGAATAAGTAACAACAAATGAATGGAAATGAAGCACCTACTTTGTGAAAGCAATTTGTCTGAAATCCTGGACCAATATTTATTTCATGACAAAGTCTAAGGTGAGTGTATAGTTTAGAGTCAATATTGAATGTTGTATCTTGGTAGATTAATAAAAGTATCTGTAATTTCTCTTCCAGACCTCAAAAGTATGTTTTGCCATGAAAAGGATTATCCTATTGCATTTTAAAATTGGCATCAGTCTTCATTTATGCTTTAGAGGTTCCTTTTTGCAAGCATGCTTGTAATCATACACATAAGCACTTTATCTGTCTCACTCTCTTATCTTTATTTTCTTCATTTGTTTTTCTTTCTGCTTTTTACGTTCTCCTCCTTTCTGCTGGGCTGTTAATGTACACCCAAGGTCAACCATTCCACTGTTAAACAGTACCTTAGTAGTGGCACAGCACTTTGAAGTTAACAGAAAGAGAGGTGGAGTGAGAAAATGAGGCATGTAAGGTTAGCAGGAAACAGATGAGAGGTTTGAAGACAACCTGGGAATCATAGCCGAGGAGAAAAGGAAGTGTGAGAAAATAACACGAAAAGAATAGCGGGAGAAAGAAAATGATGTATAAACAATGCTGGAGGCAAAAAAAGCTAGGTAGTTAGAAGGTGAAAAAATATTTTGTGTTGAAACTTGAAATGCTCAACCTGCAGGAATATGTGGATCTGCTGAACAAAAGAAAAATGGAAAACATCAGGAAATTAACCAGATTTTACTACAATGGCTATTACTGACGTGCTCACATAAAGTTTGTTGAAACATTTCATCAAAACGTTTTATTCTTTTTTTTCCTGAAGTTTTTATTCTGAATCTTTATTGAGAATGGCTAAACTATGACAAAAAGAACATACTTTAAATTATATACTGTTAAGTATGTGATATTTACACATGCCATACAAATGCAAACAGTAAATACTTATCTGTGTAACTTGTAATTAACAATTACACACTGCGAGAGAGATGGCAAAGCAGTGAGCTATAGAAAGTAGCTAAAAAGAATCAATTGAAGTGGTTGAGATAAGAAAACAAACTGAAAATTTTGGACAAGCGAAGCAAAGTGAAAAGTGTGAGGAACACAGAGGGTAACAGAATGTGTGAGATGTAGAAAAAAAGAGACTGTGAAGCAAGAAAAAGGGTATTCACTGTAAATGGGAAGGAGAGACAGGCCATATTCTATCTCTATGGCTGCCTATTAGCGTGTATTAGCTTGTGGCTGATATATGGAGTGTTGTCAGGGATATGAGGTTTAGATAGGCCACAGTCTGGATTAGATAGAGTTTGTGTAATGGAATCCAGTCCCATATCACTTGCTGCGGGCCAGAGGGTGGGGCTAATTCAATTGCCCCTTCCTACACCTCTAAAAATTATCTGAGGGTCGGGAATAAAGAATGGACTCTTTTACAGGTGAGTGCAAGAGGTAAATCTATCAGTCAATCCAAAAGTGGTTTTCATTCTGATAATGTCTGGTTGAGCACTCTAATCAGCATCTTAAAAGATGCAGCCATAGGTTTCCTGTAGACACGATCCTCAGATAACAAAATATACTAACAAAATGGTCTACTTGACTGCAGATTTATGTTAATTGGAGCTGAACCAATTCAGTAACTCAAATATTATTAATCATCTTGCAGTAATGTTAAATTAGTTTAATCTTTTAATGAATATCAGCTCACCTGTAGTGATCTATACCAAACCTAAACCAGCTTAATGAGTGGAAGCATATACAGTTGTCTGGCTGTGGTCAAATTCCTTTCCTGTGACAACTCTGATGCAATCCTCCTTTAAAATGCATTACTTAGTATTAAAAATTAATTTTAGTAATCACACATAAATTGTGACAGATGGACGAACTGAACAGTTGCGTTATCGGCTTCATGTAGTTATTTTGCTTTCATAATCACACTTGTTCTGAGAACTGGATCAACTCATCCCAGAGTGTTATACTGCTGTTTGTAAGGTGCCAAATGAGGCTGCTCAGAGCTTTATTTTACCTTGTTTCAGAGTACAAGATGACACCTGAAGATTATGCCGGAACATGGTGTGAAAATAGAGGTTTCTGCTTCAGAAACTTACATATAAAATGTTAATCAATGCAATGTGTTTTTATTCATTTATTTTTTTTTATCAATTGCACCTCACTTCTGTTGTTAATATACATTTTTTAAGTATAAAAGTATATGCAATTTATGTGTAATTTGACTCTCTTTGGATTGGTTGCTGCTTGCAGTTGGGTAATTTCTTGTAATCAAATTAATGTCAACCCATTAAAATAAATGTCAAGAAAGTATTAAAAGATCTGGTCTCCTTTAAATTTTACAAGAATAACACTGCTTTAGTTCTCATGTTTCTAAGGTGTACATCAAACGATCTACCTAATGTCTGCCTGTGTATTTGCTTGCAGGAAGCTGCAGGGCACAGACTAAAAGCCAAACCAAGTCAGACTCTTTGTAAGAAACTCTGTTGATTGTATTACTGCATCAGACAGCATTTATAAGTAATGCATAGGCCTTGGGAATAAGCAAACTGGGCCGGGTATCTCATCAAGAGACGCTTGCCACATAAAAATATATGACTGTCTATGAGAAGGCATCTATGAGACAGATTTTTTTAAACAGTTCCTGATACTGCTGCATCCTATCTATGATCTATTTTACCCGGATGTTCTAAAAGTTTATTGACATGAATAGACCTAAGCTGTCCTCTCCTTGTTGTTATATTGATCAGTGGCACATCTCCCTGTCCCCTAAATATTCCCTAGACACACCTCTCTCCTTCTCTGACCTCCATTCATGTCTTTATTCTTCTACAACTGTTTTTTATAGTTCCCCACAATACTTTCCCATTCCGTTCCCATTATCTCCTCTCTTTTTCCCTCCTCCAGTCTTTTCCCAGCAGAGTGAAGGGAAAATTTGTTTACAATGAGTGTTGGGGGACTATCTGGTTCCACAATAGCTGGGCTTTATTGTAACCCCATAAAAATAAGGAAAATAGATTGAGGATGATACATAGTGCTGTGTGTTCAGCACAGCTGGCTCTGCGTTTTTCCTGGCTTGTATGTTTGTACATGTTTCTGTATGTGTGCAAGTTAAAAGTGTTCAGACATTGCTTATAGAAGTACAAAGAAAAAAAGAGAGATGAGAAAGTTTTGGGTCAAAAGACAGCTCAGAAGGAAGAACGAGTAATTTAATACCAAATCTTACTGATCATTACCACCTGTGCTTGTAGGTCTATTTTCAACCCAAGTCACTCTCTTTTCCCCCTGACCTGCATGAATCTGAGGGAGCTTTGGTTTCTTATCAAAGCTGCAGATTCAAGCCCACAGTAACCAAATGAATCCTTACCTTTTAGAGCCCTATACACACATAGAAATACAACTGTTTTAAATGCCAACTGCATTTGTAGTAAGTAACATAGTAAAGAGGCATGGAGAAAGAAAAAAACCCAACAACTTTTCCTTTAATATAAAAAGGTATCTGCTTGAACTCCTTTGATGGTCGAACAGCACTGAAAAGTGATCCACACTCAGAGAGCGGGTGTCTGCTTTGTGCTCTCCAGTGTATTGTGTAGTCATTCAAGAGAAAAGGGCAGCCAAACGTCACAAACAGATCTTAAAGGGGGTGGTGTGTCTGGGAGAAACAGACAGACAGACAAAGGAAACAAAAAGACACATGACTGCAGGAGCATGCAAGCTCAGCATTGCGTCCATGGCATGTTTTTCAAAACATAATCTGACAGCATGTCCACTTGAGCAACATTTTGTTCTGCAGGAGAAGACCAAACAGACTCAAAGAGGTGTGCTGTTCACAGACAGCAAGCCCCCCTGGATCAGATCCATCAGCTCATAGACTTCAAAAAGGATGATAAATATACCATGGCTACTGTGGGCTCATCTACCACCAAGCACCAGAGAAGAACAGGTCAAAGCTAATGCATTATGGGGAGTAAAGATGGTAATCTGATTGGATGCAGAGCAGAGAAATGCTAATTGGATTAGACAGCAGGACAGAAGGTTGTGTGAGAATATGTAAATAAGCTGTAAGCTTTGAACATGTCATAAGCACCTCAATATAATTACTTTAACCATTATAAATGTACAAGTGTGTGTGCATTATGTGGGCATTAGAGAGAAAGTGCGTGGCACTGCAGGAATACTAGGGTATATGGTATATGGTTGTATTGTTTGTGACACTTCAAAACAAGTGTTTTAACTGTCCATCATGCAGCACCAAGCATGCTGGTGATTCTAATAACCATCTAGCAGCTGGTGTGAATGTTACAATGATTTTAACTAACGTCTTTTGGATAGATATAATTTGTCTGCTCTGAGTTTGTTTGCGTGTGTGAATGCATTAGAGAGTTAGTTATGATAGATTTCACACCCCATGAAGACAGTGACCTAGCAATTGACTTACAGGCCATTTATATCCCATTGCTGTCAGAAACCATTGGTTTGAATGTCACACAATCAGCTAGGGGTGTGAGCATGTCAGAAGAGTGTATGCTGTCTCATGGTGGGACAAGAGTGGTGGTGTCACAGCAGTGGTTCGCGACAGCCTGAGGGGGCTATACAACACACATACAGGAATGAACATCAGTTGTGTAACACCTGGATAGCCTAAAAGGTCAGGACATTGGTTGTGTTTATAAATGTAAAATTTAAGATCGGGATATCCTTCTGCACCAAATGGTTTGACTTTGAGTATCCTAAGCATGTATTATTTCGAGTATGTTTAAGTAGCCTGGAATTTAACACATAAAAACTTTCATTTGGCAGTTTGACTAATGTTAGAGTAGTCTAAAAAAGTTTAAATCGCTGCAGGCCTGCCAGAAACAGGCTTTTATAAAACAAAAGGTGAGGCCGCTTTTAGTTAAATTGTACTTCTTTTTTAATAATCAGAACCCACACTCATAAGCTAAGTCCTTTTATTTTTTTACCTGTGATTGATTAATACCATTAATCTTAATTTCAAGGTTTCTATATTTTTACATGCATGGCAGAATAGCTGAAAATTTAGTAGTTGTACAGTAATGATGACAACCTATGGTTTTACAAAAAATTCTACAATATTTTAATGGGAACTACAGACTCAATAGCCATGGTACTGTACACCTTGTGTACAGGTTGGATCTATTTTTGCCTTTAAAATTACCTTAATTTTTTGGCACAGATTAAACAAGGAGCAGGAAACTGCATCATGTTGCCACAGATTTGTTGGCAGCACATCCATGATGTGAATCTACCACCAAATTCCAAAAGGTCTGTGCTAGATTGGTGACTGTGGAGGCCATTGCACACTCAAAAATAGAGGTACCAGCTTGTACCTAAAAAGGTACAAATGCTTGTTGCTGGGGGTGTAGTCTTTTGAGAGACATTTTTGTACCCTTCAGTACCTTATCAAGTTCAACCTCACCTTATCAAGTCATGTTTTTTTTATGTTTTCACAGGATTAGGCCTGGTCCATTCCACTTAGCAATATTATCTTTAATCTAGAAATAATCTTCAAAAACTCAAAATACTGACCAGCCATACACTTAGTTTGCAGCATCTGACCTTCATTGTCTGGTGTAGTAAATGACTGTTAAGTAGTACTACTGTCATCACTCAACTCTGCTCTAGTTTGTAACATTACAGCCATTAACATTACATTTTTCAATGCTGCAGGTACCCTTATGGTCGAAATGGTACAAATTTGTACTTCATGTCACTTTGAACCCTTTTTCGTACTCTGAAGGTGTGCTTCTGGTCTCTTAAAGACCAGTATTGTACTTTTGAGAGAACATTTCTTTAAAATGTACCTATAGGTACAGAAATGTCCTTATCTTGTACCTCTATTTTTGAGAGTGTGGAGTGCAGCAAACTCAATGACATGTTCAAGAGATCAGGTTGAGATGTTTTGAGTTTTGTGACTTGATGCATTATCCTGCTGGAATTAACCATTAGAAGATGGGTAAACAGTGGTTATATGGGGAAGGACATGGTCAGCAACAACACAAAGAAAGTTTGTGGTGTTTATATGGTGTCCAATTGGTCATAAGGAGCCTGAAATGTTCCAATAAAATATCCTCTAAACAAGAAGTCACCATCTCCAGTCATTGACAGCTACCATCCTGCAGGTTTTATTGTTTCCCCACTGCAGCACATCTGACCTGAATCATTGACATAGAGCCAAAGCTTATCTGGCTAACCTCTACTAAGGAACACATATACGCATCACTGTTGGTAAACCATCGCAAATATTATTAAGGTGCACATATTAGTAATAAAACACAAGTATCCTGGAGGGTAAACTAAAAAAAATAAATAAAAAGAGGCAGCCACAATAAAGAATTACACCACAAGCTTCAGGGAAGAAAGAAGCAGCTTGAGCATAAGCAGGTACTTGTAGCAGTGTTGGAAACAGGCAACCAGGAAGTGAGCAGAAACTCAGAGTTCAAAGCACACTCAGTTTGCAGGAGTAATCTGCGTATACAGGTTAAATGAGTGACTGGTGTTTGATGCAGTTAAATGGCATTGCTAACTAGGATAACTAACTAGGAAAGGAAGGAATAAATATTCCTCCTGCTATACTAAGTTAGGATTTTGTTGCTAACCCCAGTCAACCTGTTTTGAGTTTTGCTGACAGATGCCAGGGAGATGGATAGGTTACATGTGAACTGCAGTGGCTCACATATAGATATGTTTAACACACACAAACACGTTAATCTGCTCTCTGTACCTGTCTGTATTGCTCTAAAAGGCGTCATTTTCGAGACTTGTGAGACTTTTATTTTTCCCTTATTGTCAAACATATCACACCTTGGTTATGTCCACATAATAATGTAAATGTTGGTGATCAACCACGAGTGGGTGTTTAGGTGTCAGATCTCATAACTACATCAGTAGCCTAAAGTCTCCCTGCATTCCACGTAAAGCTAGCCTGGCCTCTACAAAGCCTGTGTTCAAAAATGCAAAATGCAAACATTTGCTTGCATCTGCTATGTGCATTACAATTACTGTGATGTTGGCAGCTGTAATCCCCATGAAAAAGAAGAAGAGGAAAAAAAAATATTTGTGTGGAGAAGGAATCCACAATCCAAGATAAATGGTGAGTGTGGGAGACAGTAAAGACACAAAGAGATTAGCAGGGTTGAAAAAGAAATGTATAGAGAATGAGAAGCATTTCTGTGCATACCTTTGGTATATCCACTACAATTTAAAGGTTTTCCGTAACACACACGAGTTCAATAGTGAGAGGGATTCTGTCAAACCACTTCTCAACATGACCACCTTTGTTTCTGTAATCCAGTTCCAGTTCAGACTGCTCTGTTGGAAATGTGTAAACCAGTCACATAACATCGATCTACTTTAATATTTGTGCTGACAAGCAAAAAAATTTGTAATGCTTTTTGTGTTTTACAGTGCCACCCTACAACATTATAACAATAAAATATTTCAACAGTTAAAAGACAGTTTTAAAGTAAACTTACAGAAAGGGTCTTGCATTTCTTTATAATTGCTGACCATATGCTGCCAGACTGTACATTCTTTTCTCTATGACTGCTTGTATTTTTAGGGACAGGGATACTGATAAGTGTTATCTGTCTTATGGCCATATGTGGTACACACAAATCTAAAAAATTCTGCATATGTTCTGTATCCATGTATGAACATAAGCTACTTTATGAATACATGCAATAGTGCTCATTCAACTAGTCAGCAGTTGCATAACTTGCTATCATCTGAATGTACTTATGTTTCTCTTCAACATAAAGAGTACCAGTCATGTTCTCAGGTTGCTAGTTACATTTTGGTTTCCACATAGCAGATGCTTAGTCTGTCAATTATCCATGAGTTAACGTCTTGGGATATTTTCCTGGAGTGTGAGGATCACTGTTCTACTTCAATAGGTACAGCATCAATGATAAGGTCATCTAATCAATACAATTCTGAGGCAGATACTTAAATATTCATTAATACTCTCACTTTAATATTGATTTTTTTCTCCTGAGCTCCTGAGCAGCCACAGGCTTGCTGTCTTTACAGTGTGTCAGCCACAAAAAATGATTATTAGAAAATGAAATATCACTGTTTGAGCATGGGCTTATTATCTGTAGTTTATCCGCCTTGCAGTCAAACAGGTGTCACATCCTGATTTGCAAGATACTCCACACAGTTGTGATAAGAAGATTTATTGCAAACATAAAGTGCTGCAAATGATTACAGTAGAGGCTATGATTTATGCCTCCTTCATTGAGGCAATCAGCATAATTTCCCTTGGTATGACACACGAGCACAGAAATGCATACACAAATAAACACAGCCACATGGGTGCATGCGTGTACGAATAAATGTGTGCATGTAAACACAGACACAGCATGCACACGGAGCCATTGCTATGATTAGGATCTATCAGAGCTTCCCAGATGAAGATCATCTCGTCCCACATCAATTCTCTAGCTCATAAAAAGCTCCTAAGAGACTAACACTCTTGGGCACATCGTCACTGAGACATAAATGCTGATGAATGTTATAATTTCTTGTTTAAATACTTTAGGAATTTCAGAAAATTAAATTCTATGGTTGTTTTTCCCCACAAGAAGCTGATCTAAAAACAATTAACAAAAGTTACCCTGTTCATTGATTTAGTCTAATTTATGATAAAGTTAATCTTTGAACATGGAAGGTTCCCTTTTTTTATTTTTTTCCCCTAAAAGAATCACTATAGTTGGTGTCATGGTTTTTTTTTCTTTTTCAAAGGATTTGTTGGTTCTATTGGCCTTTATTTGACAGATACCTGGACAGGGGTCAGAAAGAAGGCAGGGGATGTAGCAAAAGGTCGCAAGCCGGAACTTGAAACTGACTTGCAGACGAGCTGGCCTCTGTCAGACTGCTCTCACAAATGGTTTGCATAATTTCCTGCGATAAAGAGTGCATGAATGTTTTTTACATTTTCTTCTGAGCCATTCAGTGTCCAAGTCACTGAGAGCACTCTGTCGTGTTATCTGTGGGTCTTTTATGGCTCCAAAACACGAACAAAAATGGCAGAAAATGCAAGAGAAAAGAAGTTTTCCCTTTCTATTACTAAGGTACACTTATTGTGTGTATCAGATCACTTTGCATGAAACCCACTGACTCTTGCATTGTTTCATTTACGTGATTGTTAAGATCTTTTTTTTCTCATTAATTTACTGTTATTAAAAAGAAGTATAATTGGACTACAACCAATCAGACACTTACTGGATTAAATGGATATTATCAGTCGTTAGCCTTTTATATGGTACAGTGGGTCATCATAGTCCCATCTAACTGGAATCCAGTCTGCTGGCAGATTTCAAACCATCAGCGTTATTGCATATTTTCAGGAAACAATACAGAAATTTATTACGTTAAACTATGATTATGAAAAAACAAAAAAACAAAACAAAACAAAAAAAGCAACAAAAAAACAAACAAACAATGAAACGTCTGCTTTTCATTCCCAATGGACCTTTAACAAATTAAATTGTTGTTGTTGTTACTCTTTTGACTTGTTCCTCTGAACAGATCGGCACAGCAAACCATCGTACAGGTGAACTGGCACGTTTTATGCCAGCTGCCCTTCCTGACACAACCCTCTGCATTTATCCAGGCCTGGGACAGCAGACCGTCAGGTCACAAGACAAGTGGCTCTACCACCTGAGTCACTGGCACCCCCTTAAATAAATTAGATTATGAAATACAAACCCGAGTCATTTTTTTAAACTATTTGCATCCCATAATCCAATTTGGCTAGCAATGAGCTACATTCCATTTCAAATTAACGTTGGCCAGTGGTATAGCAGTTTCTTTTTTTCATGAATATTTCAAGACTATCCAGAGGGTTTTTTATCTTCTGTTTAAAAGAAACTATAATTATCATATTACTGTTTTAATAAAAAAGTGATCAATATTTAATTGTAAAGATCTTTATAGACCACATCCTTTATTAAATCCTGCTTTACTTTCATTTATCTAATCAAACTGGACTTAAGGTATTGCATTAAAACCCTCTGTAGGGCATCATTTAATTACCTATGCACAGGCAAATACTAAAAATACTGATGATTAAAAATTTGATGACCCTGGTGACATGCTAAACGTAAATGCAGCATTTTAGGCCCCCTTTTCAAACTCATATTAATGTCCTAGATGTTCTTATGAATAATATTATATATCTAGAAGGGATTCCTCTCGGAATATACTTGTCCCTCAAAACAATAAAAGAGAAAAGCAAAAAACTTCATTATAGGTCTAGGTCTGAATGCTCTCTGAAACTAAGACTTTGAAGGTCATTTTCAATCAAAACAGAAAAATAAAAACTCTGGCTTTCAGAGATTCATCTGGAGAATCACATATCTCAGTTGTTCCATCCCCCAAGAGTGACCCTCAGAGGCCAAGTCTGTGTTTTCAGATATACTGGTTTTCTGTACCCTGCGATGGACTGGCGAGCTGTCCAGGGTGTACCCTGCCTGTCGCCCAGAGCCGGCTGGGATGGGCTCCAGCTTCCCCGCGCCCCTGAATTGGAATAAGCGGTTCGGAAAATGAATGAATGAATGAATGGTTTTCTGTAGCTACCTTCTCATGATTAATGCTCTTGGAATTTACCTGAAAAATATTTAGCAACTGGTTGCTGGATCCCACCTTCAAACATATGTTTATGTGAGCCAAGCTAAACCTCTGACTATTGTCTGTTTAACTGATGTCATACCACACTAAGATACTCTTAAAACTTTAGTTATCCTGGAGAAACAATTACAACTTTAACTGCAGGTTATTTTCTTATTGAAGCAGTTTAGCAGGGGCAAAAGGAAATAATAGCTTATCTTTGCATAAGTGTAAAATAATCAAACTCAAATTATTACATTGTAAAATCAGAATAATGGTTCAATGTAAAATTAATCAACTCTGATTAAATTATGATACATATTTGAAATCATAGAACTCCTGGAGTGATTTACTTTTAAATCTGTCCCTAAAATCATTTGATGAAACTGTGTAAAGTGTGTTGCACTTGGAGAGGAAGCTGTTCTGTCACAGCCCTTGTGTCCGCTCTCGTACCATGGAGCTGAAAGAATAAAATCATCAAAACAGTTTGAAAATCTCAACTCCTTTTTTATGTAAGATTTGAGGAAAAGCTTGGTCAAAACTTCGCAAAAAATCCCATCAGTGTCAACAGAGTCCAGGTTCTTTTCCATTTCTTCTGAGAAAGTCTGTCTCTGCAACATGCATAGGATGCTCACCTCATGAACGAGCCCACAGAAAAATGCTTTGATAGCAGTTTGCAATTATTTTCAGAACCTTTTCTCTGACATTATCTTTACTAGACATTGGTTAGTTAAATCATTCATAGTATTATGTTAACCACCTCCATCTCTATAGCCACACACATAAAACACAGACCCATCCTCACTTCCTATTTTGCACTCAGATCAACATTGCTGGAAAGTCCACTTGACATTTGGCAAGTCCCATTCTGCCCCAAATCAGTAATGCCTTCTCCTTTTGTACCACATGTTAGGGCTCTGCATGTCACCTCCTCAAACTCTGGCAAACAACATGTCATTGCTAGGTCAGCACTAGTTACACAACTGGTACACTTTCATTAAGTTATATGGTTTAGGTTCAAAATCAACTCATTACCATTTCTTAATTCATCAATATATCACCACTATACAGATGAACTTGCACAACACTTTCTGTGTCTGTTTCAAATATATAATGGTGTTTTGAAGCAACATTATCACAGTCTTTAAAAAGGATCCTTTTTAGGCCCCTCTTACATGGGTCAATAGCCAGTCATCAAGCAGGAATGGTGGTAAGCTCCAGCGGCAACCTCCGGTGGTTAAAAGTGAAGCCCATGTGGGAGTGCATGAAACTGCAGTTCCCCCCTCATCCGCTAGGGGCTGCAAAACAGAGCAATTCCCCATTGACTCACATATTAACAAGGCCAACTTCACAGCAGAAATAAACATGTTTACAGCCTGGTACAACATCCATTTTCGGTTTAATAGGTCAGGTTTACCTTAATGGCAACTGTGGGGGGAGTTAATTTTTTTCAAACACGCCCATTTAAAGGTAATTTAATCTCGACATTCGACATATATAGGGGTGTGTCCTTTTGATTGACAGCTACCCAATCTCCCACTTCAAGTAAGAAGAACGTAGAATATTGTAGTTTTAAGCTGGTTAACAACGTGACTTAGCTTTAGCCACCTAACTCCATTAGCTGGTTAGCTCCTGTTATCTCCTGTTATCTCCATGTTTGCTCGGTGATTTCTTAGCTACAGGCAGCTTGATGTCCATCATCCACTATGAGACTCACAGCCCCCCTCTCAGTACTACCTCCTTGCCCATATTCGTATTTTCCGGGCAAGACAACTGCCAACAGGGCATTGGTAGGAACCGCCAACCAAGCTTCACTTCAGCTTTTCAGAAACCTATGGGTAACGTTATGGAGGCTCCATCCATCTTTTTATTTACAGTCTATGGGTAAGCTGCATGAGACAACCGAAGCCTCATCATCTTACTGACCTGCGGGTCTGATACAGCTAATAACTTCAACATCATATAAACACTTAGCACAACTCTTTTGCAAAACTGAACTTTTAATAATGGTCTTAGTGTACATTTGCATGCTCACAATGTAACAACAAAAAGGGCTGAAGACATTGGGACAAACTGCTTAGAGAGCTCTTGACTTGAGCTGTCATGTAATTACTTATGTGTAATACTCACAAACTGATGGTGCTGTCAAATAAGGGTAAAGTACATTTGCACCAATTAAACAATTAGATGATCAAGATCTGAATCCCCCTCCTTTGGGTTCAACGCCTACTGGAGGGGCCAAAGGGGTTGTGTTTGGGTAATTACTCAAAAAAGGTAGTTAGCGACTTGTTACTTCTACTTTGAATTGTAATTAGATTACTTTAGTTCCTGCATTTAAAAAGTATCATCAATCCTTATTGCTTTACTTTCCCATTTCTTTACCATGTTTGAGGATTCTCCGTTAAGACACATGCTGTTGGAGAAATATGCCTTACTGTAAAATCCACAAACAACAGGATAAAGGAAGGCATGGTGAGCTCATGCTGTGCTGATAGATGCTACCAGAAACTCCTGCGCTATGAAAATTTTTGTTAGACTTGAAGTCCCCCGTAGCTCATCAACTATGTGTTCTCATGTAGATTAAAGCTATTAATGCTTTCCTGAAAGAACCCTGCCACCCATGCCCCCCTTCAGATCTAGCTTCCATCTCAGGAAGTTGCAGGTAGTGAAGTGGAGTCAGGGTAGGTAGGGTGGGGTAGGTTGAAAAATAAATATGATGCTTTATGTTCCTAAAATACTTTTACATGTAAATAGATATAAATAAATGACAAAACAACAGCTGTCTTTGTCTTTGTCTTTTGGTGGTGATTTTGTGAAAAAAAAAAAAAAAAAAGCAGAGTGAAATGGCTGTTGTTTGAGTTGCTTTTTTGTATGACAAATTAAAAAAGTATGTTCTCAGAATTGCATTACTGGGAATAAGAGTATAAGAACGCAATGTAAACATAACAAAACAGTTGCATCTTTATTCTAAAGTCTTAGATAAAAACGCCATCTGTGTATTATATTTAGAGACTTACATATTCTTTCTCAAAACAGTGGCAAAAAGCAGTAATAGCCAAAACGTTGTAAAAGCTTAGGTATGATTGACTGATGTCAAATTATACATACCGCACAGAAAAGGCAGATTGGATTCAGCCTTTGCACATAAAAATGGTGTAATTTCTCAATATTTACTTGCTCCTCATCTATCAATTTGCTATCCAACATTCATCCAGATGGAAAGATCAGAGTTGAAGACTCCTTTCTTCCGCTCTCATAGAAAAAAAGAAGTACAACAAAACAATGTGATGAGCATTTGCAGAGATCACAGATCAAACTGTTCAGAACACTTATCAATACAAATATTCTCTTCAGAGCATTCAGGCAGCTTTTTCTGCTCTCTATCCTTAAACTGAAGCATTTATTTTCTTTTCAGCCCTTCTTTACCAATTGGAAAACAAGCCAAAATCTCATCAAAAACATGCTTTTACAATTCTTTTGCTCAGTTCTGTAAATTAATCCACATTGCCTCGTGGGAACTTGTCTAGTTAAGTGCCTAAGTCAGCACTTTCCAGGGTGAAGATGGCCTCTTTTCCGAGGGTTGATTGATGTGCGTAATGAGATTGTTTTGGTTAAATGGTTAAAAAGCTTTTATTTCCCTGGTGTATTATTGAGCTTGTTTGTAAATGGCTGCAGTTTTTCATGATTTTCATGTGGATAAAAATACATTGGTATTTCAATGAGCCCGTCTAACCTTCCCATCAATCATTCCATCATCCAGGTACATGTGCATGCACACACATTCCCCATAAGTCATTTCAACATGTTTATGGAAGGACTTGGATCAATAGGCAGGCCAGCCTCTGGCCATCAGGAATCAATACCACAGCACATAGTGAGGACACAAGGTAACAACAAAGCTGCCCCACTGATACACAGTCACACACTGGGCATCCACATACAGTCTAATGAAAACACACACATAGAGGAACTGCTTTGACCGCTGAACAGTATATGTAATGCAGGTGACGCGTGATAAAGGATCCATTTGGAGTTAACTGCAACCCTGGCCTGCAGAACCCCAGAGTGCAGACACATGTGCATTCAAGAACTGTAATGCATCACTGCATTGCATCAATACATCATTCATGGAGTGAACACTTACAGAAATGGAGTTTGAATTCATGGAAAATATTATGTTACAAATTGTTTTTTAATTAAATGCTTACTAATAAGATATTACTGTTCTGGAACAATTAAATGGAAATACTTAGTGAGTGATATTGCATAATAATGAAAGATGACCAGGTATGAATCTGATGATCCAGTGTGCTAGATTGAAGCTGGGACCACATCAAACTGTCTGGTGGTAATCACTTGATGAAGCTCATTTGGGCCTTGGAGCTTACAAAAGCAGTTTTCTTGCTCTGTATTTTATTGATCTGACATTAAGCATTTGTGTTTGACCCTTCATAAAATTTAAGGAAGACTGGCACGCATCCATTGACTGTTCACACTGACTCCCATGTTTTGCTGTCATCCAAATTCAATGGAGGCCTTAAACCTGTAAGATGGACTGACTTCTTTCACCATACTTGGTATGCCCTCTCTCCCCTTATTTTAAATGACAGAGCAAATACCAGGACCAGGCTGATCAGTCGTGGCATCAAGCAGTAACACTTGGCAGTGCACTGGTTTTAGATTATCTAAGTCAAACATAATACAGTTATTAAATAGATTTATGTTTTGTAGTTGGACAACTTTACATCATGCAAAGTCAATATGCAACAACTTAATTTTTTTTCAGAATAATTTATATTAACGTAACGTAATTCTAATGCAGAGGTGGCCAACTCTGGTCCTCGAGAGCCACAGTCCTCCAAGTGTCACGAGTCGACATCAAACTCTGCACAAGTCTGCAAATTAACCACTTATTTGAGTCAGGAGTGTTACAGCTGGGAAACTCCCAACACTTGCAGGACTGCAGCTCTTGAGGAGAGGAGTTGGCCACCTCTGTTATAATGGGTTTAATGAGGCAATCACTTCCACTTCTAACTCCAGAACAACATGTGGCAGAAGTGTGCAAATTCATCAGTAGGAGAGTTCCCCTCAAAAGTCAAACGTGGATCACTGGCAAAGAAAAGCAGTCTTGTGATGTTTCTGTCTTAAAACGTTATTTGTTTTTGCTCAGTTTCACATTCTACACATGATTTTGTAACCAGCTTTTATTCTTTTTTTTTGGTAAGCAGAATGCTCTACATGTAGGCACATAATGTCAATTGTTAAATGGCTTAATTGTTTATAAACAAACATCATTATTGGTGAGTTGCTAACCTTGTCTATGTGACCAGATATAAAGAAAAGAATTAGCTATTTTCACAGCTTAGGCTTCGCATGGTTCTTTGTTTCTTCATAGCTCTACAAAGACACTCAGTAGTTTATCTGGAGTGGTGAAAATGTTTCCAATCTCTTGTCTGGTACATGTATGAAAGAGCAACTGTGGACAATGTCCAGAGATGATTCTTGGGAGCTTATGTGAGAAAATAGCATTATCTACTAAACTTTAAGATGTTCCCATTAGAACTGTGCCTAAGGCAAAACATTGCTGAAGTGGAACCCCAAACCTTCACAGAACCATAAGCACAGCAGCAGACTCATGGTCTAATTCAATTTTGCTTTCAAAATGATTACATCCATATGCGGATGGAATAATTTATGTTTTGCAATATATATTTTATAGACCCCAGCTACTGTGTTAGTTCACTGTGAAGTCAACTCAAAGAAAACTGAGTTCGCTCTGAACTTACTTTTTTTCTGCCACAGCTCCCTGCTGCCTTATAAATAGCCCAACAAACCCCACAAAAATGTTTACCTGACTTAAAATGAGAGTCAGTGTGTCTCATGAAAACCAAGTTTGCCATTCCATAGAAATGACGAGGAAATCTCGACAGATGGGTGGGAGGGCAGAAAAAGTATACTAGCAAAAAAGAAAGAGCAATTAGACAGGCCAAAGAAACAATCTATTTCTGATTATTTCAAACGAGCTTGTCACAACAGTGCCAGCGGACCTGAGCTGTCTGTCTCCTACGTTGATACGCATGATCACATACAGACATTACACACAGATTCACACAAGCACACAAACACATGTCAGTCTATGTGAGTTTCTGTGACAGAGGGATCAGTCTGCACTCAGCAGGCTGTAACCCCTTTAAAAGCCTCTCAAAATGCTTTAATTAAACGTCTTCTACAATTACTGCACATCCTGGTCCTTTGACCTTCATACTGCTCATGAATACCATGTCATGGTGTGATTGTCTTTCTCACTCTTTTATCACTCTTTGTCCCTCTCACATACAAATAAACACACACACACAATGGTTAAAAAAAAGAATTCTGAAAATGAGTCTCAACTTATGACCAGACCAACATAACTTATCAAGTAATAACAAGAAAAATAAAGATGAAACTATCGAATATTATCAAAAATATGTCTGTAAAACATCATCAGTAAAACAATGTCAAAGCTCTAAAATATTCCACTTCACTTTCTCAGACAGCCAGAATTTTGTTACAGAGTGTAACAAGATTATCAAAACTTGATTACTTAAATCGGTTTTGCAGTGTGATTTTGGATCATAGTTTAACCCCAAATCACACTGATTCAGTCCTGCCCTGCCAGACAGAAAACAGAGCAGAAATAAACGATGAAAAAAGTGCTTCTATAGCGCTTTTCCAGTCATCTTGACCACTCAAAGTCTTTTTCACTATTTGTCACATTCACCCTTTTATAGGTAAGTCAGGAGGCAATGCAGGGTTCAGTGTCTTGCCCAAGGGCTCTTAGGCATGTGGTCATTGGAAGACAAGTGCTCTTCTGCCTGAGCTCCAGCTGCAGTAACACACAGAACATTACATGGTCCATGCAAGTATACAGGTGGTTACTGACCTACTGTTTATGGCTGCAAACACATCACTTCTTAAGACAGTTGCTGGCAGCAAATACATTAGAATCCAGATAAACAATACATGAAGGTTTAAGGAGAAAAGCCTCTTGTCCTGATTTCAGACCCACTAAAAGCCCTTCTTCTTACCATTTACGATTACAAGTCAGTTACCTAACTATAGCTGGATTAACACAGTATCTTTTATAATCCACTGATTGCTGATATCAAGTACTATAAAACAGGTCACAACTGGTCACTAGAATAAAAAGAAGGGCATGTATTAAAATAACACAACATCCCATCCTACACAACTCAGAATCAAATAGGAAGACAGATTGTAGACTGTACCTCTGTAGAAAAATGCTTTTCCTCATGCTTTCAATAGGCCGTAACACAAATTACAATGTATATATTTTTATATTCTCCACAAGATATTCTGCTTAAAAATCCCTCCAAATTCCCAAAATGTATATGTACCTTCAGATCAGATCTTATCAAATAGAGCTTAAGAAATTTTGAATCCAGTGTTTCTCAGTTTCTTCAAGCAATAAGTCTCAGAATAATCTGATTGCTGTTCATCACACCCAATTCATGGCTTCTGACCACCATGCTGATAATGACTTCTTTAATCCCTCGCTTAATTTGGTGCACTATTAAATTCTGTCCACCCAAAACCTGTTGCTTTGTGTACTTCCAAATGTGGCCAATTGCTTGAATATCTACAAATTAAACGAAAGCACCTCATATTACTATAACTTAGGTCCTGCAACAGATTTCAAAGGACCCTGAGTGTTGTTACTCATAATGATGATTTTTCTTTTACAATATCTTATAAACAAGCTTGTCACCAGTGAATGAGTACATTTTTCTGTGTAGTAAATTGTACTGAGAAACTTTTTTTTTTTTACTGTCAACATCAAAGAACATTGCCTGTTAAGAGTGCTTCAGGGATTTTGATTTACAGTTAAACTTTCCCATACAATTGCAATCTCAAGTTGAACAGTTTGCTGCTGTTTTGTCTATTCAGCACTTCTCTGTGTCACAATAACAGAGCTGCAGAAAGGATGCACTACTACATCAGGAATATCACATATATAGATATCTACAATGGACAATAAGACTGCAGCTATAGGCACACACATACACTAAGAGTGTATAATCTCCCAACCCCCATCCCCACCCTGTATACGTGCACACATCAACACACATACACACACACAGAGGGCAACTTAACATCTTGCCCAGGGGAGTAAAAGATGGACACAATGTACTTGGGCTTATCTGAGGGAATGATGATGTTAGCCCGGGCCAATGATTGGTTATCCCATTTAGAACAAAGCCTGTGATTGGTTGTCGTATTGGACTCACTCCCATCATGCATCACATAGATCCATCTGTTCCTCTGGGTCTACTCAAGTAGGACCAATTCATCTCACCCTCCATCCAGCCTTTCTCTGCCCCTCACATTACTTATCTGTCGTTTTCCTTCTATCTTTTCCCTCATCTCATTGCCCCCAATGTATCCTTGCCCCTTTCTAGCTGTATGTATCAATCTCATTGCCATCCTTTTCAGCTGCTTGTACTCATCCCTCGCTACCTTCCTGGTGCTCAGCAGCTTCATTTACTTACTCTTGTCCTCCCCCTTCATCCCCCACTCTATATCTCCAGTCATCATTCACTCATGTTCCCCATTTCCTCCCAGTTTCCTTCCTCTCTTCATCCTCTGCCTTTTCTCCTCCCAATGCTGCGCCACTAATTTTTCCTGTTTGCTGATAAATTAAAGGGATGAATATGTGGGGTCATTTATCAAAGATGTGCTTTACTAGCAGGAGACACCACAGCAGGGTTAAGGGGCATTAGATAATGAGTTAACTTTAGATAAGAAAAAGGAAAGAAAAGTGGCAGAAAGAGTAGTTAGACACGTTATGTGTTGAAGGTTGTTCAGCAACCTCCAACCTTTTACGATCCCCTCATAATCCACAAATATTGATAATTTTATTAAAAGTGAAAAAAACGCTTCCCTTCTTTTTTCTTTTTTTTTCTTCTCTTCTCTTCTCTTCTCTTTCGCTTCTCCATACAATTGCTTTCATCTGAAGTTGAGAAGCCCTCAGCAGGAAACTCAGTGGGGAGTGAACTCTGTTTGTGTGTGTCTGCGTTGATTGCCTCTCCCTCTGTCTAGCTGTATACTTTTCTGCTTTGCTTGAGTTGTGTGTGCCCATCAGTCTTTGAGTCAATCAAGTATCTCGGGCCTATCCATCTCTTGCTCACTCACTCTTTACCACCTCCCCCATCTGTTTGTCTCCACATCTCTTCCTCCATCTTGTTGCTTTCCCTTCATTTCTCATCCCAGTGTTACTTTACAAATCCATCTCTTTGAGGCACCGGCTGCATTTTTTTGTTCACTCCGCAGGTCTAACTATCTCAGAGAGGCAGATGCACCCCTACTTTTCACAAATGTGTTTATAATCCTTCTTTCTCCCACTCGCTTTCTTCCCTCATTCCCTTCACAATCCCTCCCACTTTTTTGTCTCTGCGTCTCTTGGGAATGCTGTTATCAAAAGAGATAGCTCACTAGCTGAAAATAATAAGCCGCATCGTTTGAAGTCTGTGGTGGTTGTATGACGTCTCTGGTGTTTCATGCAGATATAGCCTCCATTTGCGACGGGGATAAACAAAAGATTAAACTTAACTTAAGGTCAGTGACTGAATGCATCCATGTTTGTGTCTTTGTGTATGTATGCCCGTGTATGTCTGTTAAAAAGTCAGCCCCCAAAGGGTTCACAGTGGCCTCCTGTCTCCTTGCCAGTCATATCAGCTAGGTGTATTCTGATAACCTTATCTCTGCCTGAGCCCTGCATAGCCATAGGGCTAACCCCTCAGCACACACATGCACACATGACACACTTTTGCACATAGCAAATAAAAGAAGCTAGAGAGGAGATAGGGATCGATGCCGGTAAATCAAGGACATGCACCACGGTGCTTCTCTCTGTCTCTCTGTGGCTCTTATCTATAATGAAAAAGCCATACATCTACAGCTCCTGCCTACCTTATGTTCACGCTCAATCACAACATAAAATACTGTTGCAAAGTGTTGGTGCAAAAGAAAAAAAAAAGAGAGAGAGAGAAAGACAGAAATGAATGTTTCATTGTTCGATTTGTACGTCATTGCCCACATTTAGATTAGGATGATCATGTGGAATGAAAGTGAGGGAACAGCCTAACAAGGATTATTCAAGAACTGTTTAGATCCTAATTGAGAGCTACAAATCATAGCATATCAATTAGTGCTGTAAACTAGCTCAATTGGGATTATTTGCTACTTAGCCGTATTTTTTGTTGTAATTTTTCAAGCAACACTATGCAAATTTCCCTCTGTTTAGGTTCACAGCACCACATCATGTGCCAGAAAGTGGATATCAACACCCTGGCCACTCTGAACGCAGATCATGGCAGACTGAACAAAGAAAGCCATGGGGACATTAGAGAAAGAGGAGAAAAGAAAGAACAAGAGAAAACAAGCGTTAACATTGGATAAAGGGGTTGGAGGATGGAGCTTCTCCTTCAAATGCCAAGTACGAGAACAAAGATCGACTCCTGTTGCGGCTACTTGTACTTACAAATAACTTGGTAATTTTTTTTTATATTGAATTTATTTTATGGTACTTTCACATCAAATGATAGATGCACTTCTGATGATTTGATTGGTTAAAAATTACCAGTTGTTACCAAGCAAAATCAGTTGTGTGAACTTTGTGGCAGCAGTTGTCTGAAATAGTGGCAAAGACAGTGCAAAGTCATATTTTCTTGTTACGGGTGTAATTAGGCAGCTGCTGCCACAGCCTGGGTGTTAGTTTTCTGTTAACTTGTTTTTAATATTCTCAGGTGTTCTGTGATGGCCAGACCAATGGCCACACATATAAAGGCGGTAAAAGCACCACATTGTTAGTTTTCTTTATATTTAAACTTAGTTTAAATGCTTTGGTTTCTTTTTTGTTAGCATGCACATTAAGGACCCACTGTATTTTCAATTGTTTGCGTTTTGGTTAATCTTGTTTCTTTTTACTGGTGCTGAAGGGATTAGCTTGGGCATTGGGGGGCAGGAGTGTGCACAGGTGGGAAGCCAGTGAACAGGAAGTGCCACGGGCCTTTGGGAAGACCTCATCTTCAGAGGGGGAGATTAAAAGTTTAGTTTAGTTTCTTCAAATGTTTATTCATTTTCTTTCCCACTTTTGAGTAGTTTGGGTTTACCTTTTGTTAGTAGTTTTGTTAAGAATAATTAAACTAACAGTTAGGTTCTGTTTCTTTGTCTAGTTTGTTAGTATGTTTAATGTGTTACCCCATATGTTTTGTAACTGGTCTGATCAGCCAGTATTTAAGTTCTCCTTTGTTGTTTGTCAGGTCAGTATGTTTTTGTGTTGTGTTGATTATGTTCTCTAATCTGTTAGTTTAGTTATTTTCAGACTTTGATTTAGGTTTTGCTTAGTTGACCTCTTTTAAAGGCCTAATTCATTTATATTGTTTGGGCAAATAAAACCCTTTTCTTTTGAAGCCACCTGTGTTCCTCTTCCTTCGCCAGCTTGGTCCCGCACAAGTTCAAAGACACATTAAAGACAGTTGTCAATGACACATTTTAACCATAGTTATATAAAATCTATTTTTATGCTCATGCAGACATTGCCTTCCTTTAACAGTGAAAAAAAAACAAACTTTTTCTTACTCAAATGTGTCATTTCTGTTTCCTAAAGTTTTAATGAGGGTGTTTGGCTAAAATCAACTGTACAGGCTGATGTAATGCTAACATACAAGCAAAAATGTAATAATAATAATGTGTCATTTTCTAATTAATAAAAACCCATGTAGTCATGAAAAAACAGATATAAAACATGTATTTATACTTTTTATGTCTTTTAATCTGTTCAGCTTGTGCTGCTTCAAGAAATATGTTCAGTTTTTAACTCATCTGCTGTCTTAAAAGATTTAAAAATGTGAAAATGTGATCATGTTCATTGCATGTGGAACCACTGACATATACTACATCCTAACATGCTATGTCCTCTGGTTGCAATCATGGTTCTAAATCTCTACTTCTTTATTACCCATGTGGCTAAGCTGCTGTCCTTTCATTTCCTCTCTCAGCTTTCCTGCTCTGCTGACACAGGAGAGTTCTGGAAGCATGGCAGCCAGCTGTGCTGATAAGAAATAGGCAGTGATATTTCCAGCAGTATGTCTAATT
Organism: Telmatherina bonti; assembly: GCF_933228915.1. Taxonomy (NCBI): domain Eukaryota; kingdom Metazoa; phylum Chordata; class Actinopteri; order Atheriniformes; family Telmatherinidae; genus Telmatherina; species Telmatherina bonti. Next base: position 23,347,170 of record NC_136622.1, read on the forward strand.
GAGCATTTGGCTACTCCCTACATTTAGGAAGCACGTTAGACGTCTGGAATGATTTAGCAATCATAAATGCAAGAAGTTACATAAACCATAACCATGTCATAAAATACTGCATTTATTCTCGGAGCATAAAAAAAGAATAAAACAAAAGAAAAATGGCTTCTTTTCCTTGACATGTGACTACAAAATTAATTTCAAAGTGTACAAGAATTCATTACAGTGCTATTAAAATCTGTATAATAATTTGCCTCTCCAGGGGACTAATGTTCAGCTCAAATCCTGTTTTTTCTGCCAGTGTCATAGCAATGGGAGGTATTTACAAATAATATTTGCATTATTGGAACCTTTTTAAGACACAATGCTTTGTTCCAAACAATTTGTCAGAGTAAAAAAATTGACACTGGAAGCTATCAACTCAACATTTTGCATACAGTTCATTGCTATCCCTTCAGTTGCTCCCACTCAGTCTGATCTCTGCTTAATCGGAGGTTACACATACTGTAAGTACATATCACCTGACAATATCTTCAAAATATCATAAAGTAAAAATTGTTTATAATCTATTTTCACTATTTGACAGCAAAAAGGTGGCTCATTTCCCAGGATGAAGTGTAAGAAGAATCCTAAACAAACAGAAAAGAAGTAGTCTGAAAGCTGAAAAGAGCTGATATAAATACATGTGGATTCTTGTTAAAAATCTGCTTTGCAAATTGAAACATGGTTTTCAGATCTAAAGGACACAGTGAATATGTTATGGTGATACGATAAAGAGATGGAAGCTTCAGCTTTTTTTTTTTTTTAAATATCAGTTTATGAGATAGGTTTCTGCAAATGAACTATTACAATTCTCTGCAAATTTCTCTCGCTTTGAAGTAAATCAGTGTAAGTGACCTCTTAATGACTTTTCCATCCTGAGTGTATCTGTCTCTCCTGATAAGTCTGGCTTGCATAAATTAAAGATGACCTTTCACTTAAAAGCTCAAACGGTAGATCTTGATCCCTTCATGAAGTGCTAGGATTAACCAACTGATAAAATCTTAATGTTGTGCCAGTCTATTTTGATGCACTCAAGCACTCGCATCTTTACATCTCTATACGACAAGAAAACTTATATATTCTATTACTGAAAGTACTATATATATATATATAGATATCTATATATATATCTATATATATATATAGAAATATATATCTATATATATATATCTATATCTATATCTATATATATATATATGTATATATATATATATATATATATATATATATATATATATATATATATATATATATATGAAGCACCACTTTCAGTCAGGCGCTTTAGTTACTAATTGACTTAAGATGATTTCACACATACACATGCGCGTGTATCCACCCCTTTACACACACCTGCTCTTCCAACTTCTTTTTATTTAATTATCCAGAAACGTATCCAGAGATGATCATGCAACATTCTAGCCCCAAACGTGTTTTTGCTGAGTTGCATAGGTCATTCTGGATACTGCGGGGGTGGGAAGTCATCTGCAAACATGGCCTGCATTGGATAGCTCAGCCCTCAGTTCCCAACACGGCTGATCTTCCTACTGCTAGGCCACCAGATCTCATGCATCTGCATGTACTTCTGTTTTACAGTATTTAAACGATTGTTCAAATTTACCAGTCAGTGTTGTCTTGAGGTTCATAGCTGAAAATGCTAAAATGATAAAACATCCTGCAGAGAAAAAAGTTCAACTTTTTAAATTTCCCTATGAAGATGTAGTTTCAGTGGAGTTGCTCTAAATGTATTTAAAGTTTATATCTCAGACTGACATTAAGAAAGCCTACATAAAATATGATGTTATGATATACAGTGCTTTGACTCACTAATGAACCAAAAATGAATTTGGACCTTTTTTTCCGACCATTTAGCAAGCAGACTGATCAGTAGCTTGACTTTTAAATTTAAGTTCTTTCAGTGGTCAAATGTGTGAGCCAGTGCATTTGCAACATTTTGTGCAAATATGAAAGAACTTAATTCTAAAAATATTTACCATGATCTTTCTATAATTTATTTTTTCTACTTCTCATACCTTCTTTAATTCTTAAACATCTACTTTCATATTCCTTGTAAGATACAGACTATGACTTTGGTTAATAACACATTTAGTTCAACGCTTTGTGTAATATTATTTAAATGGAAAATGAAAAAGAAACTGAAGAAAGTTGTTTTACATAACTAGTAAAAATTTAAAGTGCACGATATTCACAATGTTTATATTACTATATGTGGACCATGTTGTGTTTTTTAAATTGCCAGTTTGGGACTTTGTCCCCAAATGTCTCTCTTCCATTGTCATGCTGCTAATAAAAACAGGCCTAGATGTTGTCCAGTTGGCTGAATTGTAATAAAAGTTTTTCTGTTTTAGACTTCATTTTCCTTCAATGCTGTAAAATAAAATGAAAAAAAAAAACAAACAAAAAAACAAAAACAAAAAAAACCCCACTGAAAATAACAATAGAATCAAATTCCCATTAATACTGCGGGACAGGATGACTGATTTGATTTAATTTTAGTCTTTTGAGGTGCAGAAGAAACCATAATCTGCAAAGCACCACTTGAAATGGCTCATAGAAGTATCGTGTCAGATTAATGAAACATTTAAGGTTTCTATCTATGAGGCTGTGTTCAAACTTGAATGAAGATCAGGGCTGTGCTGATAAACTGGTTTTTATAATAACAATGATGAAAGAATAAAATACTTATTTTATGTTTATATTACAAATGTAATGGCATGGTGATAAAGTGAAATATGATAAAAGCAGATACTAAATAAAAAATAATGTGCTTTTTGCAACATTCCCTTACTTTCTGTTTTGGGTGTTACTGAACCTTTAAAAAAGTATCAAAATATTATATATTGACCTGTAAGTTTTTACTGGTCCCTTTTTTGCTTCCATCTGCATTTCTGAGGTTTGTCATATATTCTTCATGTGGAAATGAGGCAAACATAAACCTAAATGGCACTTATTATGTTACTGATGTCAGCACGTTTGAAGTGCTCACTTAAATGTGGGTAGGAAGGGAAAGAGGGATGAGGCAAAGGAGGAGTGTGGGTGGATGCTGAGTCTAGGTTAATGTCCGTGGAGCGTCTCAAAGCTTTCTCGGCTTGACTCATTGGATGGCTGAGATCAGACAGAATGGTAGATTGAAAGTTTTACCCTTAGCTTTTAAGACTGCTCTGCTCACTCATTGCTCTCTCTTCCTTTCCCCCTCCTTACAGTTTGTCCCTCTCATGTCATCACGACCGGCATATCAATCTATACCTTTTCCTTTCTGTCAAACATGCGTCCAGTGTTTCATTAACACTTTCTTACTCATAACATGTTGTTTGGTTATTTCTTTCCACCGCTTCTTGACCCACGCCCTTGCTTCTGTGCATTACTTTAGCCATTGGAAAGAGGTTGCCTCAGCAATCCGCCCCTGCTGCTATAGACTGTGTTTATATATGGCCACCACTTCGTATGTGATGAGACAGGTGGGAGGTGGACGAATACAGCTATCTTTCCCCCAGATCTCTCTCATGGCTCATTCTTTCTATCCTATTTATTGTATGCGTGAGTCTGTATGTGTGAGAGTGAGCTAGAATGCTTGCATGCGCATATGTGCCTGAAGCAATGATGATCCATCAGACACATACACATTCCCGGGGCATAACCATTTTCCACCATCCCATCTCCTCTGAACTCAGGGAAACATATTTTGGAGATTTTGGTTTGCAGGCGTGTTTTTCCTTCCTATTTTCTGTTGGATTAAAGTGGATAAAAATGTTCAGTCAGCATCAAAGTGCAGACATTGGGTGCCAGATTTCAGACACAAACTCTCCACCACAGTGCATGAACAGGCTTCTTTCTTTAGAAAGAAGCCACAATAACTTAATTCAGGAACTAAAAAGACAATAAATTGATACAATGATGCTTATTATTAGTTTGGTGGCTCTCATGATTTATTTTCTTTTTCACCACTTAGTGCTTCAGTTACAAATTATTTTAACCTTCCTGTGTTTGACATTCATGTGCTGGACATAAATCAGTAAGAACATTTTCTGATAAATAATTGTCTCAATTTATTCTGTACTTTCAGGCTCACTTAAGTGTAGGTGTGAACAGGTGAAAACTCTGAAATTGAGTTTGGAGATTGGAAATTGTTGCGAAGATAACTTCATTGTTTCTGATACTTTTTTTATTCCTAAAATATCCACATTAATATTGTGATTCAGTCACAGTCAAAAAACAAGTTAAGTAATGACCTAACATTACTTTGTGAAGTTGTGAGAGCAACTACATGTGAAGCGTCAAAACTCATAAATGAGATTGCAATTTACAAACAGAAACAAGATATTTTGACATCATTTTGGACTTCAAGTACTTTAAATTATTGACTGAAGATCTTTTAAATGAAGCAAAATATTTGCAAAATCTGTGGTTTGCTGAATAAAGAAACTTTGTTCAATAATTGTGCTCAGGAAACACCACACATTAGGTGGCTGACACGCTGAGAAACATAACATTAAATATAAATAGATGAGTTATAATTCAAAGTAGAATCCAGACTGTAGAGGCTATAAAAGGCTGTGCTCCACTTAAAAGCTGAATAGGAAAACTGGTGGATCAACTGATTCTCTCATTTTCCCCTTATTGAGACAGCACCACTAATTAGCTGTCAGAACACTGCAGATATAGAAGCACACTATAGAGTAATTGTACACATTCAAACATGCTCTTACCAACACACTTTTACTGAAGACTTAAAAGACTCCATGTTCATGGTGACACTTGACAAGTCAATAAGCCAATGGTTTAGGCTTATCTCCTTTTCACCACTCCATATTTTATTGATTTCTTCCACACTTTATCTAAAACTGGAATTAGTCACCATGTTGCTGCCAACTACATTGAAACGCTGACCTGCTGCATTTACATTCTTGTACCCCTAGAAAATAACAGTCAGTTAGAGATATCGTCGACAATAAATTAAGTTGGCTGATAACAAGACTACTGTCCATGTAACCTTCATACTGTGACTTACAAGCTGGCGGACACTTTACTGGTGAAATACTTTTTCTTTTCCAAAAGTCCTGTGTCTAGCCCAAGATTGTTTAATGTGCACATAGTATGTGCACAAGACTTAATGTATGTTTGTCGGTATGCTTTCAGTTATCACACTATTTAGCTGTGAAGTGGTAGATTAGAGGTTGAAGATACTTTCCTAATCTCAAAAGCTTGAGAACCAATCATATAGGTCATTAGCTGAGTTGAACAAATAGACTGACAAGCATATCGGCAACAGAGAGCTCAGTAAACATTACAAACAGCCTGACACAAAATGCTATGTTTACTTTGATTCCACTGCAAAATGCACAGTTTGTACACATTTACTGCTTACACTCACTCCTTGTAAGTATATTTGAAATGGAAATGACTCTACGATTTCCATTTCACTCTCATAGTAGTCCATTTATTTCAGAGTGGTTCTGACATTGAATTAAGTGAAAACAATTGTTGTTTATCTTTTACCAAGTGTAGTGATCTCAGCCTTCCAAGACATTCCAAAGACATCAGAACTGGATTAAGAGAAATTAAGAGAAATTGTCATTTCTTTCTCTGCAGTAAGACTGGTCCACTGGACGAGGAGGGTGACCCATTTGATCCAAAAGGAGGATACCCTCCTTTTGGATCAAAATATAGGATATATATATAGGATAAATATATCCTAGAGTAACACAGCATGTCAGTGTATTGTGCATGGTCAAAGAAAACTCTAAACAGCTACAAATATGCAGATAGCACACAAAGATGCAGACTGAATCCATTACTTTCAATATTTGTCAATTGAAAACCAGAGGTTCAACTGTGCTGAATAATGTCACAGAATGTCTGATCTTCTGAAAGTGGAAACAAATGTTAAAAAAAAATAATAAATAAATAAAGGGGATCATAAATAGGAAAAAACAAAACAAAACACATAAGCACACCTACACACTAGCACGACAGATCACTGCAATGCACAGTCCAGCAACTTTGATAGCTTTACCACTATTAAGTAGAAACCCATAACTACTCCCCTTCCACTTTAGCTTGAATTTTTTCATCATATTCCATCATTTCTCATTTTTTTGTCCATTTCACATCAGGATACTCATTCCTCGCGCCTTGCTTTTTACTACCCTGCATCCTCTGACTGCTTTCTGCTCGGTTGGATTAAAACATGGAAAATATACTGCCATAATTCTTATTTTATAGAATTTTCTCCTTTTCTTAAGTTTACATATCGACTTTTTATCTTGAAACAAGGTGTACCACTGACATATTAATGTAAATGTACAATGACTACATGATGTACATAAACAGAGAAAATGACTCCTTTCCCATGATTACTCATAGATGTGGTCCCTCTGCAGTGTCTTTAATCACATCTTTTTTAAGTGGATTTCTGGGAAGTTTTACTGAGATACGACTTTTGCAAAATAACTCATTTTCACTGTTGCAGCGGGAGGATAAGGACTTTCAGTAATCAGTACCTTACAGGGTAAATGACCTGTAAATCCCCCCCCTCCAATCCCCACTCCCCCCCCCTCCACACACACACTCTACAGGCAGAGTGTGTGTCATGGACAGAAGAAAGTCAGAGGAATGCGTAGAATAGAAGATGGGAGAGTACATTTCAAAGAGTATACGATAATTCATTGATTTTTCTTTGAACATGAACACAAGCCTTTTTTATTTGTTTTGGACGTATGTATTAGTGATGGGAAGTTTGGCTCTTTCCAAAGATTCAGTTCTATTTGCAAATGTTTTATTATATGCTTTTTTTATTCACCTTCTACTGTCTTTATAACGTCTTTTGACTTCATCCACTGTTTTCATTATTTTACCGACAGCATGAACTTTTTTCATAAATTTTCTCTCAAATAGTTTTTCCTTGTATGGCAGTCAGATTTCCTTGCTGCAGGTCAGTCTTTTTTTTTCCAAACTCGTCATGCTGCATAACAAGAAAGGTGCAAACTCTAATGTGTTTGCACCTATTACCTGTTCATGCAAAGGATTTGCCCTGTGCTGGTTTTGGATAGTTCAACATTAAGGAATGCAGTATTATGCAATATTAGTAGAACATGTGGGATTGGATCTTTAGATAAAGAAAAACTTTAAACGGCTATCAATGACCCCAAAAACGTATGCTTCCAAAGCAGGGACAGCAATGGGTACATGGAAATACATATTAGCAGACAAGGGAAATTTTAGTTTTAAGAGGCACTCAGCATATATGTCTACCACAGTGTTAAATCCATTGAGCCCTGAAAGTTTGCTGCAGGGCATGTTTGTATTGAACTGGATGTTGTGTGGTGACACAGGTTCAACCAATGGTTGCTCATCCCTGGAGATTGTTTTTATTCATTGAAGCCTCTTTTGCAGTGGTAAGTTTTATTACAATTTAGTGAGCTGGTATTTATGTTTGCAACTAAAAACTATACCAGTTCTATGGAACAACATCTTAATACCATGCATTTTAACATACAATATATGTCCATCACAAGAGCAAGAGAGCAGTTCATCTGTTCCATATAGCAAGTTTCAACATCAGCAACATTTATTTGTCGATTAAGAAAGTCTAAATAAAAACTTTATCTGCCTTCGTTCTAACATTTTCAACTTTGGAGGCACCAAAGGATAGGCCAGGAGGCTCAATATGATTGGGTGGGGATTTCCAAAAACATAACACCTTCTTTCGATTAGGTTTCCAAAGCTTGCAACCGGTGGTATAGTCACTCAAAATCGAGACCCTGTTTTCAAGCAGGCTACTTCTGCAGTCTGCTTCAGAGTATTGTTGGTGTTCATATTACGCCAAATAAACTGTACATTTCTTGGAAGCGAACCCAGTCCAGTCCACCTAACAGCAGCAGAGTGAACATGCCTTTTGACTGCAAGACTGGTGCTGCAACTGACATCAACTTTCAGCTCAAGTAAATTTCTTCGACGTCCAGACAGACCTCTGTATATTGCCGACTTACTTTCATTAACCATGGTTGTCTCCACAAGTTTTAATTGCTGCGAAGGTGGAGTTCTGTCATGTTTATCTTAGGACAATGACCTAGACAAACATGTATCTAATTAAGACAAGAACTAAGTATCAGTTATTATAAAAAACCTCCAGTGAGGGAAAATTACTGCAGGAGAGTTAAGAAAACTCTACTTGTTTCCTGGGCTCTTTTCCTCTTTGTCCTTTCAATAAAATAAAAATAAAAGTAATGAATAGAAGAAAGCAGATAGAAGGAATCTTAAGAAAGGTAGAGGACAAAAAGATTAGGAACAGGGGAAACAAAATCCAACTATAGGAGAAAAAGAGGGGTTTGGATTGGAAAGGTGACATTTGGTGACCAAGGGCTATTTGTGGTGACATTTTCACACCTCTGCTCTTCTGTAATGCCAGGACAATGTGCTCAAGCTCGTTTGTCACCTGCCTTCCTAACAAGCTTGTTACCACTTCTGCTGCTGGACTTAATGTGAGCTTGTGTCCATTAAACTTAAGATTTTCTGCTTCTTACACGTAAATCTTTACACATGAGGGAAAGTATTAATACTCATATGACATAATAAGCTACAATACTTTTTGTGGTTTTTCTTTGTCTTCATTCCTGGCCTCAACATGTTTCCAGAAGCAAGCTCTGACTCTATTATGCTAGAATTTTCTGAACCACTGTATTATTATCAGTGATATAAAAAGAAACAATCCATAAAATAAAGAACAGGGAGCTAAAAATATGTCAGCACACGATTTTTTGTGTGAATAATACCACAGAGAATCTGTATCTTTAATGTAGATGAAACAGGAATGCTTAGTATACACAATGGGCTAGCTCTACGATCCCAATTTGTGAGTAATTTTTTGCCTGCGCAATCTAGAATTTTGTGCATGGGGCTGAATTATTGTTGGTGGGCTATTCATTGGGTATGGTTACATGGTGTTTTTTAATTAGGAATTAATAATTCAGAATGAAATAATTCGGAATAAACTTATTTTCTTACGAGTTTACATGAATATAATAATTCCGATTGAACGTTTACATGAAGCACGTCCTCACTTAATTCCTCTTGAGAGCAGCGGGTTGGGAAGGGTTCTAATTGGACCGAGGGTGCACGTGACGTATGACATATACCGGAAATAAACAAAGTTCCCTCCCTGCTTTTCATCTTTTTAGTCATAATTTGTAAAAACTACATAAGTACTAGTTTTGCCACTATTTTTAATATAATTTGTAAGTACCAGCTCAACATGAGCATACTACTTCACTTTTTGCGGCAACTGAGAAGCAGAGGAACCACAGAACACGGGAGGAAAAAGAATGTGCGTCATCGGGACAGGACAAGGTAACGAGCATGCGCAGAACGACAGGAATTAACTTAGAGTGGAATGAAGGTTTACATGACACAGGAATTAAAAAGATTGGAATTAAAATGCAACTAAAACAACCACTTACATTGGAATTAAATTTAATTCCGAATGAAAATTAGCATTAGGAATTAAGGGTTTAAATGGTCGTTTTTCATCAGTTCAGCAGAATTAACTTTTATTCAGAATTTAACAGGAATTAAAACACGGATTGAGAGTGTGATTGCATAAGTTGCCGCCAGGTGCAAACATGTTGGAGACATTCTTGCACATTTTGTGGTTTACAGCATGGCGAGTCTGGAGAGAAAACATGACCTAGAGCAAAGAAATGCTGTGTGAGCAAATTTAAGAAAAAGTTAATGATGTTGGTTAAAGGAACGCAAACAGTGGATAAGGTGAATAGAAGGCTTGAAGACATTAGAAAGCGAATAAAAGAAATAGCCTGCTGTGTCCTGTGTAGACAGTATACACTATCACCTTTAAAAAAAAAAGGAAACATGAACGGATGTGACACAGTCTTTTGTTACTTATGTTGGGCTAATTTATTTTTTTTTACGAAGAATTTCATAAATTAACCAACTTATAAGACAGCTGTCTAAAACATGCCAGCTTGCAACTTGGAGAACAGAAAACTGTCTTTTAAAGTGGAAATGAAACAGTCAAGCAAACTAACATTTACTAGACCCAGTCATAATTTCATCGCTAATAATATTTCAAATGCGACAAATATTAACATATACAAGAAAACCGTAGTTTAGTTTTATCTTTCATAGCAAGAGCGCCGCCATCTAGCAGTACTGTAAACGGTGACGTCACGGGTTGGTTGCTTCTTTGGCTGCGAGCTGATTGAATCTATTCTACCTAAAGCATTAACACAATTAAGAAGAGTGGTAGAATGGAGGACGAAACTGAAAGACTGAGTGAATACAATAACCCCATTGCCTACACGTTCGAGCCGGGTGAGTCGAGTCGTGATGAGGAGGGAGGAGGAAGATGAGGAGCTGGTGCTTCTCTATGGGGCGGAACAGGTCAGCACTACCACCTGGTGTAGGTGTGGCTACTGTTCTGCGATGCCCACAATAGTGGAGTCGATCTGCTGCCAAGAGGCTGACTTAGACCACCTCTTGTGCGGTAAATCGTGCATAACTGAAGTCCGCACATTTGATCTACTGTGCCAGGAGGTGGACGTGTTGGCCATGCTGTCCCTGAAAGATGTCCGTGCGGAGACACTGCAGCGTCCGGTTAACAGCAGGTAACTGTTAGAAAGCTAGCAAATCTTAGTAATCACTGCTGGTTTAATCTCAAATAAAATAAATGGTGCAGTGAAACAGTAATATGATCGAAAAGATGCAAATAATATTTCCATTTGCAACTAGCTAATAAAACGTCTAGATTTATTTTGCTCCTGGCTAACGCTGCTAGCTAATTACTAGATAAACATTAGAGTTAGCTAACAATAACATTAGGAGCTCGTCTTATGTGTGAAGTTGTTTCCTGCTGTCAAAACCTTTTTAGTGTTTAAAAACTGTACTTTTGTAATTACAATAAAGTTTAAGGATTAAAAAACCCTTTAAGTTAAATTTATATTAGCTTGTTGAACAAATGCCCCTTGCCCCTTGCAGACATTGAGCAACACATACTGAAACTAATTTTAGTCAGTAAACATAAGCATTGTCTTTACTTAAACACAAACACTCACGCATACCAGTCTGTCTGTACTTGTTTCCTTTTCACCTACAATATCTTCATACCAACATTAAATCATATTTTTAAATGTGAAATGTTCAGGCTCATGTTGTGTACCAATCAGCACCCTTCAGACTGGTTTTTAAAGTACAAAACAAACAAAAAGCCCTCCTGTAAATCTTGAATGTTACCCAACTTTACAAGCAAGCAACACCTAATAATCACATATATGGCGATGAATCAGAGAAAACTGCTTATGCATATCATGCAGTAAGAAAGTGATAATATTTTCTCAGTAAGTTTCTTAAATTTGTACCATTTACGTGTACGTTCAATTTGAGTTTGCATTTGACAGAAGGTAAGCCAATAATTTAAATCAATTCTAACTTAATGGAGGAGCCCAAGCATTTATTGTAATATTTAATTGACCCCATTTAGTGCACAATCCTTTCTCTCTCAAATGTCCCAAACATTATTGGACTGAAGCCCTGCTTTTGTTTTCCTTCTACTCTACAGAAAGAAATATTAAGTAATCCCCTCTGTGTTTTTCATAAATTCATTGTAGCTTGTCCTGGTTGTATCCGGGACTTAGTGCAAGAAAACTCACAGAGCGACAAGACATGTCGTGACATGCAAATGAGTGATAGGCAAAAAGCTGCCCTGGGTGGCTGTCCTTGTTGCCCATACTTACTGCTTGTCACCCAGATCGTGTACACTTTTAAACATTTTGATCAGACTGCACAGTAATGATGATGATGAACTGTGAAAGGCCACTGCCTGCTGCATTGCATGATGAAATATCTCTTCATAGTGTTTCATGTAAGGCCATGACACCTCTCATTAGTTTGAATTGCTTGTGTCTAAGTTAGTTTAGGAGTTGTGATGATGTGATACCAACTTTACATGATAGTCTATTCATGAGGTACAACACAATACCTTATAATATGCCTGTATGCCTGAACCACAAGACTGTAAATATTTTGTGAGAACATTCTTTTCAGGTATGAGAGATGTTGTAGACATTTTTGACAATTTAAATGAAAACACTAAAGAAAAGTGTAGCTGGCAAGATGTAAAACTATGAACTCTACTGTACTGAACAACTAGAAGAACTCAAAGAGCACAGACCTTCATTTCCTGAGAAACACCCCAAAATGCCCAGGAGCCCACTAGTTATCTAGCCAATGTCATCACCCTTATGTGTACTTAAAGCTAATATCACCATCTATTTCCATCATCAGGATAGACGCCAAAATGTATTTAGAATACCCGACCCTGCAAAAAATACCCATAGACATGAAGATGAATAAAATGGCTATAACAGTCTTTTAGAAAAGTAAAAAAAAACAACATATGTTTGTCTAATGGTTCCAATATGGCTTAGTTATTAGTTGACATAATCTTGTCATTATTTACACAGTTTGACACAAAACTGAAAAAAACAACAACAACAACAACAAAAAAAACAGAAAACAAACAACCAAAAGAACAAACTGGTAGAGTCCTTTTGTCTAATTCACTTGTCTTTGTCCATTTACATACTTTATAGGTAAGCCCAAGTACTCCCAACCAGGAGATTTTAATGACAGAATGTAGATAGACTTCAAGCTCTGATTTCTACAACTGTCGCTAGACACAACACCTGCAAGCCAGAGGCCTGGCAGCCTTCAGTGTTGTTGTTGTTTCAGTGTTGTTTACTCTTCCATGTGGGAACTCAGCACACCTTTGTTCCATGCTGATTCAGATTACTGGCCAGAAATAAACAGATCTAAAGTAAAAAATCATTTGAAGTACTTTAGCTAACAGTTCCAGTCTACAACATGTTACAGTACATTTGTAAATCTTTTTGTCTGCACTGATTCATAAGAATAATTATGAACCAGGGTTTTCTTTTTTTTGTTTAAATTTTAACATAATCCAATGTATTTAATGATACATGTTAATTTTATGAAAGAAATATAACTTATTTGGAAGGAGCAGTTGTGAGTGTGTCCTGGGATTATAAGAGGTCAGTGTATCCCATCCCACACAGCCTCTCCGCAGCAAATTGACATGATAGTAGGAGTGTCCCAGTGCCCATTAACTTGATGTGGAAGTAAGCTGTATTAACCCAGAAAACTGGCAATTTTTTTTCTTTTTTTTTTAGAGTCCTCATGCGCACCCACATAGATTGCGCCCTGGGTGGTCACTCATCTTGCCCATTGCTCTCTGGTTTGAATACGGATTCTGGTCAAGTTACAGTCCTGGTACTGCTGAATCTCAGTGTTGCATTTGATACTGTAGATCACAGAATCCTGTTGCACAGGCTTGAAAACTGGGTTGGACTTTCTGGAGTAGTCCTTAACTGGTTCAGGCCCTGTTTAGAAGGCTGGAGTTACCTAGTTACAATCAACATCTATGAATTAGAGAGAGTGGTCATGACTTGTGGAGTAACTCAGGAGTCAGATCTCTTCTGTTCAACCTGTATATGCTCCCCTTTGGGTCAAATAATACAGAACTTTAACATTAATTATCACAGTTATGCAGATGACATGCAGCTTTATGTGTCTTTGTCCCCAGACGACTGCAGTCCAGTAGACTTACTGTGCCAGTGTTTGGAGCAAATAAACACCTGGATGAGCGATAATTTTTTTTTTTATAATTAAATGAAGAACAAACTGAGATTATTCTGTTTGGTAGCAAAGGGAAGAGGGTCAGCAATGTTAAACACCTGGAGACTCGGGCTCTTAAAACTACCAATCAAATCCATAACCTGAGAGTACTAAGATCTGACTTTCAGAAGCCACATAAAAGCTGTCACTAAGACAGCTTTTTACCAACTCAAAAACATCAACAGTATTTAAAGTTTTGTCTCCCAGAAAGACCAGAAGAAACTTATCCATGCTCTTCTGAATTTCCCCAGAATTCCCTCTAGAGAGAAGTGTTGTTCTATTTGAGTGAGGCATTATTAAGGAAAGCTAAATTGGTTCTGAGTCCTTAGAGGTCCTTATTCAACCATCTTCATCATCAAGTTTAACTGTTTGGGCTTATGCTAAAGCTGCTAAGCTAAGTGAAGCTGGAAGAGCTAATCTGTATTGATAATATTTAATGTTCTTGTTAACAATGCTAATTATAATATGGATTTTATTAATCTTTTTATCATTTCAGAACCATACATACAAATGTATACCTCCAGTTAGCTACAGTACATACCTGTGTAGGCTCACCTAAACAATACTGAGGTGTAATAGCCTGATTGCCTGCTCTGAGAGTACTACGAAGTTGTACTGAGTCAACCTGCCATTAAAGAAAGTGGAAGCATCACCTCTGTCCAGTTCATCACCCTCTAACCGGGGCTCACTCCAAAACTCACCAGCCAATCGGAATGCACCCCTTAAAGAGCATGCCCATGAAAGGCTTGTGTCAGAAATGAAACCAAACAATCGAGAATCAAAACCAAAGCCTGTGAAGCACAACCAAAATAGCGAGAAGAGAGAAAAAGGAAGAGGAAACTACAAACAAAACTACTCAATTTAACCAAATAAAACCCTAATAGTTTTCATGATGATTGATCAGTTTTGATTTTGAGATTATTTATTTTACTTAAGTTTTAGAAAGTTTTGGTTTTAATTGTTGTTTTTTGCTTGAGTTTTAAAATGTTTTGCTTGGAGATTCTGAAACAAATCTGATTCCATATCACTGCAGATGAGGGGCTAAAATCATCACATTACTGCCTACATTCCTTCATTCTCTATACATGCATTCATCTCCAGTAGACTGGATTACGGTAATGGCCTTTTAACAGGACTTATTAAACATCTTCAAATCATCCAGGATGCTGCTGCAAGAGCTTTAACTAGGACTGAGATTAACACATCACACCAGTTTTAAAATCTTTACACTGGCTCCCAGTCAGTCACAGGATAGATTATAAAACCCTGCTGATTGTTAACAAATTCTAGAATGGTTTAGGACCAGAATACATCTGTGATATGTTCAGAGAATACAAGCCAAGATCCAAAGATCTTAGATCCAAAGACTCAGGGCAATTAGTCAAGACCTGAGTCCAGACTAAACATGAAGAATCAGCATTTAGCTGTCATGCTTCAAACAGGTGTAACAAACAGTGGAGGTCAAATTCACCAAATGTAATCACTTTTAAATCCAGATTAAATATATTTCTTTTCTCTTGCACCTATGCTTATTCCACCACTGTGGGAGAGCAAATAGTTCATAAAGCAGTGACCCTTTCAAACATTTGTTTGTACATTTTTTTCATCAACCAAAATAATGGTCTTTTGTTGCCAAGCTGCATTCGGCCCACGTATTAACTACTTCACAGTGACTCACATTATATTAGCCACTCCTTTTTAAATGCACACAAGCATCAAATCAATATATGATTATGAACAGAAGTCATGTTGTGTTACACATTAATCATCTGAGTGCTTTTGTTACAACAGCTCCTTCTCAGAGACATTATTTGTGACTGCACTGCTGCAAGTATAATCTGATTCTAAGGGAAATACTGAACTGTCTGCATTTTTTAAAAACACTGGTCTGTGTTTTAGTGGAGAGTTGGTAAGAATGAATATGGCTTGCACAAAGAACATGCACACCTGCACACACTCACACACAACACATAAAACAGACTAATGAGTGTCAAGGGGATACTATGTTTTGGTTGATGCCATAATAAAGCACAATGTGTCATTAATGCAGACCCAGGCCCAGTTTAACCACTAGCAATTACTCTAATCCCCAGTATTTCACTAGTAGCTTTGCATTTGTTAAAGACAGAACCCTTTGTTCTGACACTTTGTATTTATTTTTCTTGATCCATATATCAATATTAAAAACAATACTGTACAGCATATTGATTAATGATACAAACTGATATACTTTCATCCCGACAATTCTTCATTCATTCATGAAATCTTCATCTATCATAATCATTTCTTAAGAATTTCTTTTGCAACAACCCCCAAAAATACTTGCTTTTTTCCCCCAATTACATCTTACTCTGCTGAATGAAACATAATCAATTGTGATGGAGTCACAATTTTCATTGCCTGAGCAAAGCAACATTTTCTTCCACTGTTGAATGTGCTCAAACCCACTCAGACGCTTGTTTGAAAAGTATCTCTTGAGCTTTTAGATGTTACCAGCAAAGCTTATATAGGTGTTTAAAGCAACTAAACAGATATTTCTAATCCACAGAGAATACCATTTAACATTCAGTATTTGGACATTGCTGCCAAGGAATTTCAGTAATTCATGTAACTAGAAACATTATATAACCCAGTTTAATTTTAGATGAAATATAACTCACTTCAGTGTATCAACCTGTCAAACCCAATGAAAGACATTACCACAGAATATAACCAAAATCATAACATGTTGTTTCGGAATTGTTTAACACACACAAATGGGATTTAAATTATTTGACAGTGGAATAAAGAACAACATCAACACCACCATCATCAGCAGTTCAATATTTAATTTATTGAAGTGTCACATTTCTTTTACATTTCGTACATTATAAATGACTATAATCTGAGTCTTTGCGTGAACACAAGCTACTTTTGTGGTAATTTTAGCTTTTGAATTGTTTTTTTAATACATTCAATGTGTGTGTTTGCTATCTTAATTGAAAAATCCCAGAATAATGAGCTGCAGTTATGTGCCAACATCATTATTTAATTTGCGCAGGAGAGGAAGGTTGTTGGGAATTCAACTTCAATTAGTGGTGAAATGATTATTTAGTTAATTGGTCTTTTTGTATTTAGTGTCATTTTTATATAGTGTATGGATTAATAGCAAAATCAGTGAGAATAATAACTTAATTTTATTGATGATAATGCCTTAAAATAATGAATACCTTTTAAAACAACAAATAACAACAGAAATCTCTGTCCATCTTTTTCAGCAGAGTGCAGGTTAATCGTATGCTGAGAGGGACACCAAAGTTAAAAGAATGGAAGAATGTTGAGAAGTCATATGCTTGAGTTGAGGATGTGAGTCTATGAATAACTTGATAAATCTTCTTTGCCAATGCCCTGATCTTAACTCTTTAACCTTTGGTGTCCCACGTGCTGGCAATCAGGTATCTGAGACATACAGAGGAATGATATTTTGTTTGGGGTCAAACTATTGAGAAGACATGAATAACAATATGCTGATTACAGGCAGTGTAGTGGCGTGAGGTAACATCTTCCTCACTGGATAAACAAGGTTTGTCATCACTGGAGATTCTTTCACAGCAGACAGATGAGATTCAAGAGGAGATTATGCAACCAGTGGCCAATGTATCCCATAACTTCATGGTCTGGTACCACTCTGAGATGACAATGCTCACCCCCCTGAATGGGTTTTATCAAAAGCTACCTCTGGAATTTTGCAGTTGAGAGGAAGGATTGCCCAGCCCGACTTAAACCCCACTGAACATATAGAGTTAGCTTGGGTATGCTGTTCATTCCAGAGTGACCAACACAACCATATTGCCTGACTTCTGACAAAAGCTGGTTGGAGGTTGGGGTGCCATCCCATGGTGGTGTTTGACTAAGCTGGTGACCAGCATGAGGAGGAGGTGCAAAGCTGTTGTATATGTTATTCCTCCTATCAATGTTTGCTGCCATGATGTTTACTTTTTGAATTTCCAAGCTATCAATTGCTTCAGAGAAAAGGTCAAAATAACTCATCATCCATCCATGTTCTACACTGTTTGTTCCAATTAAAAGTCTTAGGAAAATTAGAGCCAATACCAGCAATTAGCAGGTGAGGGGTAGGACACATCTTGACCTCGGTAGCCTCTCAACACAGAAAGATAAACAAGAACTCATGGTCAAACTCAATCCTATGAAGAATTCTGTGACCAATTAACCTAACATGCATGTGTTTGTGGGAAAGGAAAGAGGAAACCTACATATGCACAGGGAGAATATGCAATCTCCACACAGAAAGCCCACTGTTTGAACCAGCCACCTTCTTGCTGTGATGCTGCAGTGCTAACCACCACATTACCATGCAGCCCTCAAAATAACCCAATTCTTTAAAACCAACAAATTAATCGGTTATTACAGCAGTCATAAGTTCCAGTGCTCACTCCAATAGAAATGAACAGCCAAAGGACTTCAATATTAACTGAGGTAATCCTCCTCCTTTGTCTGAAGGCTAATAGGAGGCAGTAGCAAGTGACTAAATAGAATGCTGGCCAGTGTGTCTGACACACACAAATGCACACACAGTTGATTGCTTTAATGAATTTTGTCATTGTGATGGTGAAGACAAGACTAAACCCCTGTTATTCTGCATGTAATTCTCTCCCCTTTCATGGTACAGAGCACAAGAGAGTGCGGAGAGTACAACTCCAATGAATTGTAATTAATTTTCAATTAATGCTTTTAATGAAATCCAATCACTCTTTTCCCTTTTTTTGTGCCAGCACTCATCTCAGCTGCAGTTCCAGCATAAAACAAATATGTGTTACTTTGGAAGCTCTTTGTGTGTCAAGGTCAAACAACAACTGAGAACATTGTCTAAATGTATGCATGTATATATGTGGAGCTACAGATGAGTTTTGCACCTTGAATAGGTGAACAGCTAAAGATAAACTTGAGTCATGATAATAGCGCAGGGGGGGACAGCTGACAAATTGTGCCACTAGAACAGCTGTAAGGCAGTGTAGCAAGCTGCTGCTGTAGTTTGGATTATATTACCTTTCCTTGGGGCTAAGTGTTGGTTTCAGGGATACGTCCCTAGTGCTCCTTGACAGTTCTCTCAGTTGTCTCTTATTATCCTAAAGCTGACAATGCATTATGAAGTTGACCACTGTATGGGACATAAGGAAGAAAAAAGTAGTGGGGCAGTTTCTCTAGGCTGCCCTGGTCCTCAGAGCTGATGAAGATTATGCGTAACAACAATCTTGGGAAGGGGTATTTGTTTGTGACTCAAGGAGAGATTTTGATGATAAATAAGTGACATTGCCGCAAGACCTACATGTCCCTCTGGTGTGGCTTGAAGGGGAAGGTGTGTTGGGTCCTGGTGTGCTTGTGTGTTTGCCTGTGTATGTGCATTTTCACCTTGTTTGTACACTTAAGTGCACATACTCATGCATCTGTGCATATTCTTCATGTGTATAGTTAAGTGAAAGTGATTTAACCACCTGGGACAGAAAACACAAGCATTCAACACAGAGATGTTCTAAAAATACATACTCTTTCAGAGGCTTCTCCTAAACAACAGAAGATGAGATGAAAACATTGGCTGATATTTTGCATTTGTGGGCTATCTGTGAAGCAGGGTGTGATGTTTTACTTTTTCTCCGTATGCTTATGAACCCACGCACTTGCTACATGTATGTGGCAGATGCTAAAGCCTGTGCGTATTTGTATGCTGTGTATACGATCGGTTTTAACAACTGAATTGAGACACCTCTCCTCCCCACTGAGTATCCAGATGCCAGCTGCAGGAACAAGGCTTTATTGCTTCATCGAAATGTCAGCACACAGCATGTGCATCTGGCATGTGTGTGAAACTCCCGGAGATATTGTAGGGAAACTTAATAATATATCGATTCATTATTGTTCTTTGGTGGGCCAACTTTTCAGATCCAGCTCATCAGAAACCAACGTCTGTCATGTTTTATGTATGAGTTTGCTCATGAGGTCTACTTCTAAAGATGAGTAATGTTGATTTGTGCATGTTAGTGTCAGAAAGTGTCTGTGGGTTTTCATGAATGTGTCAGTACTCTAAGATTCGTTTCTCTATTATTCATTCCCCTTTATCTAACAAATGTTTTAGTTAGTGTCACATTGGCCTTGATACTACCCTGTGATGGGCCAGAGCAGGCCAGAAGCATGGAACATAATGAGTCACAATGAAAAATATGCCAACTGGTCACCTTCAGGCTATTGCAGAGTGATGGTCAGTGATGACATCCACATTTTAGGCACAAATGTGCTCTGTATAGATTTTCTTTACAGCTGTCCCTCACAAATTTAAAACTTCAGGCAGAAGATGAGGAGCATGAGTGGGGTCCAAATTCTGTTAATGATAATGGTGATGTAATCTGACAAATTACTGTACACATAACTTAAGGACACCTAATGTTCAGTGAGTGACTTAAATCCCAAAACTGCTGATTTACAAGCACAGGCACAACCAGATCGTCTCAACTATGGTCAGTTAGTGTGATGGTACAAACAATCAGACAATCTGAAGCCTGTACTTAATCAGTTAAACCTTTATTTTATCGAACTTTTCTAATAATATTAAAATAAAGGTATTTATTTACTATTTGCTTTGCTAAGATGTGCCCTTTGACTGGGTCGACTTGGAACAAATTAAAGTGTTACCTCTCCAGGTTAACAACATTCAAATCTGTGACCCTTTCTCTTTGGCGTTTTTTATTCAGGTGTTTTAATTTTTTAACCCTGTTAATAGATCAGTGCCCTGAGTCCAGATTCCACTCTAACATGCAATGACTGCTAAATGGAAATAAATTGAGCCAATTTCCAAAAAAACCCAAGATGAATTCAAATGGCTGTTTTTTTGTGTGTGTGTGTTTGAACAGTCTTGAGTTTATGGCCCATGCATTCACTTACACACCGGACAGAAATAAGAAAAATATTAACTATATTAAGTCAGAGCTGTTGATTTATTCTCAAAGTTACCACATCCATTGACTTCACTGTAAGAGTGGTCACGGAGCCTTCAGTCCAAGCAAACCCCATGCTGTCAGATTCTACTACGAAACAAAAAGCAGCCATTTGATGACTGACAGGGAAGAGTAAATATGCTACCGCAGCTGACTTACCTTTGGAGACAAACAGATAGCATTGGCAATGACAGCAGTCTGATATGTAACTACTGAAAATCTACAAATTTCCAAGACTTTTTTTTTTCAGTGAACCCACTTTTTAAAGTTAGTAAATTCCCTTGACCCAATTTACAATAGCCCTATATAGTTTATAAGCTATAAAGAGAACGTGTGCATTAATAAAGCTTGTATCTATTTTCATTTTCAGTTTAGCATCCTGTCAATTTAACTATTTCAAAGAGATTTGATACATAACATTTATTCTATTTACCTATTTTTGACAATATGGGTTAAACAATATGTTTCTAGCAGATCTATCTCAACAATATCACAGCAACTCTTTAAGACCTTGCTCATACTGCTGCTGTATAGTCATCCACTTCCTGGGATAGTATGATTTGTTTGATGCAGAAAACCAACTACACTCTGACGCGGACCTTAGCTCTGGTCTGTTTGAAAGCCGGGGGTCTCGGTTCACTTGCAAACAAATTATCAGTAACAGAATCAGTAACAGAAAAATGAAGTCAAAAGTATGTATACAAAACATACAAAACACATATGCTCTGAACACAGCTATAAAATTAGGAATCTTAATACCATTAGTCCTCCAAGGGTTCAATTTTACTGTCCTTAATGCATTACAATGACCGAACTTGACCCATTGGTATCTTCTTTTGAAATCTGACCCGAGCTGACCTGTTTATGTATAATCTGCGACCCGACCCGCAAGTTAACACATTAAGTTTCCTTCCCTTCATTACACTACTTTTCTTTATTCATTCTTATATTTAATGTGAATAATTTTGTCCATCAGTAGATTGATAGAATCGGAATTCAGTTGCATTAACCAACCCTTTAAACTCCCATCATGTTGTCCACATACAACTCTCAACTACAACTCCCATTTTTTAGTGACGCTGTTGTTGGACCTTCTACACTCCGGTTCAACAATAACTTATTTTCTATACATCGTTTCTATAATTTTACTTTTATTCTAGTTTTTTTTTTAGTTTTTAAATTCCAGATTTTATTTATATTTACTGTGCAGTGTTTAATCTTAAAATGTTGAGTGTCATTTGTTTCTTTATTGTTTGGGTAGCTGCTGCTGTAAAAATGTGCTATATAAATAACTTGAACTTGAATCAAGAAATTGGATGCTCAGTTGTTTGATCTATAATAAATGTTGTAACCTTTTAATTTTTATATAATGAAAATATCCTGTTCTGTCCAGTCTTGTTTCTGGGTGCCTTTCGTTCATTCATTCATTCATTCTTTCATTCATTCATTCATTCATTCATTCATTCATTCGTCTATGCTGCCTAGTTCAAGTAAGGTTCATCGGAAGCTGGACCCTATGCCAGTAATCATCGGCCGAGAGGTGCTGTACACCCTGGACAGGTCGCACAGTCCTTGTAATTCATTATGGATACATTTACTGTCTCTATAGCAACTACAGGTCATTCCTTTCATTGATGCATTACTAAATTTATTTCTGTTATCTACTGGAAAATGACCAATCAGAAGAGAAAACATGTCAGCCACAGCCTCCACCTCCATAGTCTTAAATCTACAGCAGTCGAGTGAGCAGGACTGATCAGAAGAGTGTGCAGTGACAGAGATGAGAGTGGAGCAGTCACTACTATGATGACATTGGGCCACTTACATGTCCCCAGTGGACTGATAGGCTCTAATTAAAGTAATTCTTATGGAAGTAAATCTGTTCCACCAGATTTTGAATTGTCCGATGGCTAACATCATGTTATTCCCTTCAAAGTGCAGAAATGACTCCTTAAAATGTGTTTATTTTTCACTCATGGGTACTAGTTTACTTGCTAATAACACACACACATGCCCAGTGTTTACTGTGTGTTCACTCCCTTTTTTTGCATGTGGCCGGTTTTCAAGGGAACCCTTTTTGCGAGAAAATAAATGCTCTTCTCCCTCTTGGCCTCCTGGCAGCACAGTTGTCTGGCTGGATCTTGATGCTGCTGCAGTTATTCTTTAAAAAACATCGTTGACAGCTTTATTGTCTCTGAAAGCCCCCTTTTTTTAACCTTGGGTCATGGCAGCTTCTGACAGAAGAGCACTGGATTCCTTTCTGTGAACTTTTCTTTCCATGAATGAACAGAGAGCATCCACAAACTGTCTGTCTATGTTGACCCTTGCACAGGATTAACATTTTAGAGGCTATAAAATAGCTGAAAAAGAGTAAAGGAGTGTTAAAATGATGTTTTGTATAATTTAATAGTATATTTTATTATATTCATTATTTTATGTCATTAATATATTTATAATTATATCACGCCAATTCTGAATGCAGCAATAATTAAGAAACATGATATTAAAAGGAAAGATATATTTGTACAATGTACCTGCCAGCACGGATTTCCACAGTGACCTGCTCAAATAGCTCCAGAGCAATGCAGGCCAATTGCAGTCAAGAATCTGTTTTAGAATATGGATAGTCGAGTTCTACCTCGTAAAACACTCTTGTTTCAGCTTCAGTTTAGGCATGCCCATCTGTCTTTGTGTAGATATGAGATTTTCTGTGAATGTTGTGGAAGAATTCCACTATTGCCTCAACTTTCTCTGTGGTGGGCTTTATCACTTTCAGTGCATGTCTTACAAACAAGTGAATGATGTGCACAAGACATGGCAGGTGTTCAGGATTTTAACTGCTTTTGTTACATCACACAACTTTGTCTTCCACAACCAATTCTTTTAGCACTTTGAGCAGTTTTTCTGCTAGGTTCTCAGATGTGTGTCTGTCACTGAACTCGTAACAATCCAGAAGACAGGACACCATTTTGAAATGTTTAACAAAGCGACATGCAACTGACATGTAGGATGTGGTGGTTCGGGATGTCTGTCAGTCAGTTGCTTGACAGCTGGAGCTTTTTCCTTACCGTTTGTTAGGAGTGAACCCTGTTCTCTCTCATATAGGCTGGCTTTTGGTTAGAAGTGTATTCTTTGGATTGAGGGCGTATAGCTTCTGAATCCTTTGTCATCTACAGTGGAAACTGGTTATCATGTAATAATTTCAACCATTTCTTTAGTTGCTTTTTATTGTGGTGGGGTCATGGCATTTTGCAAAACCTGGCTCATAGAGTTCTGGGCTGGTGGCTGTAGTGTTGTACTGGATTTTTATGGGAGCAGCAACAGTTGCAGTAGACACACTGATTGTATGTGCCCAAGGCTACTTGCTACATAAGCACCGCCTTTGTTTTGGGTAGCTGTATCATATGGGGCACAGTTTGTCATTGTGGTTGAGGGACTGTATGTGAATACATCTCAGTTTGTTACAATCACTATTGATTTATGTGCCGTTTCTGATCATTTGTGTTGCCACCCCTTTCTCCCCCCTGGATGACACAGGGGATGTAACAGAAAACTGGCAACAGGCTTTCTGATCTTTTGTTGGGAAAGCCTGTGCATATCTAGTATAATGATCTATAAGAACCAACACATTTACAATGTCAACTGAGAGGGGACCAATGTCTGAAGGCCCTACATATGGATCTTTTACAGGTAAGAAAGCTCTTTCATTCTGGACATATGCTTCAATCTCAGCAGCCATTTTGACCCAATTAAATCTGTCTTTTACCAGTTCTTTACCAGTTCAATGCCCAGGTGAGATTAGAAAACCATGGGAATATAATGAGTGGATAAGACAACTGGCTTCTTCTCCACACCACTTGCCATCCCCTGACATTTCAGAGCAGTTTAGGCAACATGAGTGGCACAAACCAGCAGCTTAATGTTGTGTTGAAGCTTCTGACTGATTAGTGTATAGATCCAGATGTCCGTCCAAAGTTTCCAGGGACCTAAAGTTCTTTAAAGGGTCTTTAAAGTTAATTTTCTGAAGACGCCAATGTCAACTTCAGGAAACTTTATTATGTAAAATGTTGTTTTTATTATATTTCATTTTTTTAAATTAATCACACAAAGTTAGATTAAATCTGTAGTCTTCTAATTATTTTTAACCCTCGCTAGTCTTCTGCGTAATATCATCTAAACCCCAAATGTAAGCATAAGTCAGGATTGTTGTGGCAAATTCAATTCTTTTTTTTTTTTTTTTTTTTTTTTAACATACCTCAATTACTGTACGTTGTACGTTGATTGGTTTTTAACATTTCATTCTCTTTTCATTTTATCTTTTGCATTTTCTATTATACACTAACTTCAGTTTTTCTTTCCTTGTTTGTTTTCTGCTTAGCTTCCCTGCTTTTTCTCCCCGACTGTTTTTTTTTTGTGTTCTTGGCATTCTTAAAATATTGTTTTAACATTTACATTTACAACATTTGACATAACATCTCTACAGGCGAGTTGGAGGGAAGAGAGAAACTCCATACCGGGAACTCTGCCAGCAGGGAGTTGTAGTTGTGTAGACTGGAGATGGTGGGATTCTTCACAAAGAACTGTGCTTTCTTGAGAAATTGATTGGTGGGTGGTGTAGAGAGTAAATCGACAGCATGGCACTTTGACTGTGATGTTGGTCTTATGAGGCTGCTGGTTGCCTGGTGTGACTTTAGAGGTTTGGCAGTAAGGGAAGACAAAAAAAAGTGCTTAATAGAAATGTCTAATCCCAGACAGTACTGTATGTGCTGTGTAGGAACAATGAAGACATTTTCCAAAAACAGAGCGGAAAGGTGCAGCGATAAGTCTGAGGACACATCCTCTTAGAAAATAGAGGTGCCTGCATTAACATGCATGTCAGAGTATTAGAAGTTAACTGTAGTTTGTGATCAGAATGAAAGCAGAGCATAAACTATGAGATGTGACAGCAAGTCTGAAGCCTTTTAGCAAGAAATGAGGGTTTAAAAAAAAAAAAAAAAAGGAAACAGGGCAGAGCCTTGATGGACTTTATTTAAACAACACCATGCTGAGGAAAGACACATAACAGCTCGTAACAGCTGTCTCAACAGGAGGAAAAGCTTTAGCATAAAACATTGTTGCAGGAAAGCAGGCTGTACTCTGTTGATTAACAGCCCACAGTTTGGGAGAAATATTAAGGGGGAGATAATGTAGCCCTGAGCTCAGCTCTGCAGAGTCCATCTGTGACTTCAAGGAGTGCAGACTTTACATAATGAGCTGCCCTGAAACCCGGCTGTGAGAACTCTTGAGAGTCCAAGTCTTTATGCAAATAACACAGAGTCAAGTAAAAGCAATGTTAAAAGCCAAAAGATGGTGAATATACCATGGCGATTCACTTTCCTCGAGTTCCTGCAAACCTGTGCTCATTGAATTTAAAGCCATTTCTCTGTTTTAGTTCATTAAATAACTAATCTCTCACAAAGGTTTTAATTGGAAAAGCCATTTATAGTATGTTAATCTTTGTTATGGTCTTTTTATGATGAAATGAGCTCAATAAAGTCACTAATATGCTCTGCTCTTTAATAAATGCCAGTTTTTAAAGAAATAATCACATGAAAATTGGGGGAGTGGTTTCTTTTAGGTTTTCTCAGTTTAATCAAGAAATTGATTAGTCAGAGTACCCCCATGAAAATGAGCCGGGGAAAATATGCTTTCATTGAAGACAGGCCTAGAGTTTAACCATCCCCTAACTCAATTTCTCTTTATTCTTTTGGAGTGTGAATTATTTTTACTTACTGTATATCTCATGGAATTTAATCCATTATAAGTTATTTTCACATTGCTCCTAACAGCTTATTCCAAGTTGATAAAAGGAGGATGCTGTTTTTGTTGAAATAGTTTTATTCTTTGTTAACTTGAGACTTCTTTTTCTTTTTATGCTATGATTTCAGATGTGTTTGTAATCCTAAATCTACTGAAGCTTGAATTCTGTTTTGTAAACTGAAAGACGGTGGAAACCAAACTTTTACATGCACTGTTTGTGTGTCTGTATTTGTATGAGTACATCCGTCTCACATTCAAAGAACTCATAGATGATTGTAAAAGTAGAGGTCTGCTCCTGTAGCTGCCTCAGCTGGAGATAAACCATTAATAGGCCCGTTACTGGAGGTCAGTGAAATTCTCCACACACAGAAACCACATTAGATGCTAGAGGCTGCGCATTACCGGCAGCTTAGAGAGGTTCACAGGTTAATACCATGAAATAGAAACTTAAATTTAGAGGCATATCTGGGGCTTATCACTAATGTGTTAACCCCTGCAGAGTGTGGTAATTACTTAATTTGATGTACCAGTTGTGGTCATTGTGTCAAGCTAAGGAATGGGAGCGACTTACAAGGCAAGCTGAATTTTTCATGTGGCTTTCTGTTAGATGGTAGCAAATTGGCACAGCTGATCTGTAATCACAATCCTTGGTTGTAACTTAGATTGACAAAAAATATCTCAAGTTGTAAGAAGTGCTGGTCTGTTCGATTTTACTTCAGTGGGTATGAGACTGCTTGTGTACGGGATATAAGAAATTATACAGTTGTTTTCTTCAGGATAGTGTGGAAGATCACAAAAAGAGTGAGATGAGTTCAAATTGAGTCAAGCACTTTATTTCTTCCACCAGTCAAGAGGAACAAAAACGGAAGACTGCAGTCTTGGCCGGTCAACAGAAACTTCCGCCTCTCAACTGGAACTCCTTCACTATAGTAGCTCCTTGTGTGTGAGACCTAATTTTAACAACCAATAGATAATTTCTCTCATCTGAAGGTGCCATAGCAGACAAATATTCTACTTTTGAACTTGAAAAACAACAAGAAAACAGTTTTTGCAAAGTGTTAGTTTTTTTTAAACATATATATATATATATATCAAGCTTGCAAACGTTTGAATTTTGACTCAACACAGTTAAATACATGTTAAATACAACATTCAACAGTTTGTTAAAACAAAACAAAACAACAAAACCAAATTATTTATTGATTTCTCAGTCTATTGCCACCTAAAAAGGAAAAACATAGGTAAAAGCCATGCTTCTTTATGATCGTGGAAGCATCTTTTTTGAGAGATTAGCATTTTGACCTTCCAAGTAGGCCTGTCCGAAGCAACAACATGCATGCTGCTGTGTATTTGACTATAAATGTGTAGGTTTTGGCATGTACCAGGTAGTCCTAGTGTAACCCCCTGCAGTGCTTCACAAGTTAAAGAAAGTGGGCTCACTTATGTCTGATCCTTTTAATTAACTTCAAGGTTGAACGGATGAAATTTAATATGGGAAATTAAAAGATGTTAATTTCCTGCTTTGGAGCCAGTGTGATGGCGTGAATAAATTACATTATATCAGAGAGCTGGTCTCAGAGTTTAACCCTCCTGAGAAGGGAACTTGTATGTTCTTATGGCATGCTGTTCTCATGTAACAGTGAGAGTGGGAGGTAAAGGAAAATAGCAGGCAATCAGTAATTAGTACCGCTTGTCTTCAGTGTGAATGGTTCAAGTGACAGATTTTCCATCTTTATAAAACTGACTTGGAATGGTAATATAAAGCATTTATAAAAGAAGAAAGAAAATTATATCAGTGGAAATGATATAATTCAGTTGAATACAGCTCCAAACTGTCATGGTTGTGTTGTCATACAGATATACATGTTTTTTCTTTTGTATTCTCCATATGTATATACTGTCATGCGCTGTGGGTTTGGGTTTTGAGGCTTTGTTAATCTGTTCTATTAAAATAAGTCTTGTCTTATTTTGGAAGCGTTCCCTCGTGTGTTGTGTTTTGTTTTCTGCTTCGTCATTAGCTCACCGGGTTTGATCTACCTAACTCACTTCACCTGTTTTTGTTTGTTGATTTCAGTGAATTTATACTCCATGGTTTCAGTTCCTTCTTACCAGTTCACACCATGACATTTACATTTGTCAAAATAAAATTCCAGCAAATTCATTTCAGTATTACATTCTCGAATAAGATGAATTTCTATTGCATTATACATGGAATGCGTGTTTTCAGTGATGTGACTTACAGAAACACCAGCAAATACAAATAAGTTCAAACACAATTAATTGTTTGTACAACTGTAGCTTTGTATTGTAACAATTTTTAATAAAAAGCCAAAAACGGTGGCAGTTCTTTCAGACAAATATGCTCTGCATGGTGGGTTTACGCCTAATTGGTTATGCTTGAGAAATACATTTAAACTTCCTCCCACAGACCATTGCTGTAGATGTCACATTATGTGTGAAATATGAATTATGGGCCAGAAAATAAACTGAAATAATATCTCCATAGCTGAATTTGCAGTGCCTTTATATAATAAGTTGTGTAATTGTGTGTGTATACACACATAAATAGTGATTATATTCACACATACATTGGTTTTATATTTTCTTTTTGATTATATATATTCAAGTTGAAAATGAAGACCCACACACAACTTGAAAATATCTTGACAATGTTCTCACTGCAAAAAAAAACCAACACATATAGGAATTGTTAAATTATGTTTAAAAGTATATTGAATAAAATAAAATAAAAAAGGCTGGATGGGCGAGTCTGACTTGTGACTGGATGGGCCTGGCCCACTGGGGCCCGTCATGTATGAGGTGTGGGTGTGGTTACCTGGAAAAAAGTTGCTGCATTCAAACTGATTTTCTGTTCAAAATAAAGGAATTATCCCTGATTCTGCACAGTTTTGAACCATGAGTGACAACAGTTTAGTTTGAACTTTACGCCCCAACCCTAATTGTTTTTACCAGTAAGAAACATTCATACATTCCCTTAAGCTTTCCTCCCAGTTCTGATACTCGTGCACAATTCTCCAGAGGAAACTCAAGTCTTCCAGTTAATTTACTGTTTTGCTTGCAAAAAATGGAAGACAATTCTTTTTGCCTGTGGCCATGCTGTTCTGTTTAGGGGTGTCAAACTGCAGTCCTCGAAGGCCGGTATCCGGCAGGTTTTTGTTGTTTTCCTCTACCAACACAGCTTATTCAAATCAAACGGATCCAGCAGCATCTTGTTTACCGATTTGAATAAATTTGGTCCGGTGTGTTGGAGCATGGAGACAACAAAAACCTGCAGGATACAGGCTCTCGAGGACTGGAGTTTGACACCTGTGGTTTACAAGATCTGTAGTGCATAGGCTATAGGAGAGATGGTGTCGTTGCTATTGCAACATCCCCAGTTTAGCAACTGGCAGAGAAAAATTGTCACAGAAAGATTAGAAGCTAGAAAGAATAGACTATAAGTGCAATCTGTGAGTAATTTTTTAAAAATGAATGACCTATTTTACCATATTGTATAAAAAGCATTTTTCTTAACAAGATAGATATAAAATGAGCATTCCTTTAACTCACAAATACAAACATGATTTTGAGTTGTGGTGTTCCCAACAGGTTATGACATTGGGATGCAACGTCACACACACATATTCCTTACTTTTTGTGCTACCTGCAATGATTCTTTTTTTACGTATCTTTACATTGTGAAAGATTTGCTCTTCTTATTGATTTACAGCTATTGGACGACACTGATTACTGGAAAGTTCATATAACTGTATTAAAAGAAAAAAAAAAACCCAAACAGATGAAACACCCATTTTAATGGGATATATGACATCCTCTGCAGACTGGCTGAGCTGACATAAAAGACTGATCTTATCTTGAATTATGTAAAATTTTGTTGTCTAAACAAAAGTAAAGTTTTACCAAATTTTCATGCTGTGTGTGTGTTTGTGAGTAAGAAAGAGAGAGAGATGCTTTACACCAGTTTGATTGTACAGAATGTTTGTTTGGCTTACCCTGAGGGAACTTTTGCCTTTCTTTCCTCTCACAGGTGGAAGCTTCACCCTGGGGAGAGATGCACTCACTATGCCGGTCCCTGCTGATGTATGGAGTTCTGAAGTTGGATTAAAGGTCTGTGTGGTTGAGAAAAGTGAATAAAAATATTTACAAAAAAATACGCAGACGCACATTTGGTTTCATCTGCCTGTACACTCCACAAAATTCCTTATGACTGGTTACTTCAACTCGTCCTTTTACGAGGTAAGGTGCTTATGATTGTTATTTGATGCTGTTGGTAGCTGTAATATGGGAAATTTAAAATGTTAATTTGAGCAAATATGAGATAAGGTGATTCATGAAAGACAGACCATTTTTTACCACTTTCCTTTGTAAATTTCCTATTTTTACTTTTAAATAAAATTGCTGTCATTTTGCATTATTTGGTATTTTCCTCTAACCATGTTTGTAATAAAATAACTGAATAAATTGCTTGGCAAGAATACTTGATGTACAGTAATGTTCTATTTGCACACTCTGTGGGGTGCTTAAAAGCTTTAATTCAACAATAAAAATGTTGTTCAAGTCTGAAGTGGCTGACGAACCTTTACTCAAGTATGCTTCAGTATATCAAGTAGCAACATAAGTGCTTTTTCTTTGGGTTCAGCTGAACACTAGACAATACCAGTGTATGAGTATACATTTATATCTACTATATGTACTTTCAATTTGAAATGAGCCGTAGAATAACTGAAGCACAGATATTAGATCCTGTTTTCTGTCAAACTACTTCAGTTCTAGCATATTCCACCCTGTTAGCATTCGAAATTTGTTTATTTCAAACCTTCATTAGCATCGGTGACTCGAGGGTGGGGAGGGGGGCAAAATGTCTGGGGAGGAGATGTGTGTTAAATGAGGCTATCTAAATGATTTAGCAGACAAGCTGTAAGGCATGGTAGTGTGAAGGTTAAAGTAGCAGTTTAGGGTGAACATTGATTGTCCGACTCTCTCCTGTGGACATGGTTCAGCATGGTCTCATCTCTAGTGTTTCTGAAAAAACTATGTTTTGTTTGACCTTCAACAGATACCTGATACAAACACTAATGATGCAGTTTAGTTATACCGTGACAAGAAATCCTGCTGAAAAACCCATTCGAATTATTCTTAGATAACCTCGGAATATATTGTTCCCAGCAAGAAAAAAAAAAAAAAAAAGGAAAAAAGCCACAACAGCATCTGATTATGGTTTAGAAATAGAATCAGAGGTAGTCCGCTACTCACCCTGATTGGGGACTTGGCTCAGTTGTGGTGACTAAGGTCATGTTCACGTTGCACTTTGGTCAAACGAGCCAAACCATTAGAATACTATTTCCCCATTATCACGAATGATGGCGCTGGACTTTTTTTTTTTAATAAAAGAGAGGACAAGACCTGTGTGAAGAAGAAAACTTGTTTATAATTTCCATTTCCTCCACTTGCAAGTCACACATGGAGCACAAAACTATCGTTGTTTTGGGATTTTTATTTTGTTTTATTTCTGTATACTGCAGAAATACACTGCAACAATGGACAATACAATACAAGGCCAAATGAAGTGACTTTTTTGTGTGACTTTGTAGTACGCTTCCTATATTTGATCAATTTTAAATTTCACATTTTCACATTGTATTTCTTCTGTTGCAATTAAAATCTACACGAGCACAGTCAGACGACAGATGCTGAAAAAAGCTTATTGCCTCTGTCAAACTGGTGACTTCCATCATTCACAATAAATCTTGTATTTGTATTTAAGTTGATCTCCATTAGCTATTGCAATACAGCTATTCTTCCTGGAGTCAATACAACATTCATCTCATCATACAATGATTACACCAGTTTTCTACACAACCTTGACAGTGATGGCACATAACTAACCCCCCCCACAACCCACACACGCATTCATACACACTCACACACACACACACACACACACTATTCCTGCAATTAAAAAGGGATAGCCTTCGTCATTATGGTCTCTTGCAGTTGTCTATTCAGTAATAAGAGTGGTTACTGAACAATGGCTACTAAATGGTATGACTGCAGGGTCAGTTCTAGTTCAGATGGCCAACAATGAGGCAACTTCTTTAGGAAGTTACTGGGCAGTTTTATTTACAAAGCAAATTGGGCTTACAGTGATATGTTCCTTCGGCATGAAGCCATTTTAGTTAACTAATCAATTAATCAGTCATTTAGTATAAAACAGTATATGGCCTTTTAGGAGTCTCTTAATTAGGAAAGAAACATTTACTATTGGATATCGGTTTTGTAGTGAGCAGTATTTGACTTTGCAACAATCAGTGGCAAGAGCAGTCATTCAATAATGTAATACAAGCTGTTGCAATGAGACGTACACCGACTGTGCCGAGAGAAATGGAATACGGAGAGGTGGTTAGAAGTCGAGTAAAGTGAGTTGGAAAGCTCTTCAAAGCTAAGGTCAGGGCCTTTGATGATTTATTGGAAGGGAAGTAAGAGCAGAGGTTTGTATTTGAGCTTTTTAAAATGTGTTTACTTTGTAAGTTGTTCGATGCATGCAGAATGGAAGTGTGAACGATTGTTAGTGAAGGTATGGGTTTTGTTTGCTTGTGTCTGAGTGACTGTGGTATCCAAAAGTCAAAAGTTAAGGTTTTTAAAATTCTTTACAATGCTTTTTTTCTTTTTTCTTTTTTTTTTTTCACACGTAAATTGATGCAGGCTGGATTTGTACTGAAGGTTTTGAGAAATAAACATTGAACCCTGAGTGAAAGGCTGGAAGCTAAGGTAGGTTTGGTACGACTTTTAATTTTTGAAATATGTAGCATCAAAGAAGGTAAAGGAATGGGGGTGATGGTATAAGATAACAATAGAAACAGCAGGGTGAAGAATAGATAAGGGTTGTTGAGTCAATATCCAGTGTCCCCTGTGGCTAAAATATTTCTCCAAGCCCTTTCATACTGGTTTGTATTTTTCCTCTCTCTCTTTGTTTACCCTACTCGACCTTTTCTCTCTCTTTTTTCCCACTGAGGAAATGGATGAGGCTTCTGGAAGACGTATTAACAAAAATGCCACACAGGACAAATGGCTAATGATGCTTTAACAGGCACAGAATATTGGGTTTTATGGCTCTGCAAGCAACACATTTATCAATATTGATTACTTGTTTGAAAAAAAAAAAAAAAAAAATACATAATGAATGAATGAAATGTTCATTCAAGCTGCTTTAATTCCAGCCCAATGCCCCTAAGTGTCCTCTTGTCCAGATAAGAATCAAAAGATTTTAGGGGAAAAATAAAAAGTGAAAAAGTGCAGAATTCAGTGTCAGTACTGCATTACAAATAAACACATGGAACAATAATGAGCCACAAAAAAAAAACTGAGAAAAAAGATCACCATCCTTGAGTTTGTACACCAGGGCTTAGCGACAAATTTAGTTTTCAATCTCTTGCACAGCATGCTTTAATAATATTTTGAGTTGTGAAAAAAAAGATCAGAATGCATCAAGTATCAAATAAAATGTAAAGCCTTATCAGAATTATTGTGAAAGTGATTGAAGTTTTTCTCCTCTTCATGAAGGCAAATGAGCAGGCAACATCTGAGTAGATAAGACCTGAGGGGTTTTGAACAGGTCAATTTGCTCTCTTGGAGGAAACTTTGGTTTATTTAAACAAATGTCTAAAACTATGTTAGATTCTGCTGGATTGATGAAGTCCTCATCATTTTCCAGATTTTACAGATCTTCAATATGGCGGCTCTGTACATGGTAACAGTTAGAATATAAGTATCTCCACATGTTCATGTGAATGGCATATTCCCTTTGGAAAATGTTGAAAAGCTTTAGCTAAGGTGAAAAGATGTTTGCAACAAAATCTGACTGTCTCAGACAGCTAAGGTTGGGGCTGACATTGTTAGGAACATCTCACAGTTAAAAGCACTTGCAGTATGTGTTGTGGGTACCTTGCAAGTCACAAAAATAAATACATGTTCTATTTTAAGACACTGGTGCAACTGTGATGCAACAGCTAAATGTAACATTCAGGTATTGTTGAAAATGGTAATGGATACAGCTTGATGTCACGACTGGAATGAAATCCTTCAAATTTACAGTATCAGTGACTGATTTAAAATTAAAATGTGTGTGTGCAAACATTACTGGCACTTTAAATGCACTAGCAGAAACTGACCTCAATCATAATGACACAATGTTTTTGTACAACTGTATAGAAAGAAGAATCCCAACAAACCCAGAGAGGCTGAGAAGATTATGGGAATATAAATACATTTCCAATTTACTGTTCTGTATCAAATTTGGAAAGATTACCCAAATTAAATAAATCATGTTAGAAATAATGATTAAATAGTGTGTCTTTTGTGTCTGCTTCAAGGAGCACACATCAGTACAAGTATCCCGCAAATGTAAATGCTAACATTGACATAAATAAGCATTTACACCCCATTTATAAACTATTCTATATGTATTTAAAAGTCAAGCAATGTGGTAATGATCATTTGATTTTGCAATAAATGCCCATAACGCAGTTACCTTGAGAAAGCTGTGTGATTTTTTTAAAGAGGAAACCAGTGTTCTCTCTTTCCCCTCTGGAGAAAATTACACAACTCCTTTGTTCTGAGTTGATTAAATACATTTCTCCCAGCAGCTCCCTGTTCTTGCTTCTTTGCACTATGTTTAATGTCTTGAACACAGTCTTTCAAACACACATTCACAAACACACACACACACACACACACACACACACACACACACACACATGCTGCGCTGCCAGAGGAGCTGAACAGTTAAAGTAAAACTCAAGGCTTAACCACTGATCCAGCTTGCTGAACTTTCTGCACTATCGACACTTCTACTGAGATTAAATAAAGCCTGGCTCCTTCCTTTCCCTCTCACTCCATCGCTACCCCCACTTTTCTCCCTTCTGTCTTTTTTTTCATTCTCTTGTCCCCCTATCTACCCTCCTACCTATTTTCCATACCACTGCTTGCGTGCCCTTTCATATGCATTAAGGATTATCATGAAACTGTGATTTTGTTTGTGTGTATGTGTATGCATGAGACTGCACATGTGCACTTTTTCATGTGTTTGCTTCTGTGGGAATGCCTACTGAGATTACCATTTATCTCTGTACTGATCACATGCGTGTCCAGGAATTCTGCAAAGGCATAAAAGAGGTGGTACAAAAAATGGGGACTAACAGCAGAACCCTTGAATACATGAGCTTACTCATTTCTTCACTTTATTGCTGAGCCTTTCCCAATCACAGACCTCTCAGCATTCGGAGAAATAGTTGTGATTTCAATTTGCTGTCTTATGGAAGGTGCTGACTTTCTGCCATAGTTACTACTTAAATCACCCAGGGTGCGATATTAGATTAGAGACATGGGCTTACATGACTGCTG